>NC_142355.1:32289327-32635994 GCF_059441175.1 Urocampus carinirostris | reverse complement strand
AACAAATCAATGCTATCGTAATTGTTATAAATAAAGACACATATAAAAAAATAGATTTGATTCTGTTTATATTTTTCAGGTGTTTTTTGTAATGGCAGTGTCTGAAATAATGTCTCCCCGGACGCCCAGGGCGTGTATCTTTTACGTCGGGCTTACAAATTACAAAACGTCTTCGCCCGGGTGGCCGACAATTTTTTCAAGAAAAAAAATGTAAAAAAAAATATTTCGTTATTTTTTTCCCCCAAATCAAACGTTTGCTTTATTCCGATTTCGAAATCTTTGTTAGGTTTGGAAATTTTGGTTCGTTTGGAAATTTGCATACTTGGCAGCCAATCAGAGGCCTGCATCAAATAACATGCTTCTGGACTTTCCCGAGCGTTATAAGGTCGTGCATTTGCATATCATTTTCCAAAGTAGACGCAAAGAGAACACAAGAAAAGTGGTTAGGAATCAAGACAAAACCTCAGCCCAGGAGAAAGATTCAAAAGAAGTTAACAAAATTGATGACAAAACATTAAAAGCATCGTGGAAAGAGGAGTTCACGTGGCTTGTAGCAAACATTGCATGACTGAAGATGAGTAAATACAGGTACATACTGATGGCAGTTGGAAAACAGCGATGTCATATACATGCAATGAATGTTAGTAGATTTATAATAAACTTAATTTTAAAGTGTTGTTCTGTTATATTCTATATTATCAATCCTTAATACTTTGCAACAATGGTTTTTTTGCGATTAGTCATCTTATTGTGTTTCAAGTTGTGAAAAATGGGGCAGGCAACTTTATGGCTGGGCAGGCAACTTTTCAGACTTGTCTGCCCCGGGGTCCGGTAACTTTTTGACATGAGTTTTAGACACTGGTTAGGGTCTTCAGAAGCATGATTTTATCATGTATTAATGGAGAAAAAAATCGTCCCAAATAATTAATATAAGAGAAACAAGAACGTACAGCAAAGATGTCAAGAAAGACAGAAACCGTCTGAGAAGTCTTTGCACCTGTGTCATTCCAAACCAATGTAACCAAAGGTCTTTCATAACTAAATTCTTATCGAGAATTCTTGTTCTCAAAAGCTACTGGAGTTGCATACTAGCTAAATCACAAAACACAAAGTATAGGATAAGATTTAGACGAAGAGGAGGACAAATTTATTAGGCAGAACAAACAAATCTCTTCCTGGAGATCGAGTTACATCTTCTCACAGACGAGGAGTGGACTCCTCCTCCAGACTGTCAGAAAAGAAAAGATCCCTTAACTCATCCTCAGCCTGCTCCCAATTATCCCACTGGCTCCGACAAGCTAGGGGCCCATGCCAACGGGTTTTGGCCCCTCCTCTTAACCATTCTTTCTTTGGCCCAACCTTGGAACTGGGCTTCGAAATTCAACCGCAATCGGCAATGCCCAGACACTTCAATTTGCAAAATTTCCAACTGAGATTGATTATGTTTGAGATAATTTATTGATCAGTGTTAGAAGATAATTCTAGACTGAAGCGCTGAGACATTTCCACAGCCTGGTTCTTATTTTGACATGATGCACAACCGGTGAAATATTTTGACATGGTATATAGCAAAAAATGAATGCAATGATAAATATAAAGAGGGAAATACATACAGAGATAGGGATAAAGATGGAGACATATAGAAATATGGGGTAGGTATATGTACCACTATAGAAATAGAAAGAGCCAACGATATATATATATATATATATATATATATATATATATATATATAATTAGTATACATAGCGATAAAGATAGATATAGAAATGTGGGTTACATATATGTATGGATATAGATACAGATAGAAATAGTCATACATAAAGACAGGTGTAGTGATCTATAAAAATAAGTTATACATAGGAAGAAAGAGAAAGAGAGAGAAATTAATTTATGCATGGATGAAATATATATCAATACAGATATAAGTGGAGATATGAAACTACGGATATGTATACAGTATAGAGCGATATAGAAATACAGATATAGGTAGAGAGATATATATAGAGATCTAAATAGAGAGCATTATAGAAAGGCAGATATCCGTAGCAAGAGAGAGATATAAAGAGAAATAAAGAGATACATAGAGAGAAATATATAAAAATAGAGTTATACATAGAGCAGTCGAGCAGTATATAGAGGGATCAAGCGGTGAATAGAGTGGTAAATGGAGTTGTAGATAGAACAGTCCATAGGGCGGTCCATAGGGCGGTCCATAGGGCGGTCCATAGAGCGGTCCACAGAGTGGTCCATAGAGCGGTCCATAGAGCGGTCCATAGGGCGGTCGGTCAGGCGGTCGATAGAACGGTCGATAGAGCGGTCGATAGAACGATCAATAGGGCGGTCGATAGAAAGATTGATAGGACGGTCGATAGAACAGTCGATAGGGCGGTCGATAAAATGGTCGATAGGGCGGACGAATCTCACCAAACAACAGAACACCCTTCTACTGGTGTAAAACGACCTCCCTGTTCGGCAACTGGTGATAAACGCTGACTCCCAAATTTAAGGTGACAGAGAGTCCTTTGTCTAAACCCTCCGATCTTCCTGCACATTACAGAGGGGTTGAGAGGCAGAACAACCAAGGTGTTGTAGTACTTCTATAGTAAAGATTAGTTTGAATGAGGACTAATAAAATGTGGAATATTTCTCACAAGTAGTGTTATTCAAAATTATAGCGGGCCTTCAAGTGACAAATTATCAGGTCTTTTTTATTGTTTTGGTTTGGTAAGTTAAGGGCCGATAATTGTCATACATTCCGAGTTTCCTTTTTTCAGACTTGGGTATTCTGGATCAAGACGTTAAAACCTGAAAATAAACGTCCAGATCTCAATGCAACTCGGTTACTTGCTAACATTATCCTCTAGACTCCAGATCAAATTTCTCCTCCTCCAAGCCCGTTTCTAACTTCCTCTGCTTCCCTTCCTTGTTACAAATTCCCACCAGATCTCCCTTCACAGTCCTTCAACTTCTCTCCTAAATGCCTGAACTGAAACACAGATTTTTGTCATTCCCACCCAGCGTCCCGAGGGAACTCCATGAGGCGAGAGCTTGGGAAAGTGCACTTCCGGAGTGTTAACTCGACGGTTTTGACCTCGGCACAACCCAAATTTGCCACAGCCGAGGAAACGGACCGAGACCGATCGAGAGCTAAGCATGTTTCTCTGGGAATGCCCCCGTTTACCACGGAGAATCCCAGTTCTCAAAATTCTACAAGATATTTCTTTAAGTAAAACACATCAACAGTGCTAGCGATTGTCCTCGTGTTTCATTCAAATATGATAAAAATTCAACTTCTCCGTGATCCTAACCAACAATTAAAGAAAATGGATGCCTAGCTATAAATCCACAAGATAAGCAAGCGGGGAAGAGTACAATCGAGTTTGAAGTACTTTTATGATGTTTGTCGCGTTTATAATTTTGGTGTCAAGTCTTAGCATTCACAAACAGAGAACAAAAAAAGTTCTCACAAAATTACTAGCTTCAAACCAGACGTAAGTAAGAATCTGGCCCGCCATAGATTAAAGGGCGCCAACCTAGGGGAAATGGTTGTACTAATCGCTGCACAGCGGACCTAGATGATTACCTATTTGGCCACGACTCTGGACTGAAGATCTTCTTTTCCAGAATATTTTGTTGATCGGTTTTTCCCCCTCCTATTACAAAGCAAATGTTGTTATTTCTGCTTCCCCATTATAAACTCTTGCAATAATTCTGCATGTTGTGTTTGCATTCGGGTCCTCATCCACCATCAGTAACAGTATCATCTCAATCTACAATGACAAGTTAACATTCAAATTGTTTGTCATGGTTGCCATGGCGCCTAATTGGCCCTGCCCGTGGGGCGCAAGCTGCGGCTTGTTGAGAGATTGGATTTCTGTCTATATAAAGTTCAGCGCTCTCTTGCTTCGGTTGTCAGCCCGTCAAACGAACTTCTGCCCCACAAGACGTGGGTTCTGACCCGGTCCTCTTTTGCCGTTGGTATTTCAAGTTCAGTATTGTTCCCATTTATTTGTGTCCTGTTTAATTTCGGGTTCCAGTTTTGTTTCCGTCTGTTTTTGTCCTGTTTGTTAGTTTCTCCAGTTTTTGTTTCCGTCTAGTTTCTCCTGTTTATTGTCCTTATCCTGACTCGTTATCGAGTCAGGATAAGGAGGAGGAGTCTACTCCTCGTCTGTGAGAAGATGTAACTCGATCTCCTGCTTGTGTTTCCTGTCCGGTATCCTTCCTGTCTACTTTGTCCTTTAAGATCTATCTCCAGTTTTTTTCCCGGCTATTTTGTTCTGTTTGTTATCGATCTCCAGTGTCTGGTAGCGTTTCCCGTCTAGTTTGCCCTGTTTAATTTCGATCTCCCGTGTCTGGTATCATTTCCGTCTATCTCGTCCTGCTTATCGGCGTCTCCAGTGCCTGATATCAATCCTGTCGGTCCAGTCCTGTCCGGTATCGACGCCATCCAATATCTGCTCGTGCAATTGGTATCGATCTCATCGGCCTCTGGCTTCCTGTCGTTCCACGCCAGACTGTTGCCTTACGTCTTCCGCCCAGCGTTCTCCGAATCACTGGTGTTTGGGTTAACGTGCATGACTGCCCCATTTTCCGTAAAATAAAGCTTATGTGAGAAAAGTCACGCATCTGGGTCCTCCTCCTGTTCCGGTTCTTGACATTTGGTGGGGTTTCTTAAATGAATAAATGAATAAATACAAGTTTTGGGGGATTGTTTTGTACATTACAAATTTACATTGTCAACGTTCCATAAAGGCATACAATTAAGAAAAAAGGAGCGGGCTGCAAAAGGCCCCCGGGCCTTCGCTTAGACATGCCTGTTCTAAGTATTCAATCCCTCAAAAAACGGGTCTGGAATTACTTAAAGGACTTCCAACGTTTCCATATCAAACATTGCGGTGTACGCACTCCGCACAGCCAACCTAGCAAAGCATGCGTTAACCTTTTCCCATTTTGTTTGGAATGCTCCCCACAATATGGCGAAGCGGGACTAAATCAAAGAAGCCAGCGACCACATTTGAGGTCCACTTTGAACCCAGATGGCCGCATTCCTTTCCAGATGGCAGCGTTCTTCCCCGCAACCGATACTGGACTGCTCGGCCGAGGATAAATGCATGTTCACTATCCTATTTCTTTACTCTGAGCTGCGTTCAAGAGTATTGTACACACGTCAGGATAAAAAAGCAACAAAAAAAATGCATTGGCACAAAATTAGGAATTTAAATCTGCAATGTGTATTGTATGTATTGTGTATTGTACGCCCTGCTGGTGTAGAAATACTTCATTCCTTTAAATCAGTGGTCCCCAAACTACAGCCCGCGGGCCGGATGCAGCCCGCCTCCACATTTGGTCAGGCCCCCTGAACAATACCAGAAAGCATTTTGATTTTTTTTTTCATATATGTGTATTTGTATTTGATAATAAAGTTGGACTTTTGCAATAAAATGTTCCTTAGGTATGAACTATTTTTATTATTAACTATTAGTTAGTAACTATTTTATACGGCGCAACAAGGGTTGTTGACTAGTTAAAATGTTATATTTTGGGATTTTGGTGTTGTTTTGTAAGCAGAAAAAGTGAAGTACCAGTATGTCACCACTAGATGACATAGTCAGAGAAGGGTGTTTGGGGCAATTCTCACAGGACCTCATGTGATTTAATGAGACTGAGAGTGTTCAATAAATCACTCTTAATGTCAACAAGTAAATGGTGTCGTGTGAGACTGACATTTACCATCTATTTTGCCTGTGAGATGTACAATATTTTTTTACATTTAGGCACTCCTGCAATCGTCACACTTTTTCTGTTACAAACTGACCCCGGCCCCTCATCAGAGACGGCAAAAGTTATGTGGCCCTCACAGGAAAAAGTTTGGGGACTCCTGCTTTAAATAAAACACGACTGATTCAACTGATAACAAAAAACACCTGTAGGCACAATGTTTTTTAGACATTTGGAATTATCTTACACAACTTGAAGAAGTCGACATGTTTACCCGCCATCTTACTAGTATGACAGCCAAAATGGGATTTTGTGAAGTTAGTTTGTCCTTGTGGTGATTTTAGCACTTAACAGGCACTGGCATTATCCAAATAACCCCTACATGTGATGGTCACTGAGATGTGTGATTCACGCATCATTGACATTTTGTCACAAACCAGGAGCGGAGACGGGACCCTATAACGTCCGTTTGACTCCGTTTTTACTCAGAAAGAGAACAGTGCTTGCATCCACGATCCGATGATCGTCGGTCACGGGTAGCAGATAGCACGAACGCGGTAGTGGCACTTCCGTGTCGAGCGAGGGTAGTCGTTGGCAGCGAGAAAAACAGGTCGATGGCCGGGGCAGAGGAGCAAAACAGAAACAGGTCCAGAAAAGAGGTCGGCAACAGGTATCAGGCCGGAAACAGGGCAGCATAATGTCGGAGAGTACAAAAGCTTGCCTAGCTGAGAGCATAGGTTCGCAGACGGTCTGACGGCTTCCTTTCAGATGACGGGAGTTTAAAAAGAGTCCAATGGCCAATCAGGTCCCGTGGCTGTTGGCGCCAACAGGGCAGCCGCAGGTGCCCCGAATCAGTAATCATGACACATTTTTCATTGTTTACATCTCTAGCCACTTGGCTGCAGGCTATGCTCCTGCTTTGTCCTACGTGTTGAACTTCTTCCACATCAGAACATTGTAGAGTACCACAATGTAGGCATCTTCCACTTTTTTTACTGTTTCCTTCGGGAGCCACTCACATTATTCACTTGGCTGCAGGCTATGGATTGTAGCTGGGCACTAACGTTTTTGTTAGCCTCTCCTGCTTCGTCCATCAGTGTCACTCGCCTTCAACAAATGCAAGCGAGCTTCCTTAAATTCCATGATAAAGGGTCTGGATGCTTGATAAATTCTGGTTACAAGCCTTTTTAGTGATTGGTTCCCCTAGCCGCTAAAGTTAGCCGATTGGACAGCTCTGACCAACACCGGTTATAGTATTTGTTCAGCCGTTCCTGGTGTATCCAGCTCACACTCTTTTTTTGTTGTTGCTCATGGGGATTAACACCTGCTTTCATGTCCCGTCACTGGCTGAAATATAACCTTTCTCATAAGATGATATTTGGAATCAAGCTTCGATTTGTTTTCGAATCCATATCTTCCGGGCTTCTGTAGTGTTCCATAGCAAATTGATATGGGTCAGCTCTATTTTGAGATACAAAAACCTCAACTGGTAATTTATTACACACTGTCAAATCAAAATTGTTTACTTAATGAAGCTTGTATAACAAAAACCAAAGCGTTCAGGGAAAAAAAAACATGCAGTTTGTTGTTTAATTCTTGGTTATTTTGAACCAAGAACCCTGACCAAGATGAAAATTCCTAACCCATTGTTCAATTATCATCAAATTGTGGTGTTCAAAATACAGAGATCCACATTGTTAGTAAGCGGCAGTTAACTATGTGGTTGACCTCATTGGTTGAGACATAGTTCCATGTTTGTGTCTGCAAGTCTTTGAGGTTTACAAAACAATTGGATAGCCAAACACATTCTGAGTCATGTGACCTGCAATGGGCGAGCTTCTGGTGCTTCGCGCACATTAAAGAGAGCTTCGACCCAGTGTAGCATGGAAATCAGCACAGAAAAAAACTAAAGTAATGACCCACAATCCCCACGGCATCACCACAAACATCACAATAAACCACCAAAAGCTAGAACTTATCAATCCATCCATCCATTCATCCGTTTTTGCACTGCTTATCCTCAGTAGGGTCACGGGGGGTGCTGTAGCCCATCCCAGCTGTCTTTGGGCAGTGGGCAGGGGACACCCTGAACTGGTTGCCAGCAGGGCACACATAGACAGACAACACACTTGCTCATTCAAATCTAGGTATAATTCGGACTGGCAAATTAACCCGACATGCACGTTTTTGGAATGTGGCGCAGGGAGAACACGCAAACTGCGCACAGAGAAGCCACAGTAGCTGGAATCAAACTCTGAACCTCCGCACCGTGGGCTGCACGCTAACCACCCAACCGCCATGCCGCAAGCTTGAACTTGTCACGAAATTTAAATATCTTGGAGCTGTCATATCAGAAGAAGGGTCAGAACCAAAAATCATAGCCCGGATTCCTCAAACCACAGTCGCACTTGCCAGACTTGAACCCATCCGGAGAGACAAGAACATTCCACTGACATCAGATTTAGACTCATGCAAGCTCTGTTTGCTTCCATCTCGTCTATGCTTGCGAGACATGGACTCTCACAGCAAAGCTGGAAAGGAAAATCCAGGCCACGGTGATGCGATGCTACAGGAAACTTATAGATATCGGCATGTGAAAAAACTGTGCACAACACCAACAGGTGGCACATTGGACCCTATAAAGAACTGTTGGCAACTCTGCACCGACAGAAACTTCAGTGGTAAGGTCACGTCACAAGTTCATCAGGACTGTCCAAGATCATTCTCCAGGGCACAGTCCAAGGGGGCAGGAGAAGACACAAAAGAACTGGACCGACAACATCAAAGAATAGACTGGTGCCAACTTTGCAACAACTCAGGCCAGTGGAGAGAGATGTCCAGAGTTGCATCCTCAGTGGTGCCCCAACGACCCAAGTGGTTAAGGGATCCATGAACCACAAAGAGAGGAGACAAGTTGTGCGGCCACTTTTATAGAGAATAACTTTTAGAAATGAATTTGTCGAGTTTCTACAAAAATCATCAGCATGCATGATTCTCTGGTCAAGGTAATGTTTAAAAGAATACACATGTGAGACCTTAGGGTGTTTTTGATCATGACTGAACCCATGACCATCTGTCAGGATGACGGAAACACAATACCCGGCCATATCTGGAGGATCTTTAGCCGTCACCGCAGGACAAGTTCTTTCAGAGTGTCGCCGTGGCAACAAGAGATCACCCTAGCACCCGCCCCGCTGTGTGCCTGTCAAAGAGCAGTTCCTGTAAGGGAAGGAAGAGGCGCGAGGGGTCGGTGCCTCCTCCGGCCCTTCTGTCACTGCGTTTGATCCGGAAAGAATAGAAAAACAAACGGGCCTTGCCGGCTGACACACTCGAGGACAAAAGTACTGGGACATCTGGGCATTCCAATGGCGTCAAAAGAAGAAATTGTGCAACATGCCTAACATGCTCAATGGGTTCTTCCACACCGGAATCATATATTATCATCTGTTCATATATATTTTAGCATTGGAGCAATGATGCATTCAAAATTGACAGATTTTGGAAATTATTACTCTCTGAATAACTTTCATAGAACCACGGAAGGATTATTTTAAAAATAAACAAACGGTCACGGTTGCCATGGCGCCCAACTGGCCCCGCCCGTGTGGCGCCAGCTGCGGCTCATTGACGGATTGGCTTTCTGTCTATTTAACCTCAGTGCTCTCATTTTTCCTTTATCAGTTCATCAACGAACCCCTGCCCCGCAAGACATGGGTTTTGACTCGGCCCTGTTTTCCTGTTGCTATTCCCTGTCCGGTATTGTTCCCCTATATTTTTTTCCTGTTTAATATCTTTCCAGTTTTTGTTCCCGTCTAGTTTGTCCTGTTTATTTTCGATATCCTGTTTCATTATCTATCCTGTCTGTCCCGTCCTGTCCGGTATCGACCCCATCTGTCCGATAGCAACTCTGGCAATTGGTATCGATCTCGTCGGCCTCTGGCTTCCTATCATTTCACGCCAAACTGCTGCCTAACGTTCATGACTCCCCATTTCCCGTAAAATAAAAGGCTTGTGTGAGTAACATCACACGTTTGGGTCCTGATCCTGTTCTGGTTCATGACACAAACAAAAACACATTACCGTGATAAATGTATTTCATGACGACAAGAACATAATCTTATTTTCTTATAATGTTCTAAAATGACAACAAAAGCCTTCTTATAGTCCGATCAGGAGGGTTGAATTACTCCTGTAAAATATCAGAATTCGCATTTCACGTACACCCATTCCAATTATGAATGGTCTGCATTTATATCGTGCTTTTCAAGTCAGTGAAGACCTCCCAAAGCACTTTACAATGTGCTTCACACTTACCCAGTCACACACACACTCACACACCGATAGCAGCGTCAGCCATGCAAGGGAACTACCTGCTTATCGGGGGCATGAGGGATTTTTTTGCACATGCTCAATTCCTTATTCACTTCTTCGTATGTTTGAATATTTTCTTGTCTTGTAGTAAAGAAACAAACAATCGGAACTAACTGTAGTTACCTGCAAAATTAGCCTCTCGTTGATATGTTGATTTCTTGGCAATAGTTTCATTTAATTTCTCTTGCCACATTAAAAAACGACAATGTCTCAAAGTTATGACAATCTTTGCAAGTAGATTCAGATTTTAAATCTAATCTGCTCTCTCCTCGCCTCTGTGTATCCACCCGCTACTCCACCGTACCAACTCAAATCATGTCATTCTAAAGGTATATACAATTTCATTTTTCTTTTAAATGTGTTTTCAATTCTAATGTTATTTAAACAAATACAAGTATGTTACGTATAAATTGTTCTCACTATGCACTATTTTGTTAAAATGTGTACACTATTTTATTTTATGTTTTACCAGGGATACCAGGGGTTTGGAACAAGTTAAGTAATTATCATAGGTACAGAATGTATTCATCTTGTATATTTCTATATATATTTGGGTTTTACAACACGGTGTAGACACAGTAGAGCGTTCTTTAGCCCCCCTGGCTTCAACATAAACAACAAACCCACTCTGACACACAATGTCTCCACTCCAGCGAGCCGTGACAAGATTGTAGCCCCTTTATGACCGTCCCGGAGACGGCCAGGCAGACGATTCTTGGCTCTTTATCTCAACCTCTCTAAACCATCCCTGCACAGTAAACTTCCAAAAGCCACCATTTTTTAGGTCCTTTAAACTCTTATTTGGAGGCGGTACAATTATCCGTCCCTAAATCATAGTGCCCTTTTGCTGGTGCGATGAAACTGTAAATCAAAGGTTCTAAGTAGTTAGAAAATCAGACTAAATCAGCCAAAGAAATGGATTAGCTTGGCTGAGTGATAAGAAAGCGTCTGCACTTAAAGGACATAGCAAACATTTTTGCTAGCTAGCTAACAGGGAGCACAACAGCCCAAGGCGCTCGCAAAGATGGATGTTCATCATATTTCAGCAGGAATGACAAAAGGTGACAGAAGGGAGTGGGTTTGTATAGGAACAGGGAGCCAATCAGAAGCCGAGGCAGTTGGCGCCGAAAGAGCGGGCACAGTTGCGTCACATCGGTAATCATGACATTCTGCACCCTCCGAGATCCGACCACAGCAGTACTTGCTAGGACACCATCGTATATTATCATTTTGGCAGCGATCGTCGATATTGTTAACTGCATCCTGTATTGATAAATTCATAGTACAGTATTATGTGGAGAGTTAAAACATAACAAAAAAAACCACATATGGAGGACATTAATTTGAGTCCTATCGGCGATGATGTCTCGTGCGCTGGTGTTGACCACAGATGCTGAAAAAAAAGCCAATGCCAGAAATGCATCACTTCCTGTGCAGTGGTGGCCAGATGTCAAGAAGCGACTTGTGCGTGAGTCACGGCACTCCATCCCTCAGTGACTTGGACTTTTTCCACGTGTGTGTTTTGCTCAAATATTTATTCCTAATCAGGGGGGTTATAGAGTACTTTTGTTTGAAGTGGCCCACAAAGTAAAGAAAAACTGACATATTGTCACGGTTGCCATGGCGCCCAATTGGCCCCGCCCGTGTGGCGCCAGCTGCGGCTCACTGACAGATTGGCTTTCCGTCTATTTAAGCTCAGTGCTCTCTCTCTTTGTTTGTCAGTCCGTCAACGAACCTCTGCCCCGCAAGACGTGGGTTTTGACTCGGTCCTGTTTCCTGTTGGCATTTCCTGTCCGGTATTGTTACCGTTTATTTTTGTCCTGTTTAATATCGGTTTTCAGTTTCGATCCCGTCCATTTTTGTCCTGTTTATTACTCTCTCCAGTTTTCGTTCTCGTCTAGTTTGTCCTGTTTTATTTCAATATCCTGTGTCATTATCAATCATGTCTGCGCCGTCCTGTCCGGTATTGACCCCATCTGTCCGATACCTACTCGGGCAATTGGTATCGATCTCGTCGGCCTGTGACTTCCTATCATTCCACGCCAGACTGCTGCATAACATCCATGACTCCCCATTTCCCGTAAAATAAAAGGCTTGTGTGAGAAACGTCCTGATTCTGTTCTGGTTCTTGACACATATGCTGTTAATAAATTAATTATATACATAGTATAGGGATTTTATAAAAGATTTAAAAAATGTAGAACTGTTAAAAGTAATCACGTCACAATATTTTTGCCTAAATATTGACAGCAATGTACACTATTTGGTTCTGCACAGCCCCAAATTGATTTTTTTACCATAGTGATTTAAAATTGAGATGTTTTTTTAAGAATATTTTTCCTTATTTCAAGATTGTATTGGGGTTTCTTGAATAAAATAAGAAAAATCTAACACAAAATAAAATAATAACTAACAAAAAATAAAACAAGCAAATAAAACCTTATCTCGCTCATGATAGCTCATTTTTCCAGTTTTAGGAAACTAATTTTATACAGTTTGGAAAGAAATACTTAAAATGAGGATCTACCAATCGCTAGATTCTTATTTTAAGAATATATTGTCTTATTTTTGCGCCCAAAACAAATCTCGCAAATTATCTCATCTCATCTCATTAGCTGCACCGCTTATCCTCAGTACGGTCGCAGTGGTGCTGGAGCCCATCCCAGCAATCATCGGGCAGTGGGCAGGGGACACCCTGAACTGGTTGCCAGCCAATTAATCGCAGGGCACACGGGGACAGACAACTCACTCGCTCATTCACACCTAGGGACAATTTGGACCGGCCAATTCACCCGAAATGCATGTTTATGGAATGTGGGAGGAAACTGGAGTGCCCGGAGGAAACCCACGCAAGCACGGGGAGAACATACAAACTCCACACAGGAAGTCTGGAGCTGGATTTGAACCCACTCAGAAGGTTCCCATGACTTGAACTGTGCCGCACATGCGCTAACCACTGCGCCGCCTAATGCCCCTTGCAAATTATTTATTTATTTATTTATTTATTTATTTATTTATTTGAAATGAAATGAAATGAAATGAAATGATCTGCATTTATATAGCGCTTTTCAAGTCAATGACTTCCCAAAGCGCTTTACAATGTGCTCCACATTTCCCAATAGCGGCCTTGCAGCCAATTTATTTATTTATTTATTTATTTTTCCAATCAGTCGTAAATAAATACAGTTGAAGTTTAAGATTTCTGGGGTTTTTTTGCAGTGTAAATTTTGAGATGTGAAAGAGTTGTGATTTCCTATAAATCATATAAGCAACATTGGTTGACTGACTGACTAATTGATTGATTGATTGATTGATTGATTGATTGATTGATTGATTGATTGATTGATTGATTGGTTGATTGATTGATTGATTGATTGATTGATTGATTGATTGATTGATTGATTGATTGATTGATTGATTGATTGATTGATTGATTGATTGATTGATTGATTGATTGTTTGGAAAAGTAATCTAAATCCCCAAATACTTTGTATTCATCCCCAAAATTTTAATCAATTGGCAGAGAAAAAACTAAACTTGGCTCAACAGTCTACTAGTTGCTAGATAAGATAAGTTTGCTTATTTGAGGTATATATATTATCATTAAAGGAGAAAATATAACATTAACAATGTGATTAGTTGAATAATTATGGCTACTTATGTGTACAGCCACTTGATAAGAATGATATATTTTTCTTAGCCAAGGCATGTGTGCCATTCATTATTGGAGCACTTATATCATGTTTAGAAGTGACAAATTTTGACATCATGACCTCACCAATAATCCTATGCACTTTCTGCAATATCTACACTTCAGCATTAAGGTACTTCTAACAATTTATTTTCATTATAATTGTAGTTGTTACTATAAAACAAACTAAGTATTGATTAATTGATTGATAAAGTCAAGCTTTAATTTGTCCAAAACAACATTTTGGAGACATGTTAACCGGAACTGTATAATGTTATTGTAATGGTGGACAAAAAAAAGACACACCCGCTATTATTTTTGGGGGAGTTATCTGTATTGGTCTCTAGGAACAAGGGTATTGGTAGGAAAATAACAGTCATTGGGCTTCCTAAGTAACTTGAAGTATAGAAATAGGTACAAAGATGTCAGGAAAGACATACAGTCCCTTCTAAAGGTTTCTTCATTTTCCTCATGTTGAGGTTTTTGAGTGTTTCCTTGCCCTCATCTAGGTTTTAGATCAGGGGATGGTGTAATAACAGTCTGTGCTTTGCAATTTGAGACCATTTGTCATTAAGGACTATACAAATAAACATGACTTGACATGTCTAATATAGCATGCATGTAAAAAAAAAGTTATCAGTATCGGTCTACAAAAGCAGGATTGTATTCGGCATCCGTAAGAAAAAACTGTTATCGCGCATCCCCCAAAAATACCATGTGAAGACTTTTGTACTTTTGTACAAAAAACCCAGAACATTACACCATTTTGTGGGTTTTCTTTCTTGCGAAAACAACACAGGAAGATGGGTCGAATTAACCCAAGTATTGGGTTGGTCCAACTGGGTTACCTTTAACCCAACTGTTTTACAGTGTAGCGTATCTGTCTTTTCTACAACTCGGATCTTGACCTAGAATAAATTTGATCCCGGGCCATCACTTCTGATCTCTTTCCTACTGAATCTATGCAAGTGGAATCACCTGAAACCTCGAACCCCATGTACTCCCCGTGAGAGCTTTCCATGCCTGCCTGTGTCTCCTCGCAACAGAATTGGCGCAGGGGCCCTGCTTGCAAAAGCTCATTTTGTTCATATAGAAGAATGCTCATCCCATTTCAACACCCCCCTTCTTTTACTCTAACCTGCCAATTTAGGATGGCTTCAGCATGCGCTCTGACTTTGATCCAAATGTTTTGCACAATCAAACCATACAACTTGACCTTACTCCTCCAAACCGAGAACGCCATCCCCTTACCTTCCCGAGCTGGCCGAGCCTGGATGAAGCTCTCCTGTGGTAGTCCTTCATTTTGCGTAACCCGAGCCGGCGGAAGGCAGCATCCACGTCTTGCGTGGCTCTCCTCACCCCGTACGCCGCTGACCCCGGCGTTTCTCCGCAGGCATTCCAAAGCCTGTCCTCCCCCCTAGCCGGGGTTGCAAAAAAATGCAAAAAGTTATGAAAATCCAAGCAGAGAGGGACCTCAGATTTTGACAGTTGTTTGCATTCCTCTAAAACTTTTTGTCCTGTTTCTCCGAATGCCTCCTGCTCTCTCTACCTCACTCTTTCTCAAAGTTTTCCCAGTTGCGTTCCTCAAGCCATCCCCCTCCCCTTCTCTCTCACTCTTTCAATTTTCCATCATTACCCCCCGACCCCTCCCACCCAAAGCAAAACCCCCTACTGCTGAACTAATCTGCAGCTGGACAGGGGATTGGATCACTGGTTGTCATGGAAACCAAAGTGTCCTGTTCAGAAAAAATGCAGGAATGAAGATCAGGAAGAGGCAAGACTACACACACAAATAAACTCTTCCTATGGGAGACATTTCAAGAGGTTTGTGATAAAGTCCGGAAAAAGCAGAAGAAAATTCATTTCTAATCACAATTGTATTATGTAAAGTATTTATTTGTCATGACAGAGTTTCTGACAATAAATAGATTTTCTATCTAACCAGCTTTCTTAATTATTTAACAGGTATATTACATAATTACATAGTATCCAATTCAATTTCATTTTGGAACTTTTGGGATTACATCCTTAATACATGTTAATGGATCTTCATTAAAGTAACAGTGTGTAATAATTCACCAGGAGAGGTCATTGTAGCTTAAATAAAGATGTAGCACGTGAATCCGAAGAACGAACACAATGGAAGGAAAAGATCACAATTTTACACGGAGCAGCTAACAGTAACACTAGCAGTAATCAGCGAGCCATAGGCTGCAGCCCAGGGACTAAAGAGGGAAACAGTGGAAAAAAGTTGAAGATGCAAGCGCCAGATGCATGAACTCAACACCGTTGGCTTGCATGACCAGCTTCAAAGGCGAATGACCCTGAAGGACTAAACAAGGATTATATACACGGATCAACTAACAATACCGGCTATCGATGAGCCATACCCTGCAGTCAACTGGCTAAAATGAAAAGCTAAAGGGGGAAACAGTGGAGAAAAATATGGATGTTGCCAAAAAGACAGAACTTGGTGACGTTGGCTTGCATGTTAACGAGGGAACTGATGAAAATAACAATAGGTAGCGGCGAGCCATAGCCTGTCACGGTTGCCCATTGCCCTCACTTGGGCCCACCTGTTCGACGCCAGATGCTGCTCGTTTCCTGATTGGCTTCCCTCCTATTTAAACTCAGTACTCTCGTTCACTCCTTGTCAGTCCGTCAACAAACCTCTGCACGTGCAAGACTTGTATTTTGACTCTGTCCAGCATCCTGCTCGTCTATCCAGTATCCGGTATCGATCCCGCGTGTCTCGTCCTATCCGGTATCTTGCTCCAGTCTCCAGAATTTGGTATCGATCCCGTCTGTCTCATCCTCTCCGGTATCTTGCTCCAGTATTCGGTATTGATCCCGCCTGTCTCGTCCTGTCCCATATCTTGCTCCAGTCTCCAGTATCTGGTATCGATCCCGTCTGTCTCGTCCTGTCCGGTATCTTGCTCCAGTCTCCAGTATCAGGTATCGATCCCGTCTGTCCTGCCCTGTCCGGTATCTTGCTTGTGTATCCAGGACCCAGTATCGATCCCGTCTGTCCCGTCCTGTCCGGTATCTTGCTCCAGTATCCAGTATCTGGTATCAATCCCATCTGTCCCGTCCTGTCCAGTATCTTGCTGTTGTATCCAGTATCCAGTATCCGATATTGATCCCGTCTGTCCCGCCCTGTCCGGTATCTGCTCGTTTACCCTGTATCTAGTATCGATCCCGTCTGTCCTGCCCGGTTTGGATCTGTTCTGCCCAGCGATCGCCGAATCGCTAGCGTTTGTGTTCCCGCGCATGACTGCCCCGTTCCCGTAAAATTAAGCTTGCGGGAAAAACGTTACGCATCTGGGTCAACCGTCTTTTCGGGTTCTGAATAGCCTGCAAACAAGTGGCTGACATTAATGACTAGAGATGGAAACAATGGAGGGAAAAGAGCCAGATGTCTCATTCACGATGCTTGGTGACCATCAATACAGGGCTTAGCTGTGGAAGAAAGACCTTTGCGAAATGGTCCTTTGGGCTTCCGTAGTAGTAAGATCCTGGCCAAACATATCAGCTTCTTCAAATGATCTAATGTGTACTTTTGCAAATGAAAAAAGGCTTTTTTAATACCAGTGGGGGTCCATATAAAATAGATGGATAGATAGAGACTTTATTCATCCCCGTAGGGAAATTCACACTTCCAGCAGTATCCTTTGTTGTTTATTAACAGATTAACAGGATGGCCTTGGGGTGCTGTGTTGTAGTTTAGCGACAGCCACGTCCACACGCTAGTCCAAAAGTTCAACGTCCCTGCAGCAGATGGAAATCTTTGTGCCCAGGGTTGCACCACCTTGTGTTCACGTAAATAGCGAGTCTGCCTCCTCTCCGCTTCCCGCGGGCTTTCTTGTCTCTGTCTATCAGCGCTGAAGCCGGGTAGCTCCGGATAGCTCCGGATATACAGTGCATCCGGAAAGTATTCACAGCGCTTCACTTTTTCCACATTTTGTTATGTTACAGCCTCATTCCAAATTGTATTAATTTAATGTCTTATCTCAAAATTCTACACAAAATACTCCATTATGACAATGTGAAAAAGTTTTTTTTTAAAGTTTTTTTGAATTTATTAAAAATAGAAAACTAAGAAATCACATTTACATAAGTATTCACAGCCTTTGCCATGAAGCTCAAAATTGAGCTCAGTTGCATCTTTTTTCCACTGATCATCCTTGAGATCTTTCTACATCTTAATTGGAGTCCACATGCAGTAAATTCAGTTGATTGGACATGATTTGGAAAGGCACACACCTGTCTTTATAAGGTCCCACAGTTGAGTGTGCATGTCAGAGCACAAACACCAAGCACGAAGTCAAAAGAACTGTCTGTAGACCTGCGAGACAGGATTGTCTTGAGGCACAAATCTGGGGAAGGATACAGAAAAAATTCTGCTGCTTTGAAGGTCCCAATGAGCACAGTGGCCTCCATTATTCGTAAATGGAAGACATTTGGAACCACCAGGGCTCTTCCTAGAGCTGGCCGGCCTTCTAAACTGAGCGATCGGGGAAGAAGGGCCTTAGTCAGGGAGGTGACAAAGAACTTGTTGGTCACTCTGTCAGAGCTCCAGCGTTCCTCTGTGGAGAGAGGAGAGCCTTCCAGAAGGACAACCATCTCTGCAGCAATCAACCGATCAGGCCTGTATGGTAGAGTGGCCAGACGAAAGCCACTCCTTAGTAAAAGGAACATGGAAGCCCGTCTGGAATTTGCCAAAAAGCACCTGAATGATTCTCAGACCATGAGGAACAAAATTCTCTGGTCTGATGAGACAAAGATTGAACTCTTTGGTGTGAATGCCAGGCGCCATGTTCGGAGGAAACCAGGCACCGCTCATCACCAGGCCAATACCATCCCTACAGTGAAGCATGGTGGTGGCAGCATCATGCTGTGGGGATGTTTTTTCAGCAGCAGGAACTGGCAGACTAGTCAGGATAGAAAGAAAAATTAATGCAGCAATATATAGTGATATCCTGGATGAAAACCTGCTCCAGAGCGCTCTTGACCTCAGCCTGGGGCGAAGGTTCATTTTTCAGCAGGACAACGACCCAAAGCACACAGTCAAGATCTCAAAAGATTGGCTTCAGAACCACTCTGTGAATGTCCTGGAG
Source organism: Urocampus carinirostris (assembly GCF_059441175.1). Classification (NCBI taxonomy): domain Eukaryota; kingdom Metazoa; phylum Chordata; class Actinopteri; order Syngnathiformes; family Syngnathidae; genus Urocampus; species Urocampus carinirostris. Next base: position 32,617,094 of record NC_142355.1, on the reverse strand, counting down.
TGGCCCAGCCAGAGTCCAGACTTGAATCCGATCGAACATCTCTGGAGAGATCTGAAAATGGCTGTGCACAAACATCTCCCATCCAACCTGATTGAGCTTGAGACTTATTGCAAAGAAGAATGGGCAAAACTGCCTAAAGATAGGTGTGCTAAACTTGTGGGATCATATTCAAAAAGACTTGAGGCTGTATTTGCTGCCAAAGGTGGATCAACAAAGCATTAAGCAAAGGCTGTGAATACTTATGTAAATGTGATTTCTTAGTTTTCTATTTTTAATAAATTCAAAAAAAGAAAAAAAAAACGTTTTCACATTGTCATAATGGAGTATTTTGTGTAGAATTTTGAAACAAGAGATTAAATTAATACAATTTGGAATGAGGCTGTAACATAACAAAATGTGGAAAAAGTGAAGCGCTGTGAATACTTTCCGGATGCACTGTATATGTATAAATACACAGGGGCTTTACGTCTACATTCCTGCTGAAATCTGAGCCCAAAAACTGACCCTGCTTTTAAAATCTCATCAAACTTTTAAAAATAAAAAGCATGGTGTGCCCATCAATACCAAGAGTGGGAATAAAAGGAGGAGGTGGTGGGAGTAACATCTGTTTGGCGCCCATCCCACCTTATTGTGTTTTAGTGTCCTACTTCAGACCTTCATCTGTGATTCCAGGAGCGCACTGTCCAGGGGAATGACCCGTGACTGGGAAAACAGCAGGACGAGGTTCCCATCTCTCCTTGTTGTTCCGTGCCTGTAAAAGCACAGGAGACAATACAATCGACATTCGGGGCCTTGTCTGGCTATTCATTTCCTGCCCTTAATGACCAAGACCCATTTCACCGCCAGACCAAGACCGCTTTGACGGAACTCTGTGATTTCAAAGGGAATTCAACTCAGGAAAAAGAAGTCTCCTCTCAGGAAGTTGCGCGAGTGCAACTTATATCCACAACATATGGAACAACAAAGGTGCTGCGATTTTATGACTGTTATACACCTATACTCGTTTAGAGTGTAATTATCCTTTTAAAACACATTTGGACCACCACGGGGAAATGAGGTTGGCGAGAATTTCTATGTGCCCAACTATATTTAGGATATACAGTACAGTAGACCCCTGGGATACGACATTAATCTGTTCTGAGGAGGGGATCATAAGGTGAAATTCTCATATGATGGGGAAATAAAAATAAATGTTAATTTTGCTAATGGGATCCTACCCTTGGAACCCCAGTTAAAAAACATTAACGTTATATATACATATTGAACATCCATCCATCCATTACCTGCACCGCTTATCCTCAGTAGGGTCCCAGGGGTGCTGGAGCCCATCCCAGTTATCTTCAGGCAATGGGCAGGGGACACCCTGAACTGGTTGCCAGCCAGTCGCAGGGCACACAGGGACGGACAATTCGCTCACTCATTCACACCTAGGGGACGATTTGGACGGGCCAATTCAACTGACATGCATGTTTTGGGGATAAGGAAGGAAACTGGAGTGCCCGGAGGAAACCCACGCAAGCACGGGGAGAACATGCAAACTCCACACAGGAAGGTTTGATCCCATGATCTCAAAACTGTGCCGCAAACGCGCTAACCACTGTGCAGCCGTGCTGCCACATATTGAACATTAGTAACGAAATAGTATACAGTAGGTACTACATAAATGTGATATATGTGTATATGATAAAATAAAATGAATAAAAATGACATTTTATTACCTTTGGTGAGACATGACTTGAGCCGGTACAGTATTTAGTGAATGAATGCGGCAAAAGCGGATTAAAACAAACTGAGAAAGTTAGACGGCATTGTTGCTTTAATAATTGTCCAGATCATTGATTTGGTACGATCACATTAAATATAAATGTGCCCACTCACCCAAACATTCATATCTTATTTTTCTTTTTTTTTTTTAAATTCATGTTTATCCTAAAGTACCACGACTAATGTTGTTGTAAACAATGATCAATACGTTGTAGAAATAATGTAAAAACACTGTAAAGTGCAGATGTTGCAACCCGAAGTTTTTTTTAAAAGCACAAATAGATTTAAAACGATTTTAAACATGGATATATTAAAAAGTAAATATTAATAATAATGTTAATGCTAATGTAATCTGCCAGTGAAACGAACATTTTACGAAATACTTAGATTTTTGCTTTTAAAAAAGGGAAAATTAGCAAAACTATATGCCAGGAGATCAAGCTACAGCCAATGTAAATTTTAAACGAAAATATCCCCCACAAAATAATATTATTTCCCATACCTTAGCTGATAAAATACGTTTTAATCACACACTATTACTGTGAAAAAAAAGAAGAAATTCATATTGACGATAATCGTAGAAGTACCTCTCTCTTCGCAAACTGAATTCAATTTATGAAGCTGGTTTTGTCGTCATCTCTTGGTCAGTTAGCGTCATTGCAATCTAAAGATGATGTTCACTGTCGACGAAATTTATTTAAAAGAAATTGTTTTTTTTCTAACTTTGTATTTTTATTCGACATTCGGCCTACTTTTGATTTGAAACAAACATCCATTGTACAGGACAGTCATTTTTTGTTTTTGTGTTCAATTAAAATTAGCTAATTTAGCCCCGGGATATTCAAAACACTTTCATTCTCATATCAATCCATGCTGGAGTAATTATTAATGTAACTCGCCTTAAAATATATATTTAAAAAGTACATAGATATCAATTCAGACGACTAACAAATATATATTAAAAACGAAGTTTTTTATATGAGGCAGCGTTTCTTTAAGGTAAAACCACGTGATTCTCTTTTGACGTCATACCCAAAAGCACCACTGTACTCCTTTTGGTAGTTTGTTTTAGCCAAGATCAACAAAATATCGCTCATTCTTTTACCACCAAAATTTTTGTATACCAATGTTTATAATAATATATTTTTTTCGTTGTTTTTTTTTTATTTTTTTTTAACGGTGGTGGCGTTCCTTTAAGGGAAAACGTAATTTTAGTTGTACGTCATACCCGGAAGTAGAGTTCCTGCCACATTCTAATTCATTTGCTCGTTTGTTTACTGTAGCGATGACAAGATCAACCACATTTTCGTCGATGATTTGCTAGCGTGGTTAATTGGAACACGTCAGAATGCTGCTACTTCCATTTTCGTTGTTGATAATTTAAGAGAAAACCACGTTATTTATCTTTGACGCCATACCCGGAAGTCGTGGTCCTGTCACATTGGCGGAGTTTGTTTACCATGCCGATGAAGAGATCGGCAGATTTTTTTGTCGATTAATTGTTTGCGTTGGTTATTGCAACACTTCAAAATGCTTCTGTTTTGATTTTCTTGCAGATAAATCATTGTTTTGTACATAGTCTATTTTTTCGAGTTAAGATGAATGACCGCGTGATTATAACCAATGTATTTTTCCTTTTCGTGACTTGTCATGATAGTTAATCATCAAGTCCCTTTTGCACAATAGCTGCACATAATGGCAGTGACTTTATTGGGAGCGAGGGCTGTTCTTCTCAACCTGAGGGTCAGCCTACATAAAGCAAGCCTATTTGGTCCAATCAGACTAATCCAGACGTCCAGATCACGTCTGCTCCAGAGGAAGAACGTTTTGACCAACATCTCCAAGGTTGCATTCCTGTGCTGGACCACAGCGGGTGCATCTTCAGCTAGATGTCATCAAGCCTCTTTGCAAGCTCAAATCCCCAAGAGGAAGTCGCTTGCCAAGGTGCAAGTGCATAAACTATTTTTCCTCTTCCGCCTGAGCTTACGTGCTCTAGTCCTGATCTTGAAGTTCTCCCCCATCTTGCTCCTCTACCCATTTGTTCTGGTATCTTCTCGGTGGGCTTCAAACTGGTTGGACGCCCTCCTGTGGGCAACGGAAAGTTCCGGCCCAGCTTTCATTAAACTGGGGCAATGGGCCAGCACCAGACGAGATATTTTCCCTCAGGAGTTCTGCGATCGCTTCTCCAGGCTCCATGTGAAGGTCCGTCCTCACTCCTGGGCCCACACCAAGCAGTGTCTGAAGCGGGCTTTCGGTGAGGGTTGGAAGAAGGTGCTGGCGTTCCAGAGCAAGGAGCCGGTGGGATCTGGGTGCGTGGCCCAGGTTTATAAGGGTTGGGCCCACAAAGATCAAGTGGAGGACCCGGATTTCCAGATGCTGGTGGAAGAGCTGGATAAGGAGGATCTTCTGGAAGCGTGGGAGATTCCTGGTTTGAGTGGAATGCCGAGCTCGCTGTGGAATCTGTGTTGGAGAGGAAGCAAGGTGGATGAAGATGTCATGCCTGAACCAAACGTCACTGAGAAAGATCATTTGATACCTGTGGCTATCAAGGTAGGTCATCTCCTGCTCCTGACTCAAAAATATACAAAAGCTCATTTGTCACTGAACAAAAGAACCAGTATTGCTCCACCTATGATAAACCCCTAGGATGTAAAGTGACTTCATTCATCACCAGCTCAGTAGCCTAGATGGTAAGGCGCCCGCTTTGAGACTGGGAGGTCGGTGGTTCGCGCCCCGGCCGAGTCATTCCTAAGACTTAAAAAGTGGTCGGTGGCGCCCTCTGTTGGCTGCGGCTGCATCGGCTCGCTACAACGGGTCAGGTGCAATCGACATTTCGTTCTGTGTACATTGTTACACAGAATGACAATACAAGGAATTTATTATTATTATTATTTAAAATAAAAGAATATATTTAAATAATAGGCAAAAACATATGTACAATCTCGTAAACATTATTTTTTAGGATTTAGAGGTTCTTAAATGTGCAAGTATCTTACACAACTTAAAGAAGCAGCCATCTTATTACTGTTGAAGCCCGATTGAAGACTTTGCCAATCTAACTCATCATGGTGGTGCTTGTTTCTCTTAACGTACATTTCCAGCACACAGTTAGCCCTGCATCCTATTACCTTGAGACCTGTCATTCAGGCATCTTCAACTTTTGTTACCACCGTTTCATTTTCTATCCACTCATGTTAGCCACTTGACTGCAGGCTATGGCTCGCCGTTAGCCACTATTGCTGTTAACTGCTTCTGCTTCATCCTTCAGTGTCACTCGCCTTCCACAGCTGGTCATAACATGTCTGAGTTTCATTTATATTCAACATTTTTCCCACTGTTCCCTCCTTTAGCCACTTTCCTGCAGGCTATTGCCCGCTACTAGCTGGTTTTATTATTGTTAGCTGCTCCTGCTTTATCCTACAGTGTCTTCCACAATCTGAGTCCTGCATGTGGTGGTCGCCGAGTTCTTTCATTCCGGCATCTTTGACTTTTCCCCACTGTTTCCTTCTCTAGCCACTCACGTTAGCCTCTTGCTCAGACCAACTACAGCTAGTTGCTCTTTTCAGACGCTCTGTTTGCATCCAGCTGGCTATGGCTTTTGTTGTCTCTCATGTCAATTAACAGCAGCTTTCATATCCCGTCACTGGCTAAAATTCATCCTCGCTCATACGAGAAAATTCCGGCTTCTGAATTTTTGTGGTGTCTTTTAGGCTTCTTTAGTATGTTTTTTTTTTCAATTGTACTTTCTAAGTTACAGCAACATTTAGAGATAAATTGTACATACTGTCATTAAGTAATTTAAGTAGAATTTCTTTCATTTGACAGAATATGCTTATGTTGCCAAGTGAATCCTGTTGTTATCCCTGGATTTTTGGAATAACGATTGAAGATATCTGTATATGTTCCAGCTTTAATTTGCTGCTTGATAAACTACTCTACTGCTCTACACATGAAGGCATTTCATCCCAAGCGTTTAAAGCTGCTGAAGGAAAACTTTCTTGCTCCTGTCCTTAAGGTGATCCATCCAGGCTTAAGACGTCAAGTGGAGATGGATCTGCTCTTGATGAAGGCCGCTAGCTTCCTTCTGCACTGCCTGCCCGGACTCAAGTGGCTGAGCCTTCCGGAGATAGTGGACGAGTTTGAAAAGCTGATGACAAAGCAGGTTGTGTAGGTTATATACTGTCAGTTGGGCTGTAACATCGCTAAAACGTAAATTGGCCTTCCATTTGTTCCAGATCGACCTCCGTTTCGAGGCTGAGAACATGGAGCACTTCCGCCATAACTTCCGAAACGTGGAATACGTGAAGTTCCCCACGCCGCTTCGGCCTTTTGTGACCAGATCCATTCTGGTGGAAACTTTTGAAGTAAGTGAACATCAAAACTGTCGTTTGTTTTTGAAATAATCCCCAATCCTTCGTCGGCCAGGAGAGCGAGCCCATCTCTGAGTACCTGAAGGGTAACACTCCTCAGGAGGTGAAGCAAAGGATTGCTAGGATGGGAGTTGACACACTGCTTAAAATGGTAAGTTAATACTGTGTTTTTTTTCAACTCCATTCTATGATTATAATTATAAGAATAAAACACACAGGGAAAATCCAGTTATTTTTAGGTATGCATTTTTCTTTACAATTACAAGAATACAGCCTTGGTAACATGTCTCAAATAAGTAGAGTTGAAAAGACTAGAGCTTGACAATCGGCTAATCCTTTAGTTATACAGTATGTCAGTAATATATACTTATGAGCTCACTAAAACAGACATATAGATTTTGCATAAAGTGCAAAGGAGTATGGGTGTGTCCATTATGTGAAAATGCATCACTTCTAAACACTATGTATAAGTGACCCAATACTTATATTAATACCTTGGCTTAGTAAAGGACAGACCCTACTTACGAATGAGATCGTTCGTAAGTTGAATTTGTCTGTAAATTGCTTCAGTGTTATATTTTGTATGTTTAAGGCTTGTATACGTAACCTGTATTGTTTTGTACTGAAAAATAAACATTTCATAAAATGATATGCTCTTTAAAGATAAATAAAGTGAAGTTTAACTTACTTGTGAAAGATGGGTTTCAAGAGTTAGGCGCCTTCCTCCTCCGTGGTAGAAAGTGGCAGAAAATGAGCGATCCATTCATTCTCTCAACCGCATCAATGTTTCTTATTGCACTTTAATCTCAAAAGAAACGGCTCGCCTCTACTTAACACCAACCATATTGAATGGATGCACGAGATATTAAACAATAAAAATGTCGAAGTTTTCAGCGCGCTGGAGATATAGTATATAATGTTTACATACGAACTAGGAAGAGGAAGTGGGTTTCTTCTGGGTGGATACTGGGTGAGCTCGCACAGTGCCACCACATGCCAGTAGCGGCGGAAAAAAGCACTACAGTAATGTCCTGTACTCTGAAAAAGGTGCACACAATACAAAATCTAACTTTGTATTTTTCGATATCCCCCCAAAAAATGTTCGTATCTAGTTTTTCATAACTTGAATGGTCGTAATTGGGGAGCGTCTATATATCACTTATCTTATCTAGTGGTCTAAGGGCCCGGTCACACAGCCATTTGCGGCTGAATCACGGCCAGAAATTTCTGCCTGTGAGGCGGACGCTATTTGACGCTTTGAGATCGCCATACAGACGAGATACAGCAGTGCTTTACTCGCGGTCGAAAATTCACACGCGGTTGGCCGCGCGAAAAAGTTTTGAGCTGCTCAAAACTTTGAGCACGTGTTAACCGCGGGCGGCACACGAGGTAATGACGCGGAAATGACGCGGAAATTACGCGGAACGACGTGCTCTGGCCGCGGCCAGGGCGTGGTTGCACATGGGTAGGACGGGAAATTTCAGCGGGTAATCGTGGGTGGAGCATGGTAATAGCATGTTCTGCGCCTGTATCGCGGTGTTATTACGTGAAATTAGCGTGTTACGCGTGTGACGGTCAAACGCCTTTCTCCGCGTATATACAGCGCGATTTGCCGAGCACACGTCAGTTGTGCTCGAGACGTCAAGGGGTGAACATGGATCCCCGTCACCGTAGTGACCTCGTCTTAATCCATTTTTATTTCTTGACATTTCTTTTCATTTCATAACAAGATAATAAAATAAAAATGAAAAACTATTACAATAATAACATATTGGCTTCTTCGGTGCCATAGCTTGAAATCTTGATCTTCACGGGACTGTGTCTTGAGCGGTTATGATTTCTACAGCCCGGTGTTATGCCGAGAAATGCATCCCTGCCGAGATTTCCATCCCCTCGCTACTACAACCACTTTTACCTCGTTTTATCTCACTTTTATATCACTTGTAGGGAATATAATGGCGAACATATAACCAAAACAACTTCGTCTTGCATTTGTTGGGAATGTAATACAACTTAAACCATTCCGTCTTTGTTTTTGTTGTGAACGTAATCGTAGGAGTCGGATTTGGGCACAACACCGACTTGGGAGCTTTTATACCCGTGGTCCACACGAGAAAATGACGCGGAAATAACGCGATGAGGAAGCGGAACAGTCGCCGGCGTCTGTTTTGCGGGCATACCACCGATGAACAGCGGGTTGGCCAATTTTGCACATTTTCCATCGCGGGCAACCACGGGCAAAAAAAACCGCAACATTTTAGCCGTGATTCAGCTGCAAACGGCTGTGTGACCGGCCCCTTAGCTCGCACACATCATGAAGAGGTAGAGAGGAGACATGACTAGTTTCTGATACTACTTTTATAGAAAATCGAAATAATTTCTAATGAAGAACATAAATGCTTAGAATATTTTTTACAAGTAGTGTAGTCTAAATTAATATTATAACGTGGCGTTAAGTGACTACTATTGGGTGGTCATTTTTTCTCTTATCAAGCTTATCACCGAGAAACTTAAATGCTTAGAATCTTTTACATATAGAAATTGCAGAAAGTTCAAAACATACAATTATCCATTATGTGGTCACACATGCCTTGGCTAAGAAAAATATATCACTTACTCTTAATAGAGGCATTATTTTAGCTGTACTCCTTAGTAGCTAAAATAAATAAAATAGAAATACAAATGCTGATGCAAAGAGGGAAAACTTCGTCATATTTACCCACTTCCTTTTTCATTTTCTTTTTATTTATTCGCCTATCTGCAGACTACCCTGTTTTCGAATCGATCTCATATTATTTTATGTTTTTTCTGCAGGTTTTCATGGATAACTTCGTCCACGCCGACCTCCACCCGGGTAACATCCTAGTGCAGCGCTGCGGCCCGGATGTTGCCGCTTCTGGGGGAGAGCGTGGCAAGACCACCTTGACCGACCTTTGGGACACAGTGGTGGTCAGTGTCAGACCCGAGCCCCATCCCTTCCAGTTGGTACTGTTGGATGCCGGAATCGTGGCCCAGCTGAGCAGGCGTGACCTGGACAACTTCAAGGCCGTCTTTACCGCCGTGGTGCGGCGCCAGGTTAGCAAAATGCCTGCCACAAACTGTTTTAGCGTTGCCAGATTCGCAAAACGGGCACTAAGGAATTCAGCTTCGGCGGTGCCAGGAGTTCTGCTGTGGTAGCGCCAGGTTAGCAAAGTGGGAGCTAGGAGGTCTGCTTTGGCGGCGCCGGGTTAGGAAAACAGGCGCCAGTTTAGCTCAATGGGTGTTAGGAACTCAGCTTTGGCAGCACCTGGTTAGAAAGCAGGTGCTAGCAACTTTGCTCAGGCGGTTCCCAGTTAGCAAAACGGGCGCAAGGAACTCCGCTTTGGCTCTGCCAGATCAGCCAAACGGTACTAGGAACTCATCTTTAGCAGCATCAGTTTAACAAAGCAGGCACTAGGGAACTCAGCTCTGGTGGAGCTAAGTTACAAACAGGCACTAGATACTCTTTGCACTGCCAGGTTATTAAAACCGTCCATAGGAACTCTGCTAATGCTGGGTCACATTAGCAAAATGAGCACTAAAAACAATTTTTTTGGTTCTGCTATGTTAGCAGAACAAAGTGGAGGAATTTGAGAAGCTTATGACCAAGCAAGTTGTGTGGAAAAGGATCGCTAGTAACTCAGCTTTGGCAGTGCCAGGTTAGCAACACAGGCATTAAGATCCTGGCTTTAGCAGCACCAGATTAGCCAAAAGAGCGCTAGGAATTTGTCTTTGGTAACGCCAGGTTAGCAAAACAGGCACTAGGTAGTCTGCTCTGGTGGCGCCGGGTTAGTAAAACGGGCCAGAGATTTGCACAACGGGCACAAGGAACTCCGCTTTGGCAATGCCTGCTTTGCTAACCAGGCGCTGATCAGACGTTGCCCGGTTAGCAAAACGGGTGCTATGAACTCATCTTTGGTGGCACCAAGTTAGCCAACGGCTACTAAAAACTCCTTTTTGCCATGCTTCTAAAACTACTTGTTGGGTTTTAGGGTGAACAAGTTGCTGAGCTGATCTTGCATCACGCTCGGGCTAACGAGTGCCAAGATGTGCCACGCTTCAAGAAGGAGATGGCCGAACTGGTGGACGTAGCCCTTACTGGCACGCTCTCCCTGGGAAAGGTAATCTTAATTTTGGGAGGTTTATTTTTCTTTTTTCCTTAAATTTATTCACTTCTGTTACAGATCCAAGTGGGTGACTTGCTCTCCAGAGTCTTCGGCCTTCTCATCAAACATAAAGTACATCTATTCATCTATATATTCGTTAATTGTGACAATCGAAAGCTGCTTGAAATTATAAATTATACTAAGAAAGCCAGCTAATGCTAGCAAAAGGAGTTACGGTGACACTAGCCTTATTAGCATTTGTGGCGTTTGAGCTGCAACAATTTATCGCCATCACAATTAGGAAGTGTCGCTCGTAGCAGCCACGTCATCAATGCTAACCACGTTAGCGTTAACTTGCCCCCTTTTATTAATCGCGCAATAAAAAAAAAAGACGATATTAAGACGAGGTTAGCGCAAACCAGCGATGGCAATTTCTGAGTCTTGAATAATTATGGCCAGCAGGTAGTAATATTACACATGATGTATCATAATAAAAATAAATAAAAAGTATGGAAGCCAAAGAGGGCCAAAATGCAGTACTATGAAATACTGTTTTTTGGCATTCATTAAAATATTTATCGTTTTTGAATTTATTTATTTTAAAATTCAAGAAAAAACAACAAATTGTTTACTAAAATATACCTAAATTGAAATTAATGATCATAAAAACAGTTTCTTAGATAAGGATTCAATATTTAAATACCTTCCATTTATTTAAATAATTGCATATAATCTAAAAAGAAGCATAAATATTGCTGGCATTGAGCAGGTTGTGGTGCGTTCACATACAGTCAGGAGTTTCAATATTTGTAAGAAAAATGACAATTCAATTCACCTTGAGAAAGGAAATATGCAATATTTTTTCATTATTTGATTATGTATGTTCTGAAGTTTATTTTTTATATAAATTGAAGAAAATTGTTCATACACATTGCCAGCTTTTAGCAAGTGAAACGGTGCGTTAATGTAGAGTCAGGTTTTTTCAAACTCGGACCGAAAAACATCAAAATATGTTTTTTTTGTTCTTTACATGTGAATAATTTAATTTACCCTGAGAATTATCTGCTATTTGAATCAAGTTCTTTTCTACTCACAGGTGAAGCTTGAGAGCAACTTTGCATCCATTGTGTTTGCCATTATGGTGTTGGAGGGTCTCGGGCGCTCTTTGGACCCCAACTTAGACATCTTGGAGTTGGCTAAACCCTTGCTGCTCAAAAATTGTGCCTCGCTTGTTTAAACTGACATTCATTCATTGTTTTTTTTCTTCAAGTACCTCACTTGTGTTGGGTTTTGTTATGTCTGGTTGGTACTAATTAGGGGTGACCCAAATATTTTGTTGTCTTCACTGATTAGCGCAAAGGGCTACCAGTTTTATATGCGGTCCCAAAATAATAACTTATCAGGTTGTAACTATGTTATTATCAGCTTTAAATATCAGAGGTAGGGTTCAAATGGGATCATCAACCACTAAAACACAGTCAATGTTTTCTCATGTTGTTTGGAACTGACATTTCCTAGAAAATCACAATGACTCATCACTGGTGAGTTACACGTATACATTATGAGCTCATTTCAAGACTTTTGAAGGAACTGATCATGTTTTTAAAGACACAGAGTCAATGAACTCAAAGTAATAACATAATTGCTGTAGCTCAGCAGGTAGAGTGCTCGTCTTGGGATCAAGGGATCCCAGTTCGAATCCCAGCTCACCCGTGTTACATGTCGAAGTGTCCTTGGGTAAGACACTGAACCCCTAATACCCCCAATAAGCAGGTTAGCGCCTTACATGGCTGCAAGGCCGCTATTGGGAAATGTGGAGCACATTGTAAAGCGCTTTGGGAAGTCATTGACTTGAAAAGCGCTATATAGAATGCAGATCATTTCAAAATGCAGATCAATGTTTTCTGATATCGTTTAGAATTGACATTTCCTAGAAAATCACAATGACAATCTGTCATGTGACAAAGACGCATTAACATTTTTGGGTTTTCCATAAATAAGATGTTTGGTTGATTGGTTGGATCTCTTAACCACTAGATTTGTATGGGGCAGCCTGGTGGCGCCCATCCCTCTCCGGGCTAAAACTCATTTCCACCTGGTCTCGAACCGAGGACCGTTTGCGCGTTTGGCAAATGCGCAAACCACTGCACTACAGATGTAAGAAATTTGAAATTGTGGAATGACAACGTATAAAAATGTAACCGAAAACGGAAAAATAGCGCTCAGGAGGTAGAGCGCTCGTCTTGGGATCAAGAGGTCACAGGTTTGATTCCCGGCTTTTCCGTGTTATGTTGGAGTGTCCTTGGGCAAGAGGGATATATGTCTTTCACATGAATAGAACAGTAAATATCTTCCTTTGGGTCGTTTTTTTTTGTTTACTGCATCTCTAAATTCATTTGACACCACTACACTTGAATATGTAGAAATTTTATTAATTGTAAAGGTTTTTCAGTGTGTACATTTTTAAAGTTTTTATTTTTTGGAAGGGTCATAATCTGGGTTTACATCACAATGTACTGTAATTTTGTATCCTTTGTTGAGCAAATAAGGCCAGCACAAAAATGACTTCCACTTTTGTTTCAAATAACTCGCTTCGAAATGGATGGTACGATGGCGTCCCCTTTTGGACAGTTCCCGTTGTGCCAATTCACCATGTACCGTAATGAAATCTGATAACATGAAGTTTTGAATGTAATTCAAACCTCCAAGCCAATGTATTGATAAAATAATGTCCTCACCCTACATAATTATGTCGATTGCCGGAACATTCTCAAGTACAGAACATTACACAAATTTCTCACTTCTTTGGCTTTCTAACAAGTTTAGCAATTTCAAACACCGCTACCCAATAATGTGAGTATCAGATATCTAAGACCACGCCCATAGAGGCATGATCTGGTCAAGCTTCACTGGTCCATATAAAAAGAATTGGCTGAGTGAAAGCCATTCTCTTTTTTCCCCCTTTGTGCGAGATGGCCGCATCAAACGGCTGTGCGGGTTTAGGGGGGGGGTTTAGGGGTTTTAAGGGTTATTTAGCTTGTTCATAAATCATTATCCATTATCCGTTATCGGTCAGTTCATAATACGCTACAAAGCCTAGGAGCCGGGACACTTACTCTCAGCCAAAAGGCCAAGCTAAGGTCCTAGCCCTAAAGCCTTGCTGCGATCATTGCGAATGCACCGTTCCCGGAAGTACTGCAATACCGGGCCGATGCGTGGAGTGGACAGAGCAAGCTCCTATGCCATCTCCGAGTTGCAAAAATCAAAGATCATAGCTTTGCGTCATCACAAGGCCAAAAGGCAAAGGTCCTAGCGTACTCAGTTCCACAAGCGGGTCTGCACTGCGGCCCTGAGTTCAGCACGTGGGCCGTACGATGCAGCCATTCGGAGCACGAGACAAAATCTCTGCAACACCAAGTAAGAGGACGGTTTCAGATTTAACACCAAGTTTCTGGTTCTTGGGAATGAGCGTTTTTTTTGTACAAGAGAATATCCCCAAATTGACTAGCATTATAGCAGAAAACTTTTTTTGTGGTAGTAACTTCCAGACTGTCACCGGTCGAAAACTCCCCTCTCCAGCGCCTTACCCTCTTTGTTAATAAATCATTTATGCTATTTCAATCGGCCTAGTTCATTGAATCCATTTTCTTGGTATTAGCAATTCATATCAGAACTAAGGAATAACATAATTGCATTTTTTTATCAGTGTAGGAAATTCTAGCATCCTTCAGAGAAAAACAATGGTGGAGCACAAGCAACACACCTAGAGGCAAATTAATTTACTGATTGCGCTAAAAATAATTCACTTCAATTCTAAAGATTTTCAATATTAAAGCGAGAGAACTCCCTAAACCTTCCCTTCATAAATCTATGAATGAATGAGACTATCAAAAGGTGACATACTTTCATTTTGCATTTTATTAAACCTGTCAATGGAAAACACAGACAACAGACGCACTCTTTGCCATCAGGAAGAACAGTCAGCATGGCTGAGAACGAAACCAGATTGAAATATGACATAACGCTTATTATTGCCAAAACATAATTTCCTTTTACTAGAGCAGCTAAACGAGGGTTGTAGAACCAAGAATCTCATATTTTTATTAATCGACAGCAAAAATCTCTTCATAAACAAACACAATCACCTCAGAAGAAGATCCGGTCACGGTTACAACAACCAGAGAAGCTTTTTTTCTTTTTTTGTTGTCCTTGTTTTTTTCTTTTATTTAGATGAATTTGTTTTTTTTTTTGAAAAATATCTCGCCATTTACTTATACTTTTATTGCAAAAAATAGGCAACCAGACTAGCTGTGATAAATGATTAAGGGGGAAAGGGTTGATGTGTGTGATGTAGGAAAATGGGGGGGGTGTCACAGCGTTTTTATGTTTGGAATGTGCGTGCGTGTGTTCCCGTGTCTTTTTTGTGTTTTTATTTAATGTACAAAATTTCCAAATTCCTGAAGGACAACCAGTACAACCTCCGCCAAGAACGTCCATTTCTGGGGAGATAATACCCACCTTCTTTTCCATCCGACCTGGGAATTATCCAAAACAAAAGAAAAACGTACCGCCTTAAGTTGCATCCCTAACCATGCACGTTTTTTTTCTTGGAAAATGCTCATTCCTCGTCTTGTGGCAGTGGCGCCCCCTGGAGGGCTGGCGACCATGTAGCCCCAGCAGAGTGAAGGGTCCCCGATGACTGAAAGGTTCAAAAGTCATGGCAGGAGGAGCTCTGAGGCAGTGTCCAAAACAGGGTCCGTTTCCGACTAAGTCTTGGATCTGGATCGCGTCCTTCTTTAATGAAGTTTTTCGTAATGTTTTTCTTTCGCCCGTCTTTTACATTCCGTCAAGGACGTCACGAAGGGCCTCGTTGCTGTCGTACCACCAGGAGGAGGGGCTAAAGGGACAGGGCTAAGGGGGAAGTGGGCGTGGTTTGGGGGCGGCTACGAGTTGAGCCAGGCGTGGTTGAGGCATTCCCCGGCCGACGCCCGTTTTTCCGGCACCATTTCTAGCATGGGCAGCAGGAATTGTGTGAAGTGGGCGGCGTCCTCGTGAGCCCAACCATATTTTTCCACCAAAACGTCGAATAGAGACCAGGGCTTCAGCTTGGTGATGTGTCGGAGTTCGCCTGTAAGGGGCGGGGCATTAAGTCACATGGTCGCATTGGGGAGAGGAATAAGTAAGGAGTTGTATGAGGGTCACGGTTAAAAGGAAAACAAAAAGAAAAGCTCACCTGAGCTTTTTGTTTAATACAAATCATCTCTGATATTGTTTTGGAGGTGAAGAGAACAAAATGCCCACATTTTTGGGGAGGGATAAGGGGACCACAAAGTTAATTATTTCCTGATATCCCCCCATACAACCCGCCTCTTTTTTTTACTTTAAGTGCTAAAAAGTGTGCTGTGGAAACACGAGAGTGTTGAAAATTAAAAATATCCTCACATTTTTTCAGTTTTTAGAATAGATCACATAGAGGAGCAACAGTTATATCAGGGGAAATACTTTTAACAAAAGTACTTGTTTTTCCACCCTAAAGAGATGTTTTTCCAAGCAAAAGTCGTAGTCTAATAATAAAACATAACAATATAGTTTAAAATAAACAATGAAAACTAGTGATTTTTAGTAGTTGTTGAACACCCTTTTTTCTATAGCATATGAATAACCTATATTTTATGTTGACAATATCTGTGTATTGTTCGTTAGTACAACATCTATTGCAGACTGGTCAACCTGGAAGGGGGATGACCTCATATGCGGTCCCTTTTCAAGGTTTCTTCATTTTCCTCATGTTGAGGTTTTTGAGTTTTCCCTTGCCCTCATGTAGGTTTTAGATCAGGGGATGGTGTCATAATAGTCTGTAGTTTGCAATAATATGTGGTCTGTGCAGCCCTTTGAGACTCTTTCTGATTAAGGGCGTCACAAATAAACATGACTTGACATGATTATTATTTATACACCTCAATTAATATTTTTATTATTATCATTATTATAATTGATACACTACAATTATTATTCTTTATTATCTATCCGTTATTACTTTCCTTTTATTGTGACCCCTTTACAGTACATCATGCACATATTTATAAAATAAATGAAGAAATAATGTTCTCTTACAACCAACAAGTCTGCTTATTCACCTTGTACGATACAACCAAATGTACCGCATTTCTTAGTTGAATGTTAGTTAGCAACTAAAATAACATTTGAAAAGGTGCCAATAACAATCTGAATGATTGGCAGACTTGCACTTGCAGTAAGAGAGCAGAATGAATTCACACAGACACGGTCATGCAGTAGCTTTGACTGATCTGTTGGAACGGCAGAGGGGAGTAAGAATTTTGAAGTTCCGAGAGCAGACAATACAGTAGACCCCCGGGTTACGGCACGGCTACCTTACGATGTGCAATCAGTTGTTTTCAGCCCTTCATTGCGGCATTTTCCCGACTATGACATCAACTACCAAGTTATTTCGCTTGACCGAAAACTTTTCCGTGTACGTGCGTTCCACTGTGTGAGGTCCAATTCTTAAATGCCCGTCTGCTTTTGGTCCACTTCATATGAGAGGCCGATCTGCTATTGGTTTGCGTCACAGCATCGCGTAGAAGTTGATATGCAAGGCTCCTGCAATGCTGTTCTCTCTATTCAGTTTAAAATCTTGCGTAACAAACTTTATTTGGTTTAGCTGTGGGTCCCAAGACTTGAAGTGATGATTAAGAAAGATAACCATGAAAACAAAGCTTGAGATGATAAAAAAATCCAAAGAAGGCACACACATCGTTAACCTTGTTATAGAATGTGGCCCTAACAAATCGAAAACCGGGAAAATTAAGAATAAGGAGGCCATTAAAGCCACTGAGTCTCCAAACCGCATGCCAATCCTTGCAAATGCCAAAATCTGTTTTCTTTTAATCTGTCTCTGACCTCTGCATCCACCATGTAATTCCTCTGTTCCAGCTCACGTAAATAAAATGGAATTTTACTTTACGTGTACATTTGTTCATATTGTTATTTAATCATTCCATATACTATTTTGTTATTTCATTGTTATTAAATGTTTTTATTTAGGGTACCTGGGGCTTGAAACCCATTAGATAATTACCATAGGTATCTATCCCCGCTATACGGTAATTTCACCTTCAAAAGAACAGATTAATGTCATATCCCGGGGGTCTAATTCAAAAGATGTTAAAATGTAATAATATTGTTGAAAACTTGGATTCCAATCAAATACCTGGCCACCACCTTTCATGATTACACCCTGCGTTTACCTTTCTTGGAGAAAAAATCCCTGCTGTACCTCCCGGCAGCGTACAATTTTCGTGGGACCTTCCCGAGGAGCTCCGAGATCAGAGCGATGTGGTCTGCGTGCGTGCCCACCACCGCCACATAAGGGGAACAGGCAACATTACAGCATGCACACACACACAAAACGGGACCGACACACACTTTCACCCTAGAAGGACACATCACACTGGATTTTTTTTGTACTCCGTGTGCGCACGTGTCCACTTTTGGGCGTCCGTGTGCTTCGATCCCGCCGGCTCAGAGGCCAGCGCTACCTCTTCTGTTGAAGAACTCGCGGGAATATTTTCCGGAGAGAGCAAAGTGCCGTGGGATACAGCCCAGCAGCTCTATGATGTGGGCTATGTGGTCTATAATGGAGAGAGGGATGTGTGTGTGTAGGGATGGGTTCGAGCGGAAAGAGGGAGGGGAGATTGACAGGTGATGGTGAGAAAAAAACAGACAGTCGAACATAGTAAAAAAAGGAGCGGAAATAGCTGTTACAGATGAAAGACAAGTCAGAGGTTGGCTGGGTGGGCCCGTCCAATCAAATTCCCGCCTTTTTGTGTCGCTTTGTCAATGGGATCTGCTCGACAACAACAATATAGAAAACAACCGATCGAGAACAGACTACTGTGAATTCCATGGAAAATCCATGTGGGTAAAAAAAAAATCGGTATAACCTAAGGATGCAAAATAGTTAAATGGCCTACCGGGATCAGCCGAATTTGACGTCACAGTTATCAGCCGATAATTACTCACTTGAGTCCATAATATCATATCTAAACAGCCGACAATACTGTGTATATCTATTAGCTACTAATGTGTCTAGCTACGATAATGCCACTTGATAATGAGTGATCTGTTTTTCTCAGCCAAGGCATGTGTGACCTAAGTATTGGAGCACGAGTATAATGATTTGAATTTGAAAATTTCTGAGCAGTATTTGAGCCAGTTGAATAGAGAACAGACATACCTTGTAATATTTATCGCACCTCACCGGTAATAAACAGATTTACCATACACTTGAAGTGCAACCAAAATAAACAGTAAACAATAAAAAGTGAGTTTAATCAATGAAATCTAACTCGAATGGTCCGTCGTAGAGATGGGAATTCCAACTCTTTTTAGAGAACCGGCTTATTCAGCTTGGCTCACTAAAAAGAGCCAGCTCCCAAATAGCTCCTCATGTTGTTTGATATATATGTTTCCATTTTGTATGTATTATAATGAATTACCCAAAGAGGGGGTAAAATAACACTTAAATGCTAACACTGAAAAACATAGGAGACATAGATTAAAATATTTAGAAATCTACAAAAACTATAAAATACTAAACAAATTTCACCGTCAACAGCACAGAAACCCTAAAAAAAAAGAATCACAAGAGAACAATAGCGCCTGAAAGGGAACCGGCTCGTGATTGGTGGGTAGGCGGCTCCCATTTCCAAGAGCCGTTTCATTGTCGAATGACACGGGTCAATTCGCCCTTTCTTTCGACGCTGTAGTCAATACCATATTCGTAATCACTAACTATGTCGCCATTTTAAATGGTAACATGATCCGAAAAGACGTGACATAAACAACTTTGAGGAAAGTGGAAAAATACGCCACTACAAACAGCGTCAGGTGTGCAGAGAAACGCCACCATTGGCATTCTGGTGGCCAAAATAACGCTCCCATTTTTGACCATCAGTAACAACAATAGCGTTGTAATGGCAGCAAAAGTAATTATTTAGTGACTGAAAAGATTCCATTCTTATCATTAAGGTTCCTCCCATGACCTCCACGTTACCTTCATTATTTTCAGAGGAGAGTGAAAATGAGTAAAGACTTGGAAGTAGAAGGACAGTAGAGATGGCAAGTGAACAGTTGGGTTTTCGTGGTCAGAGGCGGGGCAAACCGTACACTCATTTGCATACTTACCTTGACACTTCTTTTACACTTTATATTCATAATGACAAGCGTGTTAATTGAATTAATTTTGCAGACAGAAGTATCACAACCTGAACACATTATTTTTCTTTGGTAATAAACATAATAGCTTTTTAAAGGGTTAGTTTAGAATTTTCTCAATTATATATATATATATATATATATATATATATATATATATATATATATATATCCACATAATCTAATATCATTTTAATGTTTTTATTTAATTGTTAATAGTCAATGTATCCGTCCTAAATAAAATTGTTTATTGAAACATTCTTAAAGATTAGTTATAATTTTTAGTGAATGCTGCAAGCTGCTGAAAAATCATTCGAGGGCCACGAAATGCGCCGCAGCCGTAGTTTGGACAAACCTTATCTATACTATTAAAATATACTAATGAATTTATAAATGTAAATGTCGTAACTGATTATAAAAATAAAAATAGATGTCAATAGTTGCGATAATTAACAAAGCTAATATGAGAATGACCGACTTCTTCAGTAAATGAATTTTAATGTCTGCCAATCTACACATTTCTATTATTACCTTTACCATTATCATCACAATTTTCTCTTTGGAGAAAAACACAACGCCCTTTAAAAATCACTCAACGGTCACCTGTGTTCAGGCTTTCTGTGTAATATTAGCATTTGTCCATTATTTTGCACATCCTGTTCTTAAGTGGTCTGCTGAATCCTCACCCTCATCCCTCGAGTAGTCCTCTCCCGAATGCGGCTCGAACAGGTAGTCCCCCGTGGCCAGTTCAAAGGCCTGCCAGACATAGAAATTGTTAAAATGACTCGCCACAAAAGGTCGTTGTAGCTTGGATTGGAACTGAAGCGGATCACTTGGCGAAATTCTGCAGCCTAACTCGATATTTCCTAGCATGAGTCAGAAGGAATTATAGCTCGTCACTGTACATACTGTAAAAGCTGGTGGAAATAAACAAAAAGACCAAGCGAGCCAGATTCAGCCGGAGCGGCTGAAAAAAGAAAATGGCTGGAGTTGGTCAGAGCTGGTGTAAGTGACTAACTCTAACAGCTACGTGAGAAGTTACTTAAATAGCTAGAAAAAGATAGCGAGAGCAAATCAGAATTTGTCGAAAAGTCGGGACCCCGAATTGAGTTATATTTGCTTGTTAAAGCAGTAGCAGCTTAAAATAACAACCCAAGCTAAGAGCATGCCATTACCTGCAGTCATCTAGCTAACCTGAGTGGCTAAAGAATAAAACAAGCGGGAAAAAATTGAATCGAGAACCTCAGCAACATTGACGGAGCAACTAACAATAACATCAGCGGCCAGCCATAGTCTGCAGTCGGGTGGCGCTAACATGAGCGGCTAGAAAGGGAAACAGTGGAGAAAAAAAGTCAAGGATTCCTGAATCGTGTGATTTGGCGACATTCGCTTTCATGACCAGCCGTGGAAGGCGGGTGACATCGAAGGACGGAGCAAGCTTAAAAATGATAGCTAGCATCGAGCAAGTGTCTAACATGAGTGGCTAGAAAGGAAACAAGGGTAAAAAAGTTGAAGGACCATAATCGCAGATGTGAGGACTATCACATTTGGGGCTGACCTGTGCGCGGTAAGTACATATAAAATGCAAAACGCACCACCAGGAGTAGCTAGGTGTGCCAAACATGTCAGCTTCTTTAAAGTGCATCTCAAGTTGAGTAATATAGCTACACATTTATGAGAGGTTAATAAAACGTTTTTGGGGGAGTACATGTGTTTTTTGTGATTGCAACATCCTTTGCTGTCTGGTCATCCTAAAAGGGGGATGCCACATCTGCGGTCCCTTCTCAAGGTTTCTTCATTTTCCTCATGTTGAGGTTTTTGAGTTTTTCCTTGCCCTCATGTTGGTTCCAGATCAGTGGATGGTGCAATAATAGTCTGAAAAATAGTCTGTGTAATAACCTGTGAAGCCCTTTGAGACTCTTTGTGATTAAGGGCTATACAAATAAAAATGACTTGACTTGACTATTTAAATAAATGAAGTGTTTTAACACCACTAGGGGTGGCTATATAATAGATACTGGGGCTTTGGGTAACATTTTTAGGGGGTTTATAGGGGTTTCAAGATTTACCATGCAGGCGGTGCTCCAGATATCGGCTGGAGTGCTGTAGCCGGCCCCGATCAGCACTTCGATGGAGCGATACTGTCTCGTCTGGATGTCCTCCGTAAAGTGCTTGTGCTGCAATGCACCAAAAGACCGATTTCAACAAAAGATAGTGTTTTTTTTTCTTCTTTTTAGTTAAAATCTAAAAAATGTGTTTATTGAAGATAAAATGAAGAAAATACAGGGATTTTCACAGCAACCAAAGGTTAGATAAGCCACAATTTTTGCTTCTTACCACCCAGCAAGCATTTCCAAGGTCGGCAATTTTCACACGGATGGATTCAGCGTTGCGAGGGTCGAGGGGGTTTACCAGCAGGTCGGCAGCTCGGGCTCGGGCTGTGATGTAAAAAAAAATTAAAAAACATTTGAGTTATTTTTAGATGTAATTTAATTTTGATGAGTTGGTATATAGGGCTGCACGGCTGCGCAGTTGTTAGCGCGTGTGCGGCACAGTTCTGAGGTCATGAGATCGAACCTTCCTGTGTGGAGTTTGCATGTTCTCCTCGTGTTTGCGTGGGTTTCCTCCGGGCACTCCGGTTTCCTCCCACATTCCAAAAACTTGCATGTCAGGTTAAGTGGACCGTCGAAATTGTCCCTAGGTGTGAATGAGCGAGTGAGTATTCTGTCCCTGTGTGCCCTGCGACTGTCTAGCAAATGGTTCAGGGTGTCCCCTGCCCACTACTTGAAGATAGCTGGGATGGGCTCCAGCACCCCCGCAACCCTACTGAGGATAAGCGGTGCAGATAATAGATGGATGGATGGATAGTTCATATATGTGGGTGATATTATTAGGTGCTACAATTTAAGGTAGCTTAACATTTGTTCCACAAATGTTATGTAGCCTTACATGAAATAAATACAGTACAACCCCAAGATACCCCATCGCCACTTTACCATGTTCTCACTTTACTATGTACAGGGTTTTTACACTGTTTTCATGGCCCAAATTCAAGCAGCTTTTAAAGCCTGATATTTAAAGCCAATTTATTAAGGTCTCTTGTGTCAATCATGTATTTTGCAGAGCCACAAATATATCTGCGATTTACACATGCCGATTTTAATGTTGCATCTGCATTTATCACGACATATGATTTTTAGATTTTGATATAGGTGGAGCGAATACTTCACGGCACTTTACATATACATTACAAGTATTACTGTTGAGGCCTTCACCAGCCCATTTTTGTGAGTCTCAGGCACCCACTAATTCAACCCAAGTACCTCCCAAAATGATAACTTTTTAAAAAAAAGCGGACAGTCTTAATTATGATCAAAAAAGCGCTAGACGAATAGAAAACTAAAATAAAACAAAATTGTGAACAATGCATCGTCAAAAATACTCCATTGCCTTGAACTAGTTCTGTTCATTTGATTCCTAGCACCGCTCTTGCCCCCTTTTCTGCTCCTCTTTTACCCGGCTCGTGTCACTTGTTGCATAGCGGCGGAGTCTGTGGAGGCTCTGGCGTATTACAACAAGAGTACGTTACACAGTGGTTATGTTGAACAACTATTTTACCATGTATTTGTTATTATCAACCGATATTAACCTTTATTTTAGCTGCATTGAATTGAATACAATTGTCTAATAAATTTCATGCTTTCCTTCTGTATGTGTATGTACTCTGTTAGAAATAAATGAGTAAAGACTGGATATTGTGTAGTATTAGTGTTTCTGATGACCACAAAAAGGAATGTGATGTTCACAAATGGGAAGTTACACTCCTGAAAAATGTTGAATGATCCTAAATCACTTTCAAGAGTAATTTTTTAATTTTTAACCAGACAGACTCTCTGGGTGCTCAGCACCCCCAAAGCTGAACCTAAAATAGCCTCTGCTTACTATGTACTACGTTTTTATTTTAATTGTTTGATCTGAGGTACAGGGTGTTTTGAAACCTATTACCCTTCGCCACATTTACGAACCCCGTCTCAGAACAGATTAATGTCATATCCCAGGAGTCTACTGTGTTTTAATCAAATTTGACCAACAACAACAAAAAAAGCCTTATATATATATATATATATATATATATATATATATATATATATTTGTATTTTGTTTGTTTTTACTGACTAATAATATTAAAAGTACTCAATAACTACCTTTGGGAGTTTCTCCCGTGCTGGACGACGATACAGTGCGGCTTCGGTCAGCGGCGGGGCTATCGGGTGACTTCACCGTCCCAGTATCGCCTGTCCCGCCACAAACGAGATCCCCCGGCTCCGGATCGAGAGGCAAGTCCGGAAAAACAGCGGCCTTCTGGAGCTCTCCTGATCCGTTGGTGAGGCCCGGCTCACCCGCCTCGCCGTTGAACATCTCGTAGCCGGAGCTAAGCGAGAGGTCCCTGTCGGTGTAGCTGAGCTCAGACTCCACCAGGGGGCAGAGGAGGGGCTCAGGCGTAGGAGGAAGGTGGCCATTAGTTTTGGTTTCCCCGGGTTTGTTGGGGTGCGTTTTGATGGGGGAGCCGGTGTCGGTGAGGAGTTCTGCCGTGGTGTCGTCATCGCCGTCTTCTTCGGCTTCCTCGTCTTCTTCATCCTCGTCCTTGACGGCTTCTGTTTTCTCCTTCTCGTTCTTATCAAGTTCCTTTTCATTCTCCTCGAAGTTCTCTTCCTCCTTTTCAACTTCCAAGCTTTTCAGTGCGTTGTCATCCTCTTTCTTTTCCTCAGGATCTTCCGTCTGTATCAGATCTTCATTACCAGGGGGGAAGGGGGCCTCTTTTTCTGCCACGGGCGTGACCTCTTCTTCTTCTTCTTCTTCTGTGTCTTCGTCACGGTTATCATTGATGATGCGAGGGTGCTCTTCTACCTCTTCCTCCTCGTTGTGCGCTGCACCTAGGAAAAAGGGAAAAAGCATTACATAACCAGTTTTACTGTATTTTTGGACATAAAAGTCTTAGGTGGCAAAGCAACTTAAAATATGTACAATTTCCTGGACAGTTCTTTGTGAGTTGAGATTAAAACACACAGAATACATGATTCTCTCTTCCATAAGCTTTTTTGAAATAAATGTTTTTTTCTTCTATGCTGGAAGACCGCTTTTTTTATGAAAAAAATTAATGTTGACTTGTCCAGTGCTAGGTTGTAGTGCCATCTTCTTCCAAGCATGGAAATGATAATTTTTCTTAACCAAAACAATCATGTATTTTATCCCTTATAACAACCATTTTTAAACTTTCCTCTCAGATAGCGAGAGTCTTTTTCACCAAAAACTAGCCGTGGTTTTTTTTTTAAAACACAGAAAGCGTAAATCTTCTTTTAGACAAAAAACTAAAGTTGTCATACATTTTACGCCAAAAATTTGCCATTTTTTTAGATGGAAACTAGCTTCTTCTCTGGTGTAAACAAGCGTGATCTTCAACAAAAACTAGCTTCATCTTGGACGCTGAAATCAAGTGTTGTCTTCCTGTTTGTTGAGAAACCAGCAGGTTCTTTAACTTCTATGCAAAACAAATGTTTTTCCAAGCAATAACACCATTAACTGGCATCATCCTTCTTTTGCCTGGAAAGAAAAACCAGCTACTTCATCAACAAGTGTTGTCTTTTTCAATGCAGAAAGCAAGCGTCTATTTCTTCTACACTGAAACCTAGCATTGTTTTCTCGAACACTAATTGTTGGCTTCTTCTACCATGCTAAAAACTAGCATTTCTGTCTTCTGTGTGAAAATATAGCTTTTTCTAAGACGAAAACAAGTTTTGTTTTCTCTGCAGAGGGACACGTTCTTAGACAGAAACTAGCTTAAATTTCTACGCATCTTCTTCAAAACCAAAAAAACAAGCAGTTTTCTTTTTTCTTCTATGCCACAAACTACATTTTTCTATTCACTATAAATGAATCTGAATATGACCTTTCCATCTTCTACGCTGAAAACAAGCATCAATTTCCTCTACACTGGAAGATAACATGGTTTACACAACAAAAGCTAGCTTCTTCTTCTATGCTAAAAACTAGAATTGACATCTTCTTTACTGAAAAAAAAAAACCTTTTTCAAAAATAAAAATTTGTTTTGTTTTGTCTGGCGAAAAACAGCACGTTTTTAGTCATTATGTAGCTTCATCTATGCCAAAAAGAAACATACTTTTAGTTTACCCCGAAGTTGGAATAGTTGCAAAAAAACTAGCATTCCCATTTCTTTTCTTTGCAGAAATCGAATTTCTAATTCCCTGCCGAAAATGAATGTTCTTCGACCGGAACTAGCTTCGCCTTCTACATTAAAAGTATGTATCAACTGAATATACATTGAAAGCTAGCATTGTTTTCTCCAACACCCAAAGCTAACTTCTATGCCAGAAACTAGCATCTATTACGTCGAGACTAGCTTTTTTTGTGCCAGAAACTAGGGTCTAGTTTTTCAATGCTGAAAACAAGCTTTATCTCCTTCAATGCTTCTAATTGGTGCAGATGAGTCTATAAGAGTGGTATTAGACATGGCTACTCACATGTATGATTGGTCAACCTCGTAGGTCTTTCAGCACATTCCTCTTCTTCCTCTTCGCCGTCCTCCTCCTCATCGTCATCCTCGTCGCTCTCTCCGAGGGCCACGGAGGGGCCGGACGCTTGAGGAGTAGCCGAAGCGGGCGTGGATGTCCGTTTTGGCTTGGGCGTGTCGTTTGCGTTAGCCTCTTCATCCTCTTCGTCGTCTTCCTCGTCACCTTCATCGTTCGCCCTTTCCTCCTTTTTCTCGGCCTCCCTCTCCAGTGCCTCGATGTCCAGCATCCTCTTCTCCAGCAGCTCAGCCTGACGCTTCTGCTTTTTCTTCAGCTTCTTCTTCTTGTTCTTGGAGATTTTGCCCGCCTGGGAATTAAGGAAACGATTAAAGCATTTTTTTAGTGTGTTCACAACAGGAATAGAAAGTTGGGATGCACAGATAATTTTCTTTACTGTTGAAAATGATCATAAGTGCTTTTTTTGATTTGGTAGAATGAATAAAATAAAACTGAATTAAGCTTCTGAAACAAAGATGTTGATATGACATTACGTTTAAGGTGAAGAGAGCCATGCAAAGCTGGCGTTAACTACGGGACAAGTTCATGTATGATGGTTCTGCTTATTTTTCATTTTGCACATAGGAAGTAGATGGAGAACACAGTCAACGTTTTACCATCAAAGACATTTTTTCAAAAGTTTATGTGTCCCTCTGCTTCCATGTTTTTGTTAGCCGCTAGCCGACTTTGGCTAGTGTTTTCTACAGAGCTAACTTGCTACAGTTTTGCTGTTTTAATTGTAAACATGTTCTTTGTGTGTGACATTCAATTTGTCCCTAAAGTCCAAAGGCGGGTGCTAAGCTAGTTATGACGAGTTTAATTTACGATTATAATTATTTGACTTCAGCGAATACGCGACTGTGACTCGTTTGTTGCATATGACTGTGTCGGCTACCACACTACCATCATCATCTATTTTGTGGCTTTTTATTTATTTATTTATTTATTTATGCATAGCAAAAAAAAAACATCAACCACTAAATAAAAAAAGTGAAGAACTAAATATTTGCACAAAAACCAGCTTAGGTTTGGGCGCTCGCCGTGGGATTGGGAGATCACGGGTACGAGCCTTGGCCGAGTCATACCTAAGACTTACAAGATTGGTACCCATAGCCTCCCTCCTTGCCCCTCGGCATTATTGGTTGGAGTTTGGGGGGTTTGGTCACTTAATGACTAGCAAAAAATGCACAAAAAACAGCTGTACGATACAAAAATGTAATACAGAAACATGTGCGCGAACGGGGTAGGTTGAAGTTCCTACCCCTATTCCATCCATCGATCCATTATCTGCACCGCTTTTCCTCAGTAGGGTAGCGAGGGTGGAGCAGCCCATCCCAGCTATCTTCGGGCAGTGGGAAGGGGACACCCTAAACTGGTTGCCAGCCAGTCCCAGGACACACAGAGACGGACAACTCACTCGCTCATTCACACCTGGTAAAACCAGCCATTTTACCAGGCATGCATGTTTGTGGTAATGTGGAAAGAAACCAGAGTGCCACTTAGGCACAGGGTGGAAATGCAAACTTCACACTAGGAGGCTACGGTAGCTGGACCTGAACCCTGAACACCCGCACCGTGGGGCTGTGCGCTAACCACCCGGCTGCCTGCCCTGTCCATTAAAAGCTAAAAATACCCCTAAAATATGAACTTCAAAAAGGGAAGAGCGAGATTGTACTGTCTAACACCTACAAGCTTATTATTTTTCAATATAACTAAGCACCTAAAATACAATAAAATTACTTGCTTTTGGCATTTTTAGGCACTTAAATGCCTTTATTTTTGTTTTGTTTTTGAGAATTTAATAAACGAGTCACTTAAAATTGATTGATTTGATTGATTGATTATTGCTCCAGCGAAGGTCGGGGGGTCCCGTCCCTGTGCGTTGAGCCGACCAGATGAACCAGGTTTTTCCAATGCTGGCGGTCTTGTGCCAGCTGTTCTGCATCCTCTACAGCAACTCCGTGTTGTTGGAGGTCGCCCGCAACGACGTCAAGCCATCGAGTGCGGGGTTTCCCTCGTGGTCGTCTCCAGCCTGCGGCCTTTGGGTCAAACTGGAGAATGGCTCGTGTCGGATGGTCTGGTGGTAGACGAAGGACATGGCCAAACCAGCGGGTGCGGCGTTGTGCGACCAAGGAAGATGCTCGGAGCTGGCACGTGCGGGCTCTGAGCTCTTTATTGGAGACTCGCTGGGGCCACCTGATGTTCTCGATGGTTCTGAGAGCCCTGCTATCAAAACCGTCGATTCTTGTGGACAGGGTGTCGTTCAGGGGCCATGTTTCTGAGCCATAAAGCAGGATAGAGAGTACGGCGAGGTTGTAAATGCGGAGCTTCGTCTTGCGTGCGATGGTCTGGTGCCGCCAGAGTGGTTTCCAGAGAGACTGCAGAGCAGATGCTGCCAGGGCTCTTCTGCGGAGAATCTCTGGTTTTAGGTCCCCATTGTCTGTCACCATGGACCCCAGATACACAAAGCTCTTGACAGGCTCTACGATGTCGCTACCAATTTGGATGGGAGGTGGCTCTGGTCCATCACCGACATACATGAACTTGGTTTTCGACCAACTCACTTGGAGGCCAAGCCGCGCTGCCTCTTCGCTGTAAATGCCCAGAGCGTCTCTCAGCTGGCTGTAGGAAGTGCTGAGCATGATGGTGTCGTCAGCATACTCCAGGTCAGTCAGGTGGTAGTTGCGGAAAGACACTCCGGGTATGCGCTCACTAACCCTGAACATCAGATGGTCGATGATGCACTTAAAATTAGCATCAAATAATATGCCTGTCAGTTATTGATCGGGCAGCGCGGCGGGTGAGTGGTTGGCGCGTCCGCAGCAAAGTTCTGAGGTCATGGGATTGAATCCTCCTGTGTGGAGTTTGCATGTTCTCCCCGTGCTTGCGTGGGTTTCCTCCGGGCACTCCGGTTTCCTCCCACATTCCAAAAACATGCATGTCAGGTTAATTGGCCGGTCCAAATTGTCCTTAGGTGTGAATGGGCGAGCAAATTGTCTGTTTCTGTGCCTTGCGACTAGCTGGCAACCAGTTCAGGGTCTCCCCTGCCCACTGCCCGAAGATAGCTGGGATGGGCTCCAGGGCCCCGCGACCCTACTGAGGATAAGCTGTAGGGATAATGGATGGATGGACAGTTATTGATCATTTTATTTTGTACCTTTTTAGCACATCGGCAAAAAAAATTATTTCATTTCTTTAAATAAGAAAAAAAAACATTTTCGCTTATCGTTCAGCACATTTTTGGTTTCGGTCCCAAATTTCCATTCTGGGTGCATAATGCATAAGCAAGCAAACTGTATTATTGTGCAAGTGAGTGCGTGTATGTGTGTGTGTGTGTGTGTGTGTGTGTGTGTGTATCCTTTGTTTTATACTCACATCAGTCGTACTCACCGGTTTGAGCTGCGGGGCTGTGCTAACTGTCACACACATAGGGAGAAAATACCCATCAGACATCTTCAGTGCGTTTCACAATACCATACCTGTCAACCTCCACGGCTCCATGCCCGTACAAACTGTCGTATTTCCCCGTACAAAATACAAAATAATCGTAGACCTTTTTTTTTTTTTCGGAATGATGAATGATGGGAAATCCCTAGGCGGCAGACGCATGCGATTGACAAATTTGCGTTTTTCCGTACAGCGTCTTAAAATGCATAAAAATGTACTTTGTATGGCAAAACCGTACAGGTTGACAGGTATGCAATACACACAAGCAAAATTCAATCTTGTTTTTTGAGAAGACGTTAAGAATGATCTGAAGCACTCTCAGGTACATAAACCCGTGTACCCCCAAAATCATTTTGATATTATTAAATCTAATCTCATTGAGATGTGTTTAGGAATTATAGCCAGGTATCTTGGACCAAGTACAATGAAACAGCATTTAATTGTATTGCTGCACACGATCCACATTAAAAAAAGGAAGAAGATCCCCATACCTGGATTTTTCCAAGCAGGTTTTTGTAAAACATGTTTTCCTCAACTTATGTCCTTGCCCTTTAATTAATTTTACGTTAGTCAATTTAGCTAGAATTAAAACAACACGGAAAATAAAAATGCTCTTCACATCAGCAGAGGAATTTAGGAAGCCACTTCCGACCTCCCTGAAGCCTTTGCTGTTGTGTTTCTGTTCATTTCACCGCGAGCATTTTTTAATACAACAGACCCGCAGGACAAAGACTAGGAACCTTCCCGTGGTGTCCTGCGAAGGGCTCTCTCCGGGGGAGCCTTACGAATCCAACTCAATCCACTCAGACTCGCACTCTCTTTCGTTCTTGGTCCTCTCTCCATCTTTGTCTCTCCTTTTCTCTCTTCCCCCTTTACACTCTTGTCTCTCATTTTCTCTATCCCTTTCTTTCCTACTCTCTCCCCACCTCTCTCACTCTCTTTTCACCCTTTTTGCGTTTTACTTTGTCTGTCTTTCTCTCTTTCTGTCTGTCCCTCTCTTTCTCTCTCTTCTACTCTCCTCTCTCTGTTCTTCTTAGGGCGGGCGACTTCGAGAGCAACCCTGGCCCCCAGTCCAAATGCCAGTGGTGCTTTCGAACCATTCGCTGCGACAACACCCCAATCACCTGTACTACCTGCCCACGGGGCTTCCATAAATCATGCACCGGCCTGTCCGAACGTACTAAAGACATCAGAGGCTTCGTTTGCTTGGTTTGCTTGGGTCACACCCCGTCAGGCCTGACGGCACAGGACAGTCGCAGCCCCATCTCCTTTGGAGGATTACCTTAGGCGCCTTGAGTGACTCGAAAACAACAACAACAACAGACCCCGGGGACACGACATTAATCTATTCTGAGGTGGGAATCACAGAGTGAACTTGCTGTGTAGCGGGGTAATGCCATATACCTGGTACAGCAATCTCTTATTTATCGCGAGGTCCCAGAAAATTGGCGAAATATGTTCCTTTTTTCAGTTATTACACAACTAAACACTCTTTTTACACTAAAACTAAATTTAAAAAAACACTTTACATGCTCAAGCAATTAAAAGTACTATATAAACGTTTATTTTATTTTATTCGTCTACAAGTCTACTACTGTATTGTCGAATAATAACAAGCAGGGGGACTGTTTAGCCAATCAGAATGCAGAATACGATGCAAAAAGCAAATCTGCGACAACAGCTGTACAAGGAGGGATTACTGTACACTAGATTAAAACATGAAAATAGTATCTAAAACAGGGGTCAGCAACCTATGACGGCAGTGGCACGCGAGGGGTTAACCAGTGGCACGCGAGCGTACGGCAAAAAAATACAAATGATAATGATTTTTTTTAAGCGCATTTTTACCTGAAACGGTAGCACCCCTCCTCCTCTGCTTCGTGTGTGAGTGTGTGTCTGCGCTGCGCCTCGCAGAGGAGGAAAGATCCGTGTTTTAACGCAGCCACATAAACACCGGTGCGCGATAAATGAAAAAATCTTGTTCTTTTCAGCCAGCGTAGACAAATGACTGGGGCTTTGTGCAAAAAAATGACCGTGCTGTTTGTGCATTATGCCTCGAGAGCATTGTACCTCCCACATCAAGTGTTAAACGTCATTACGATACGAAACATGAACATGAATTCAAGGATAAGTCTGTCAAGACGGAGACATTAAAACGCGCTGTGTCCAGGTACGGCCAACAAACACAGACCCTGAAAACATTTGTCACTGCTAAAATCACCACCACTGAAGCAAGTTATCACATTGCTCACTGCATAGCAAAGCACGGAAAACCATTTATATTTGCGACCAAATCAGCTGTCATTTCTGTTGCACTTATTTTCAAGTAGCCTTCTGCCTTGCTGCTGTTATTTCAAGTTTTGATATTTTCTGCAATAAGATTTCAATGATGAATGGTATGGTAGCTGTCTAAGTCACTTGTTTTTGATTGTAGTTCATTGTTGATGAAGAATGGTTGATTCTGGTTAATTATTGTGGTAAAAAGTTAAAGTCATGGATGGCTTTTCTACATGTTTCTCACATGCATTTTTTAGTTTATTGATGAACAAGAATAGTGGACGATAAATTGGTCAGTTATACAATTTCAATGTATATCTGGACTGGTGTTAAATTACAGCTTTGTTGGATATAAAAAAAAATGTTGTGGGAGTCATTGATCTTGGTTAGGCACACTGATTTACAAGAAAATTTGAAAGTGGCACTCCACACCGAAAAGGTTGCTGACCCTTGATATAGAAAGTACTATTTATGTGTGGTATAAATGCATATGAAAAAAATGAAAACATTCTACAGAACCAGCCTCCTTACCTGCAGATCCAGAAGGGGGCGGAGCCCCTGCTTTCTGCCACTCTGTGGCCTCCATGGCCATGCGTCTCACAAAGGTGTCATCCACGCACATCAAGATGTTTTCGGGCTTGATGTCCGTGTGGATGATTTTACATTTGGTGTGGAGATAGTCTAGCCCCTGCAAGACCTGAAAGCAAATAAATGGTCGCTTTGTGCACTCAGGATTTCTTGCCAGAATTGCTAATTGCATCTGTATGTGTCCTTCTCACCTGTTTGATGATGCTCTTAACGCACGGTAGCGGCAGGCCTTGGTAATTGGACTTAATGATCCACTTGAGGAGGTGGTGACCCAGAACCTCAAAGACCATGCAAACGTCTGGACCAAGAGTTAAAGGAGCTGTACGGAGTTTTTGCATTGCGGCCGCCACCCCCTGGCTTATGTCATTATTGGAGCCTCTGTTAGCTTGTTGATGATGCACATGCAAGTACCGTAAATTCCGGACTATAAGCCGCTACTTTTTCCCAAATTTTCAACCCTGCGGCTTATTCAGAGATGCGGCCAATTTATGTAATTTTTTTAACGGCGCTCGAGTATGAGAAATAAGATTTAGACCGGTGGAATATATGCGCCGAGGAAAATCACAATTCTTGAGCGTAAACATACCCTCATTGTGCAAATTGCACAAAATAAGGCTCATTATTAATTTATTATTAAAGCTTTGAAAACTCTCTCGATGTACCATCTTTCTTTGTAAATATGTGTAATATGTATTTGCAACTGTATATTTTTTTAATGTATTTATTTGTATTTATTTGAGACTGCACGAGCAAATTAAAAAAGAGGGGCGGAGCAAAACGCGGGCTGATGGGAAAGTGGGGACCGGTAATGGTGAGTTTTTGTGGACACGGCGGACAATAATGGATATATATTTTTCCCACCCTTACTTTTGGAAATATACACTTTTTTTCCTTGGATTACTATCAACGGGCACCCAGAATCTGCAGGTCTGCAACAAATTTTAAGTACCTATATCATTTTACGTTCATTTAGGTGGCTGTGATTTTTGGACTTTGTGCTTCAATAAGGTTTTTGAACTGTGTACTTTATATTCAGTTATAATCGAGTCCTCGTGGCTGCGCGCGAAGGAATATATTGGTGCTGATTCACGGCCAGAAATTTCTGGCCGACCTGCAGAATCAGATTTTTGCAATCCGGAGATGGAATAAGAGCTTGCTCTGTCCACTCCACGCATCGGCCCGGTATTGCAGTACCTCCGGGAACGGTGCATTCGCAATGATCGCAGCAAGGCTTTAGGGCTAGGACCTTAGCTTGGCCTTTTGGCTGAGAGTAAGTGTCCCGGCTCCTAGGCTTTGTAGCGTATTATGAACTGACCGGTAATGGATAATGGATAATAAATAACGAAGATAGAATAATAACCCTTAAAAACCCCAAACCCCAAAGGACATTTAGTTTCAATCGCGGGACTTGAAGTTTGGCTTGGATTAATTTCGTGTTTATTTGATGTGGGTGCATGCGGCTTATATACAGGTGCGGCTTGTGTATGGACAAAATCGGTTTTCCCCTTAAAATGTGATGGGTGCGGCTTATAATCAGGTGGGCTCTATAGTCCGGAATTTACGGTATGTGCATGTTGACACACTCGAGACTGTTTGGGCAACTAGCAGGTTTAATACTAAGTTACAAGGATAGTTAGAATCGAGCACGGGCATTTAATGGCTATCTCTCTTCCCGAATAAACGTCCTATTCATGTTATGAAATTATGTTTTTATCATTTACGCTGAGTGCTGTTGGTGTGTGCACCAAAAGTAACAATGCACTAACGAATGTTTTTGAAGGCCTCTTCTTACTTTCAGTGTTTTCCGTAGTTTGTTGAAAGTTGATCCTTTTTCTCTAGATAGATAGATAGATAGATAGATAGATAGATAGATAGATAGATAGATAGATAGATAGATAGATAGATAGATAGATAGATAGATAGATAGATAGATAGATAGATACTTTATTCATCTATGCAGTGTAATATCCAACACTAACAAATACAAACCAGAAATACTGCAGGGGTGAGCATGACGTCATTCCCAACCACTCTCCCCAAACTAGTGAGTCCGCCCTGAACAGCTTTACTTAAAGTAAGATAAAACCACATAGGCAGGGGAAAAAAAGACTTTTTGAACTCATTCTGGTATTGCTATCACATACCTAATTGAGGAAATATTTCACTTAAAGACACTTCAAATGATGCATCCCACCTTTAAAGAAACACCCACTCATCCCCCCCATGAAGTCGAAAACATTCTAAGGAGGATACGAATGCCATTAACGCCGGAGATTTTGAAGTCATCTATCAACTGGACAACCATGTCTTTGTTGGGATCATTAGGGTCGCTCTCTCTAACCTTGAACGCATAAAAACAAATTCATGGTAAAGGGAGTAAAAGACGAAGCGAGGGAGAGGGACTTCACAATCAAAACACTTACACATCGCAGCAGTTTGATCTCATCCAAGGCCGTCTCTGTGTAATGCTGGGCACTCTTCACCACCTTCATGGCCACAAAGTTCTTTACTCTGAATTGATAGTGAAAAAAGAGAATGAGCAGGTTCAAACTACACTACTGTACACTGATACCAATAACTTTTTTTTAATGCATGGTATATTTAGAGAAATAAAAACAGATGCAAATTCCAATTATTTAAAAGTGTGTCTATATTTTTGTTGACATTTACAATCCAACATTATAGAGCTTCTATAAACATGTCTCCCAAAAATGTTGGAGGGACTAGAGCTTGATTTAATCAATTAATCTATCAATATTTATAATCAATGGATGACTAAAACAACAACATATTGTCATACAGATATTGCAAAAAGCACATTTCATTATGGGTGTGTTCACTATGTGAAAATATGTCAATTAACATCTAACAAATACTTCAATACTTAATGTTACACATGCCTTGGCCAAGAAAAATAAGTGATTAATACGAATCAACTGGTATTGTCTTAGTTGTACACATTAAAAAGAAAGAAAAAAATAAAATAAAATCAATATCTAAATGCTACATAGAGCAAATAACGTTTCGCCAATTACAGCTTTAGAGGTTTCTCAAAGGTGCAATGTAAAGAAAATGAATGCAAGCATTTTTTTGCTAATAGAGTACAATACATGAAAAGATGTAAAATATGTTTGTTTAGATTAGAAAAATAACACATTGTGTTTTTATTAAGACAATGATTTTCAGAACTGGTCAGGCAGCTGGAAATCTTTAACAACAAGCTGTCACTCTTAATGAAATTGGCCTTCACAAACACACACTGAAAACTATAAAATATAAAAACAGGAGGTAGAGCGCTCGTCTTAGGTTCAAGAGGTTGCAGGTTCGATTCCCGGCTCCTCCGTGTTATATGTCGAAGTGTCCTTGGCCAAGACACTGAATCCCTAATGCCCCCAATAAGCAGGTAGGCGCCTTGCATGGCTGACTCCCTATTGGTGTGTGTGTGTGTGTGAATGGGTAAGTGTGAAGCACATTGTAAAGCGCTTTGGGAGGTGTTCATTGACTTAAAAAGCGGTATATAAATGCTGACCATTTATCATTTCCTCACTAAAGTTTAGAAGATGGTAAAATCATAACAGCCTATAGACATTCTGAGCAGTAGAACTGCATGATTTTTGAAAAAAAAAAAAATAATTTCGATTTTTTTTTTAGACCTGTATTGCAATTTCGATCTTTGATTTCACAAGAAATTGCATTCTTTTGTTTTCAGGGATAAATTAAACATAGTGACATGCAAATAAACTCGAGAAGACGTACTTAAAAACTTAAGAGTATACGACTGAAACTGAATAACAACTATAGCGCTACAAATAAAAACAGGTTTGCATTAGATTAAATGGTCTACATTGTTAAATATACAAAAAAATACGACAAAATTGCAGGGCTGCGCCTTTCAGAGTAAAAAAGCTATTTAGGGAGCCGCTGGCAAGCTACAAGCTTAAAACTCACTTCTACTCTATAGCATACGAATAACCTAAACTTTTTATATGTAATAACTTGTGAAGCCCTAAGAGACTATTTGTGATTAAGGGCTATACAAATAAAAATGACTTGACTTGACTTGACTACAAGCTAGCGACAGGTAACCGCGACTTCTGCTAAGACTTCTGTGATGATTAAAATACAAGAGTCACAAATGTTGGGGTTTTCGACGAGTAGTAGCTCCATATCGCCTGTGTGATTGGTAATGGATCTCGAGGTAGTGACTGGCTACGTTCGGCAGTAGCTGTTAGCTTTCCCTGCCGACGCCACCTCAGGTAATTACCGGACGCGGAATCCAGGGAGCGTCCGCTGGTGATCAGCTTTTCTTTGTGCTCTTCTGACTTTCCTCAGAGTCCGATTTAATTGATCGATTATATTTTCAAAGTAACGAGTCGCTAAAGGTACAAGCTGCCGCGTTTGTATTGGTGGCCAGATGTGCGTCCGGCTGTTTGACGGAGAGCTTACACCAGCCTATCAAAGTCGGGCACACCCATCTTGCAAACTTTGACCTGCCTTTATTGGTTGGTGCCATTAAAACCCTGCTTCCGGTTGGCCTGTCATGATTACTGATGTGACTCAGCTGTGCCCGCTCATTTAGCGCCGACTGCCGCAGGTTCTGATTGGCTCCCAGTCAGTACTAGAACCCAGTCCTGTCTGTCTCCTTTTGTCAGTCCGTCTGCGAACCTCAGTGAACACTAGGCAAGCCTTTTTCGACACTCACTCCCCCCTGTCCCGTTTTGCTCCTGTCTGTCTCCGGCTACGACCCCGTTTTGACCACGTCTGCTCTCCCGTCCCGACTTACGACCCGTTTTTGATACCGACCACGTCTTCTCTCCTGTCCCTGGTTACGACCCATTCTGACCTCGACCACGTTTTTGCTCTGCTGTCCCGGCTATAGACCTGTTTTCCGCCCTTGACACCGCCATCTCTCCCTACGGAAGATCCACTTCCGTGTTCGGATCACAATCAGAGTACGAGAGCGACTTGCTTCCTGCGCCTAGCGAACACCGGGCCCAGCCCTTTCCCTTTCATCCAATAAAACTTGTGAGAAACGTAACACAATTGGGTCCTGTTTCCGTTCTTGTCCTGACATGGCCGGCACTGTTAACCCACAAAATTTGACAATTCTTATTGTTCAAACACTCTATCACTCAAATAACAAACTGAAACTATGAATCCTTGAAAAAACTGCAGTGTTTTGCATCGACACAATCCCCATACGTCACATCGCGATATCGATTAGATTTCAGCCCCTACTGAGCAGTGCAACTGATTATCCCTCAACTCACGCACATTATGAAGAGGTGTAGAGGCGACATAACCAAGTTGTGCTACTATAGAAAATCGAAATATATTATAATAACGAACATAAATGCTTACAATCTTTCTAACAAGTAGTTGAATATTATATAATGGTGTTAAGTGACTGTCTTTAAATTGAAGAATTTTTGCGAATACAGTGACTGTTATTTATTGACAATAAAGACGGATTACATAGCAAGTAACTCAACGCTGGCTCACTCGACTTGCATGACTGTAATTAACACCGACAGCATGAAGAAGGATGCGTGTGTGTGGACAAGTGTGAAAACTGACACTGAGTTAGTGTTACGTTCAAGGAACGTGTCCGAAAAAATATAAATAAATGAATCGCTTTTGGAATTCGTGGTGACTAGGATTGTTTCACTCACTGTATGTCCCAGCACAGCCATACGGTGGAGAAATGTCCCCACCCCAACTTCCTTATCACATGGTACCTCCCGTTGAACAAGTCTCCGATCTTGACCGGATGGTAGCCTCCTGAGACACACAAAAAAAGAAATAAGTCAAGGTCTACCTGACAATATTTTTGGTTTTACTGGAATTTTGAAATTTACTAGAAGTGGATAACCCCTAACAAAACATTCAGAACAAGGACTGGCTAGATAGGAACCAATCATTCAGATTGCATGAAGGAAAAAGTAACAAAAGGCATCATATAATAGTAATAAATGGCTTTCTTATATTATAGCAAACTAACAAGGAAAGTGTCGAGCTGGACAGCAAACATTTAAGTTGTTACGAGACAGATGGAAAAACTGACCTTAAAAAATAGGAAGAGTGTAGCAGGCTAGCTATATAGCGAGATGAGGAGCTAGCTATAGTTGCAGACAGATAACGAAAGACAATCTCTGGGACTAGATACCTAGTGAGATGAAAAGCTGGCTATAATGATGGACTCATAACAAAAGACAATCTAGCTAGCTAGATATCTAGTGAGATGAACAGCTAGCAATAGTAACAGACAAACAGACAGACAGACAGACAATCTAGCAAGCTAGACGGCTAACGAGATCAAAAACTAGCTATCGTGACAGATAATGACAGACAGGCTATCTGACATGTTAGATAGCTAGTACTATAAACAGCTAGCTATAGTGAAAGACAATCTAGTAGGCTAGCTTACTAGTTACATAGACTACATG
Organism: Urocampus carinirostris; assembly: GCF_059441175.1. Taxonomy (NCBI): domain Eukaryota; kingdom Metazoa; phylum Chordata; class Actinopteri; order Syngnathiformes; family Syngnathidae; genus Urocampus; species Urocampus carinirostris. Next base: position 32,578,256 of record NC_142355.1, on the reverse strand, counting down.
CTAGTTAGAAAAAAAAACTAGCTAACAATCAGAAAGACAGAACAGGTAGACACAATGACGGATATACAGATAACAGCAGACAGCTAGCTAGCCAGATTGCTAGCTGGATAGACTAATAGAATAATGCAAGTAAAATAAACACCTAGAGCTAGATAGAAAGCCAGACAGCCAGACACTTATTAGCAGACATGGGACCAAGTCACACATGTGCAAGTCTCAAGTAAGTCTCAAGTCTTCACCTTCAAGTCCCAAGTAAGTCCCAAGTATTTTTTTCTTGGGCAAGTCAAGTCACAAGTCAAGTCCCGAGTCTTAGATTGCCAAGTCCAAGTCAAGTCACAAGTCATAAAAACAGCGACTCGAGTCGACTCGAGTCCAAGTCACTAAGTCTCAAGTCCCCATGTCTGCTTATTAGAGGCATTGTTTTCCTAATGACGGAAAAGTAGTTTGCTCATTCTAAGCACTATTTGTTCTAATTTTACTATTTTTTAACATTTGTTTTCCTAGTAAACTATGTTTCACTTTTTAATATTGACATTCATTCATGTTTTACCTAGAACAGGGTTCGCACACCTTTTTCGTGGCCAAATTCAAGCACTTTTTGAGGACTTTCAAAGCCAATTTTCCAATTTCTCCAGTACCATTAAAAGAAGAAATTCAGTGTGAATCATGTATTTGCACATCAAAAGATAGATGTATATCTGCAACTGTAATATGTGATTTTTAATATTGCATGTGCATTTATTAAGACATGTGGGTTTTCGATCTTTAGTAAATCTTGAATGTTTGTTGATCTGAACAATACGTGTGTAAACATTTTTAAGACAAATCTCTCCCCATGTTGGGTCAAATGACGATCATATGTAGCGTACATTTTCAGTTGCAGGAAGTTATTTCCATTACAATTTGCCACTTAGAAACGCTACTTTCATTTTTTGCATGGCCCATAAAAGTTGTCCATAATTGATATGTAATCCTTGCATTAATACACATTTCATAGAGCCCTGTTTAAATGTAGCATGCACATGTCCTCTTGGGCGCGACCCGTAGAGGGCGATGACACCTTATAGGACAATGCCATACAAACCAGCTGCTGTTAATCATCAAGGAAAAAAGAACAGTGTCAGCCTTATTTTCAAGACTTGTTTTGAAACATGGCAAGAATTTATAGCATTTACAAGAACATCCAAAATTCAAGCATTTTTCGATCCTTGAGAACACAACATAAAAAAATAAATCAAGCATTTTCAAGGGTGCAAACCCTCTAGGAAGTTTGCCAATATTTCTACTTCAGCATATTCATTTTTTTTCTCATTAAATAAAATCAAATCCGAACGAACAAGATTAAATTTCATCTTCCCTATCAAATCGTTTTTTTTGCTCAGAAAAATTCATGCTGTACAGACGCTGCCCTGCTTATGAACAAGATTCCGGACGATCGTTCGTAAGTTGAATTTGTTCGTAAGTTGCTTCAGTGCTATATTTTGTATGTTTAAGGTATATATAAGTATGTTTAAAGCTTGTATAAGTAACCTGTTTTGTTTTGTACTAAAAATAAACATTTACTTTCTTAAGATGAACTTCAAGAGGAAAGTGGCAGAAAAAAGGTGTTCCGACCAATTTCTCAACCGCATCAAGCTTTTTTATTCCATTTTCATTTAAAATAAAACATCTCGCCTCTTCTTCACATTTTTCACCAACCATATTGAGTGGATGCACGAGATATTAAACAATAAAAATGTCAAAGTTCTTGCGTTTACACACGAACTAGGAAGTAGAAGCCAGATTTCTTCTTCGGGGTGGATGCTATGTGAGCTCTCACCGCGCCACACGCTGGTAGCGGCGGAAAGTAGCATTACAGTAATGTCCTGTACTTGAAAAAAGGTGCACACAACAAAAAATCTAACTTACAGCAATGTCCGGATGTTTTTTGACATCCCGAAAAAAATGTTCGTATCTACTGTTTTATGTAAGTGGAATGGTCTTAAGCAGCGGAGTGTCTGTACTGTAAGTATGTTTAAATATTTCTATTTTAGACATTATAATCTATATTTATTAATACATTTCACATCCTAAAAAAAACGAATCCAGAAGTTAGGAGGAACAAATTATTCTTCAATAGTACAAGACTATTTTTTGCAGTGAATGTAGAATTTCTGAACGTTTTAAGATTTTAACTTTTAAAGATATATGAGATCGATATGAAAGATATGATGGATGTATTGACCTTTGCAGTAATCGGCTGGGTCTTCCTGCTCCTCATCGTCGGAGCCCAGGATCTCCTCCTCTGGCTCCGGGGCCCCCGCCGGCTCAGGTGGAGGCGGAGGGGTTGGCGGGTGAGGGGTTACACTCTCCGAGGCTTTCTGCTGCGTCTCAGGCCTGCCGGTAACCAAAAAAACAGGAAGAAAGATCTAAACGTTTTGCCTGGAGCATCTTTCCAGGTGGTGACTTGCAACGAGCGTGATTCAGATTGTGACGTGTAATGTACAAAAAGGTCGGTGTTGGATTGGGAGGTAACAGTTGGGTCACAACAGGGGATCCCGACAATCAAAAAAAGCTCAGGAAGTGATGTCATTAGAGCTGGTCTCACTCCCGTTTTGGAAGCGGAGAACTACTTTTTTGATACTGATTGGCGTGGAGGGCTATCAGTTTAATAAGATAACACGTTAAGTTATTGATATGTTGATACCATTTTAATAATGTTATTACAAGGTTGTAATTATTAGAGGTAAGGTCTGGCATTTTGATTCATGTAGGGATGTTTGAAACTACATGATTAGGGCTACCAGTTTGATAAGCATTTCTTAAATATCAAACTATCATATTATTACTATGTTGTTACTATGTTACTATTGTTATTACCAGGTTGCCATAAATAGTACGGTTTGGGCATAATAACTCATGCAGGGATGTTTGGTAACACATTTTTTTCACATTGATACCCAAATCTTAAGGGATTTTCAATACAGATACAACATTAGTTAGTGGATAAAATCAATTATTTCTGAAAAAAAAGGAGAATATTTTAAACAAATAAAAACTTGCATTTCAACCAGCGACAGGAAGTGAAAGCTAGTGTTAATTCTTACAAACCACAGTAAAAGACCAAGTAAGCTAGGTACACGAGGAGCAGCTGAAAAGAGCCAATAGCTGGAGTTGGTCAGAGCTGGTATGATTAGCTAAATTTAGCAGCAAGCGAGACGATATACTAAAACGTCAGTAGAATTGTGAACTTGTCAACTGTCAAGATCCCTTATCACAAATCGTATCGTCGTTTACTTGCATGACCAGCTTTGGAAGGCGGGTGACACTAAGGGACAAAGCAGGAGCAGCTAGCAATAAAAATAATGGCTAGCATTGAGCCATACCCTAAAACCAAGTGTTGAGCATGAATGGGTTGAAAACAAAACAGTGTGAAAACGGTGGTAGATGGCTAAATGATAAATATCGCATCCATAGCTCAGGTGTGGAAGTCAAGTCAAGTATAGTCGTGTGGAAGTCAAGTCAAGTATAGTCGTGTTTTTCTGTATATTCCATAATCACACAAAGTCTCATAGGGCTGCACACAGCACCATTACACCATTCCTTGAGCTGAAACCCACATAAGGGCAAGGAACAACTCAAAAACCTCAGCATGGGGAAAATAAAATAACCTTAGGAAAGGGCCGCACATGAAGGATGACCAGGGTGCAATGGATGTTGCAAGGGCATCAACAGACAACACACAGAAATCTTCAACATAAATTTTAGGAAATAAAAGAACCACTACAAAAAATTTTTTTGTTGTTAGGCACTTGATAAATAGCTCTGTCATTTCTCACTCTATCCTTGTGTGCATCTTCTCAACTCTTCCAGACACTAACATAAAAGTGGGACAATACTTGTATTATTACGGATACCAGTTCTTTGCCTTATCTTTTAAAAACAGCAACGACTGGCGTTAAAGGCCCAAGCCCATTTTTTTAATTTCAAAATTCCCCACGCTGCTCGCTTCATTTTCAGATCATTATAAAAAGCAAGAGCAGTTTCAAAGAGTTGAGACCCGCAAGGATCGCGGGTCAGCTAACCTGGCCACGCTCAGGTACGCTCTTTCGGCTTGACGATCAAAAGATGAAAATCGGTTGAAAACGAAAGCAAATTTTTCTCAAAAATGTTGGTCAGGAGTCGAGTTAGTCAAGGTGTTTAAAAGCTGAGGTTCCACTGTACTTATATGTGCTGAAATTTTGAGTTTTCCCTTGCCTGCATGTTGGTTTGAAATCAGGGGATAGTGTAATAGTAACCTGTGCAGTCCTTTGAGACATGTTGTGATTAAGGGCGAGAGAAATAAATGGGACTTGACTTGACTTAGGAGTCCTACAACTACATTAGCATGAGTGTTAATACTTCAACTGCTTAGCTGATATTTTTGGCATGATTGGTAAGTAGATGTTATAGGCTAAAAGTACCAACAAACTAGCTAACTTAAATGGTTATTCAAACTTCTGTGGTTACAAGATGATGGCCAAACATGTCAGCTCCTTCAAAGGGCATTTCAAGTCGTGTAATATAATTACAAATGTATATAGCTCATGACAGGGATCTGCCATCTGTGACTCTAGAGCCGCATGTGGCTCTTTAGCCGGCACCTGTTGCTCTCTTTGGAAATTAAAAGATGAGAGAGGGAAACAAATTTGTCTAAAAATATGTTTTCTGTGGGGAGACAAACAAGACACAGTTTTTAATGTTTTCTAATAATATTTAACATTAAGTGACAAATATGTAGGAATTCCCTTTCTGATTTGATTTTTAAAAAGGCTTTTTATTTTTTGCGGCTACTGTTTTGTTGTTTGTTTGTTTTAGTCCGGCATGGCTCTTAAAACATTTTGGGTTGCCGATCCCTGGTTTATGAGATAGTCCATGTATTTTCGGCTATTCTTTGAATATTTTTTTTTCTCGTTATTTGAATAAACAAAGTATTCTCAAACCATTAGGGGTCGCTATGAAATACAAACCGGGGTTTTAATATTTCATTTATTTGATGGCAAATTACCAATTCCTGAATTACAGATAGCTGTTTGCTAAATGGCCACGTCATGGTATCGGCTGCCATCACGAGTGCGGATAAACTCACCTCCGATACGGTTAACTTGTATCGGTAGTCACTCATCCCTAATTCATTTGAAATGTGTGAATTGATTTTATATACACGTTAATTGAGTTACTGGCTTGGTCACAGAACAAATTAAGCGCATCAAGGTACCACTTTCCATGCCCACAAAAACCGTAAGCACTAAATTAAAATCCAATCATCGTCCTCATCATCATCAAGCCCGGAGCACCGAAACAAAACGTCAACACGGAAAGTGAAAGCTGTTTTCGACAAGGTTCCCGGATGTGTTGCCGTGGCAACTGCAAAGAAAGATGGGGTGCAGGATTCAGGCACATCAAGCTTTAAAAGTGACGGTGACGACAGCGGCGGCATTCCCCGGAGGTCCTTGAAGGGCGTACGCTAACGTTGACATCTCATTGTGCGTCTTTTACGGCCGCTCGCCCTTGCAAAGGATCGCACGCCGTATTTGCCAAAAGTCACGTAGGCTGTTTTTACATGGCAGCCATGCGTCGGGGGTGCCACAACTCAGCTGCACATCCCACCCCCTCATAACTTCTTGGATGCGAGCCGAGTGCCGTTAGAATATTACAGTGGGGAAGGGAAGACGCTGCAGTCTTAGAGAGGGTCATCAAAATCAGAAAGAAAGGGAAGGCAAGCAAAAGACGGTTGTTAGCTACGAATTCAAGTTGAGTGAGGTGCATTGGAAAATAAGAATAAAATGGGGAGAATATTGCATTTGCTTTAGCAAACACAATGAGTTCAATTGAATTGAATTGTCTATAGGGCTGTCATGAATATGACATATTGGTCTAATCGGGAATGATTTTCAAATTTGCAAATATTTGTCACATTCGCGATTACCGTCTTTTTTCTTTCTACCCCCTTTTGTGACCATCCTTAACTGAAATTAATCAACGTCAACGTTCAGCGCCGCAAAACGCGGAAGCAGACAATACTCTGTGGGGTCATGATGGCCGGTCAATTTCTGGTTTCAATGCCACTTGATTTCTTGACCATTAAATTGCTCTTCTTTATTAAAGGGACCGTGTGTAACATTAAATGCCTTCTAGCGGTCCAAAACATTTTCAGTAAAAAAAAAAACATTGATTTGAATACTAGTCAAAAATACAACAACTATTATTTCAATGTTATCCATTCATCCATTATCAGCACTGCTTATCCTCCGTAGGGTCACGGAGGTGCTGGAGCTCATCCCAGCTATCTTTGGGCAATGGACAGGGGGCTCCCTGACTTGGTTGCCAGACAGTTGCACGACACACAGAGCCAGACAACTCACTCGCTCATTCACACCTAGGGACAATTTGACTTAGCCAATTAGCCTGAAATGCATGTTTTTGGAAAGTGGTAGGAAACCGGAGTACCCGAAGGAAACCTGCACAAGCACAGGTAGAACATGCAAACTCCACACAGGAAGGTTCAATCTATTAGATGTTTTTAACTTTTTTCCTCATTATTAATTAGCAATTATAAGATTAAAATTATTACCTAAAAATTGGAAAACTAGAGGTAAAATATAACAAAAGAAAAAAAATCAAGATAAGCTACGTTTTCTGCCATTGGGGAAATATAATTGGAAGACAAATATAAATAAAAATACAATCTAAATTTAAAAAAAAACATTAGTAAATAAATTAATGTTAAGTATTATCAAAATTAAGATTCCAACTACTCGAAAGTAATGGGATAAATGTAAGATATAGCAAAAAACAAAAACAAAAATGAGCTATATTTTCTGCTAATGGGGAAAGATTTGTGAAACGGATAAATAAATACAAATAAATTAGACTAAATAAATTGAAAAATGAATAAATAAATACAAATGTTGTAAAATTATTAATGATAATTGTATAATCAGTATTCTGAAACATTTGAAAAAAAATGAAAATATGGACCCCTTCCCAAAAAAATGAGCTACATTTTCTGCCAATGGGGGAGCTTTTAGAGAGAGTAAAATTAATATAAATAAAATATACTAAATAGATACATTTTGTGTAAAGTTATTGATGGTATAATTATTCTTTAACAATGGAAAAATATATGTTAAATATAGATTTTACTGTTTTCTGCAGATGGAAAATGCAGAACTCCTGCCTTAAAAAAAAGAAAAATTAAGGTAAAGCTCTAACAAGTCCACACCTGAACATAAAATTTATTCTTCCACATTGTATCGAGGCAAAACAGAACACCTCCTTCCCTTATTATGCATCTCAGGTCAAAGACAACGCATCTCCATAAGAGCCAATAGGTTAGGATTTAGCACATTGCGTCCTGTCGTGGAAGCAGAAGTGCTAAGTACTTCCCTGCCTGCTAATGGGGACTCAATTTCACATTACAAGAACCCCTTTATTCCTCATTCGCGTATGTGTGTACTGTCACCATAGTGACAGAGATTGTCTCCAGTCACCATCAGGATGATTGACCTTCCAAGAGTTAAGGACCGGAAAAAGTCAACAAGAGTGACAAAACGTTACATTATATTTTGGCTTCAGCCTGCAAGGTTATTAACAATGAAGGAAAAAGGATACAAATCGAAAATCTGAAAAATAGAATGATAAGAGGAAAGAAGTAGAAAAAATAAACATATTGTTCTTGCGCCTTAACTCTGAAAAGACCGAAATGCTAGTTATTGGTCCATCTAAATGCCGTGACTTGTTCTCAAAAATAGCTCTGAACATTGACAAATGAAATAACACCCAGAGTGACTCTGTCAAAAATGTAGGTGTCATATTTGACCCCGATTATTACTAGAACAGCTTTTTTCCATCTTCGCAACATTGCTTAAATTCGCTCTATGCCGTCTCAGTCGGATGCGGGGATTATAATTCATGTGTTTTTTACCTCCCGTCTCGATTACAGTAATGTACTACTCTCCGGTCTCCTGAAGTCCAAAATCAACAGCCTTCAGCTGGTACAAAATTCTGCAGCGAGGCTTTTAAGACAAGAAAGTATATATATATATATATATATATATATATATATATATATATATATATATATATATATATATATATATATATATATATATATATATATATGGGAGTTGGGAGTCATTAGGTGACCAAACCCCCCAATTCCAACCCCAATGCCAAGCGCAATGCAGGGGGGCAATGGGTACCAATTTGTCTTGGCTATGACCCGGCCGAGGCTCGAACCAGCAACCTCCCAGTCTTGGGGCGGGCCCCCTACCCCCAAGGCCACAGAGGTAAAACAGAACAACAAATATTTACCTGAGACATAGAGTGACAATCATTTGGACTACAGTAAAAAAAACTCCCCTCAGTAGTAACCAAACAGTTAAAGGAACTGTACGGAATTTGGAACTTTTTACTCTCTGCGCCGCTATTTCCCGGTTTGTGTCATCATCGCAAGTTCTGTATGTGGACTTTAATCTTGCTAGTTATCGAGCAACATTTTGTCCTTCTTTCTAGCTAACCATCTAGTTTTGGGTCTGGCTATTTTGATGGGTTTTACTCTTTTAGCTCGCTACCTAGCTCACAATTAGTTTTTTACCCGAGTATGAACTTTACATTACAATATTATTGTCAGAACCGGAAAAGGAGGAGGACCCAGATGCGTAACGTTTTTCACACAAGCTTTATTTTACGGGAATGGGGCAGTCAAGGACATTAACACAAATGACAGGGATTCGGCGATCACTGGGCGGAAGAAGAAAGACAGAAGTCTGGCGTGGAACAACAGGATTCCAGAGACCAACAAGCTCGATACCAGTTACAAGAGCCGATACTGGACAGATGGTGTCAATACCGGACAGATCGGTACTGAAAGGATTAATAACAGATATAGGAGATTGGAGACAAATATCAGACAGGACGAGATAGACGGAAACGATACCAGACACTGGAGACCGGAGACCGATATCAAAACAGGACGAAACAGGCGGGATCGATACCGGACAGGATACAAAAACAGGAAACCGAACAGAGTCGAAACAGACGTCTTGCGGGTGCAGAAGTTCATTGACGGACTGACAAAGGGCGAGTGAAAGCACCGAGCTTAAATAGGAGGTAACCAGCAGCAGCTGGCGCCAAACGAGCAGGCACAGGTGAGTGCAATGAGTAATCATGAGAATTATTATTATTGATACAATCATAATTGGCATTTGGATTCTATGTAAACCAAGTTACATAGTTACTTTTTACATATTTTGCTTAACATATTTCCGTTTCTACAAAATTTTATATAGCTGATGTTATATTTTACTAGTTATTTTGTTGCTGTGCTCTGTACAGCCCTTTGAGACTTTTTGTGATAAAGGGCTATACAAATAAATACGACATGAAATATGACATGAGCGAGTTACAAGATAACTAACTGATCCTTTTCAATTTTGTGGCCAGAAAGTCATGAGTAAAGCGCTGGCCGTTATTGAATCCTCCAGACATAATAATATTTACCCACACGAATCGAGCCCCAAGGAAAAATCGTTGTGATGATTCAGGAATAAGAATTAGCCATCTATCCATCATGTGCAAGGTCAAACTCGTGTCTGTTGTCAGTTTTTAGAGACATAAAAATCTAACTTTTTCGTCTGAAGCAAATGGCATCAATTATTAGCGATGGATAACAACCTATTTTTCCTTCCGATACAATAATCGATAAAATCCTGCTTCTATAGAATTGTACTATGGTAAATTAAGAAAATAATAAAAACACACAGAAAATATACAAATTTTTATGTGTGTGTTTATCTTTGTTCATAGTTACATTATACAGCTTTGGAAAACATTGTGTATTGTTGGAGTGACTAAAGATTGAATTTATCAATGCATCAATCAATATTTACTTTGTTAGTAATAACAATAATGTTAGATATTGTTATGAGCAGTATAACACTGACAAGCATAGTGTATAAGATTATGGGTATCACGACCAGAACGGAATCAGGACCCGGAATCAGGACGCGTAACGTTTACAACAAACTTTATTGAAAGAAAGAGGAAGGGCTGCGCCCACGATCCGGTGCTCGCTGGACGCGGGAAGCAAGTTGCTCTCGCAATCGGATTGTGATCCGAATACGGAAGTGGATCTTCCGTAGCGGGCGATGGCGGTGTCAGTGATGGAAAACCAGGTCGATAGCCGGGTCAGGAGAGCAAAAATGTGGTCGGGGTCAGAAACGGGTCGTAAGCCGGGACCGGGGAGCAGACGTAGTCGGGATCAAAAAACAGGTCGTAGCCGGAGACAAACGGAGAGATCAGGAACGGGCAGGTAGAAAAACAGGTGCAAAAACGGGACAGGCGGGAGTCAGGGTCAGAAAAGCTTGCCTTTTGTCAACAGAGGTTTGCAGACGGACTGACAAAAGGAGAGTGACAGGGAGCCAATCAAATAGCCCGCAGCGGCTGGCGCCAAATGAGCGGGCACAGGTTATTCAAATCGGTAATCATGACAATGGATGTGTTCATTGTGTTAAAATATGGCACTTCTAAACATTATACAAGTTCTCTGTTACTTAAGATCACACATGCCTTTGCTAAGAAAAATATATTGCTCATCGTCATCAAGTGACATTATCACATTAGTACCGATTATAGATATAAAAATGCTAACGCAACTAGATCAGGCAAATGTGAACGTTTGCCTGTCTTTCATAGCGGTGCATGTAAAGCAAATTTATGTCAGCAAGCCTACAAAACATTAATATGTGAACTCTACACTTTGTGTATGTCTACTACAGAAAAAAACACTGTCGCGAACAAAACACTCATTTACGATCGTTTTTGGGCAGCTTTCAGTTTTAATCAGCCATTGATCTCAATGAAATGGGGGGTACTGTATTGCAAAATCACACACAATTAATCCAACCCCCCAAAAATTAAATGTACTAGCTTAAGTTCAAAAGCAAGTCCAATCACAACTGCTGGTAAACATCCCGAGTCGTGCAACTGACTATGACCCAGCTCTCCAGTGCCTGGCACACATTTAAAGAGGTAGAGAGAATACACGACCAAATTGGGCTCAGAGTTTGTACATCCTTTACATGGCCAAATTCAAGCACTTTTTAAAGACTTTTTAAAGACTTTCAAAGACGATTTTCCAATTTGCGAATCAATCCCTGTTGTTTGAAGTGCTGTCTGTAGGAAAAAGGAACAGATAAATTTGATAAATCCTAAGGCAAGTATTAAACCAGCAGCTGTCATTTACCAAATGAGGCATAAAAAAATGAGTTTCCGTGCCCCATTATTGTTTGCCGCCTCTGTTTGGTCTATTTTGTATCAATGTTTTTCTCTTTTTCTTACTGACAGCAGTCGATGACCTCAAACTAGAGAGAAAGGAATAACAATTTTTCTAAAGTTTAACCTAAGTATGTGTGAACTAAGGCATGTCGGCCTCATTTTTAAGCAGATTTGTTTTATGTTAGTTAATTTAATGCATAGTCTATCAAGTTAGACTGCCAAAAAACATGGCAACGATTTCAAGCATTTAAGAACTGCACCCAAAATGATGGCACTTTTGAAACCCTGAAAACACAACATTAGAATTTAAGAATTTCTGAGGATTTCAAGCACTTGTACGAACCCTTTTTGCTACTACATTGATAACTGTGACGGGATATTTGGTCAGTGTCAGTCCATTATTGTCGTTCATCCTCACATTATGATGTTAATCTTTGGCACCCCTGAAAAAGGAACTAATAAAAAAGTTATACAAAATCTGGCATCCTCCACTGTTTATTTGAACAGAAAATGAATGTGCCTCGCTAGAACAAATGCTTATTCCCAGCAGATACCCGGAACCTGACAAATCTAAGCGTGTGTGTCAATCATGAAAAAGACACAATAGACTCTTTGCCAATCACGCTGTATTGTCATCCCATCGCACAGCATTTCACTTGTATGTGGTAAGCTGCTGACTCGGCAGAGTGCAAAACGACTTTTCAAGATTTACCCTCCAAACAAGCAGACCTATTAAACATGAGCACACACATTGGCAAAAATCCACCTTGTCTGACAGGTTTTTGGTCTTGCAGATTCAGTCTTCAAAAACAATTTCTTTTCATGGGTAATTTCCATTTCAAGTCTTTATAGCTCTCAGCGTACAGTATGACATTTTAGAAATGTGTATGATGAACTGGGGATGAACTGAATTGAGAATTTAGGGCTAAAACAAAAAACAAAAACTATGTAAGCTTGGCCAAAATATCCAAACTGCAACACCAACCCCAAAAATAATAAAAATTGAAAGCATTTCTTTGGCACTGACTTCCTTAAAAGGCATAAAAAAGGATGTAAAATAAATGACCAGCATAAAAGCCAGCGGGTGCTGTTCATTTCAGGCGTAAAGACTGGTACAAAAAAAGAGTCACCACACACGGCACACAATTGCACTCTGGGCCTCCACTCTCAGAAATAGTCACCAGAGGATAATAGATCGCGTCTACAAAAGTGCAGTCCATTTTAGGAGGAAAGAACAGAAAAAAGTGTGATCAGGCATGACACAAATGATCTCTCTCTGCTTCTGCTCTCAGCAATAGTCGACTGGGGTTAGTAAATCACGGACACACAAGTGCAGTTCATTTGAGGCACAAATAACGGCTTGACAAAAGTGTGCTCTACCAGTTCCTGCTCACAGCAAGATGCGATCAAGGATAGTGGATCGCAGCCACATGTGCAGATTTCACATTTTGATGGACAGCATGGCAAAACGCAAAATACACCTGTTACTAAGAATTTTACGAATGGAAACAAAACCCTTGCCAACATTGAGCACATCTGTAAAGAGTTAAATTGCAATTCCTCGTATTTGTTCTTAGATTGACGTCTTCAAAGGTGATGACTCATCCTTTCACGTCTGGTTAAAATCACCTAGGCAACTGAGGTATTTTTCCTTAGTAACAAGCATATCATCACCGTCATTATCATCATCATCATCATCACACCATCTCCTACACTAACGACTTAAAGCGTGTCCTTCAGGTCTGCAAAACATTCCAATGGTCTGCCATTGATTTGCGTGCCAGCCATTTTTCATTCAGTCTCCGTCTTGGCCTGTGTCGGTGGAACAGCTGACTCATTACTTGCTCTCCTCCGGAGCGTTTGTCTGAGATCAGACCTGAGACCTGACACTATTTTCGGAATGAAATGCCCCAGGATAACCCAACCGCATCCATTTTTGATGAGCCTGCTTGCAGGTCTCGAGAGATCTCGGAATCCTATGTCTGTCTTACGTCAAAAGACACAAACCCCCTTTTTTACACTTCAAGTAGTTTTCCTGGGGGTTTTTCTTTGGCTTTCGGTAAATAAAATAAATTCATCTTTAAGATTTTTCATAAATTTGCCACAAAATCTCTTTAACTCATTAAATACCAATGCTGGTGTCAATTGCAGTCAGTGGCAATTAATAAATCATTGCCCGTGATGTTGATAGCTGTCAAAAATGGTTTATCGGTTAATGTTAATTTGTTTTCTCTAACATTAGATGTCCGTAGTAGTCAGTAGCAATTAATGAGTAATACCAATGATATGATCCTTAGCCGTCAGAGGCAGTGAATGGTTTGTCAATAGTTTCTTAAAAATTAATAAATTTTAATTTTCTAGATTTTTCACACGTTTGGCAAAACTTGAAACCTTTTTAACTACCTCATTCACTGCCATTGACGTCTTGCCATCAGTTGCAATCATCCATCCATTCATCCATTATCTGCTTCTGTGTTCCCTCTAAGCTGCACGCGTGCGCAATTGCGCACTGCTCGCACATTCTCAGCGCACAAGAAAATCTAGCCAGCGCAAAAAAATGAGGGTTAAAAATTACTAATTAAGAAGCGACTTAAGTCAAAGTTACAGTGCATGTAGGTAAAAATACACGGGTTCCCCTGACGTTGTGTCCTAAATGCGGTATTTTGAAGTCGATTCGAAGTAGAACGAAGTTGAGTAAAGTTAGTAGAGTTTGTCGAGAACCGGCTTCTTCGGCTCGGCTCACTAAAAGGAACGAGCTCTTTCAGGTCCTAAACGGCTCTTCAGGTTGTTTTTGCTTCTTTAATCCCAACATGACCAAATATGAAGTAAAATTATGCACAAAATGACTTAAAGGAATGGGGGAATAGAACAAAAAAGAAAAAAAAAACAAAATGAAAAAGTAGTGAAAAGCTGGGAAAAAAAAGAAAAAAAGGAAGAGAACAAAAGAAGGAAAAATTTAGAAAAAATCCAGAAAAAAAGAAAAGAAAGAAATGTAGGAAAAAAGTAAATAAAGAACAAAAAGAAAAAAGTAACAGCTCGGAAAAAATAAACACAATGATATTTTTTTTAAAGGAATTTTTAAAAAAGTAGAAAAAAAAAAAAAAGAAGTTTGTGTTGCATTCAAATAATTTCCAATTATATCAAGTGAATCTTGTTGCCAACATTGTACTTCCACTCAAAAATGTGATTAAGTACAGTTCTGTATCTTACAACCGACTAAATAAGCCCCCCAAAATGTTAATATTATGCGACAAAATATATCAGGAGAAAACAGAAATGGATATCTTGTGAAAGAATTATGAAAACAAACGACGTTTGTAGGCCGTACAACCTTTACAATAGTACATGAGTCAATTCATTCAAAAGAGAAAAATAATTTTGCATTGCCGGAAACTCAGCAAAATGTAACTTGATGTCAAGTTTTGGACATGTTTGATAATTAATTATCTTGCCACACTTGGGATTATGGTTGCTCACTGTTGTTTCAAGCGTAGCTCACCGACTTTGTGTGAACGCTCAGACCCATTGAAAATTAGAGGGAACATTGATCTGCATCGCTTTATCCTCAGTAGGGTCGCAGGGGTGCCAGAGCCCATCCCAGCCATCTTCCGGCAGTGGGCAGGGGACACCCTGAACCGGTTGCCAGCCAGTCGCAGGGCACACAGAGACAGACATCTCGCTCGCTCATTCACACCTTGGGACAATTTAGACCGCCCAATTAACCTGACATGCATGTTAATTGAATGTGGGAGGGAACCGGAGTGCCCGGAGGAAACCCATGCAAGCACAGGGAGAACATGCAAACTCCACACAGGAGGTTCGATCTCATGACCTCAGAACTGTGCCGCACACACACTAATGACTGCACCGCCGTGCTGCCTCAGTTGCAATCAATAAATCATTATCCATGATATCAATAGCTGAGCAAAGATAATGCTATATTGTTAATATTTTTCTTCAACATCACCCGTAGACAAAATCGAACAGATGACTTAAGATTCTTTCTCCTTACTTTTTAATATTTATACATACAAATGCCAATACAATACATCTTTGGCTAAATTAATCATCTTATAAATGAAAAATTTGAACACAGGCTAGATTGAGAAAATACTTGAAAGAGTTTATGGGTTCAATTTAAATGACACAATGCTGGTGCTGATTTATCAAGCGGTTGTTACTAACCACTCAAGTGTGGCTTTGAGCAGATTAGGAATATCTTTGGAGGAACTCGCATTGTCAATGATTGAACATGAGTTATTCGTCTTTAGACATTTGGCTCACGGTGTATGTTTTCATTGCTGTTTACACCACCGGTTGGAAGACTTGACTAAATAGAACAAATGTTTTATTTCCAGTGCAGGCCCCACCAATCAATACATGCTCAATCGACTGATGCTGAACTTCACCCCGCAGGCCTGCGTCGGATACAAGACTGCATGCGGTGTGTTGCATCGACTCTCTGAAAATGCACTAATTATTGGCACGGTCTATGCAAAAATGTGGTGCATGCAAAAAGGGCTGGCGTTATAGTCAAATGATGCGTAAAAAAGCCTGCTTACTAGGAAATATTTAAAAAGCAGTAT
The DNA here is from genome assembly GCF_059441175.1 of Urocampus carinirostris. Taxonomy (NCBI): domain Eukaryota; kingdom Metazoa; phylum Chordata; class Actinopteri; order Syngnathiformes; family Syngnathidae; genus Urocampus; species Urocampus carinirostris. The sequence continues at coordinate 32,562,372 of NC_142355.1, read as the reverse complement.
TTTGTTAACATTCTATACAAAGCCTCCTCCAATCAGCAAGCTACCTACTAAATTCTTCCAGTGTTGAGCCCCCTCCCCCAGCTGCTTTTTTTCTACTGATGTAAAGTGACCTAACACTCTACCCCGCCATAACACACATGCTGCTGAATTCTGCAACAGCTGCAGACTTGCGAGACTCTTTTTGGGGAATCCGGAAAGAAGTCAAGTCAAGTGATGTTTATTTATATAGCTCTTTATCACAAGGAGTCTCAAAGGGCTACACATACCACAGACTATTGCAAAACTGCAGACTACACATCCCCTGATCTGAAACCTACATGAGGGCAGGGAAAAACTCAAAAACCTCAGTCACACAAAAGTATGTAAATGTGTACAAAATCCTACAATAAACAAATCAGTACATCCAGAAAGTCATCACAATATGTTTCATACTGTCAGACAATAATTGTTTAACGCAACAACAAACTGAGGAATTTTTACAGACCGTAACACTGTGCTTCTGTAGTGCTTCAGTCTCCGTGTTTCTGCTGCCTTCACTTTCTCTTTCAAAACAATTAACGTGATGATCTGCAGAGGGAGCTTAAGACCACTCCATATTTATTACCACAAGAAAGAACAATAATGTTGCAATGTTCGTGAATGGAAAAAAAACTGCATCGCACCGATAGTACAAAAAGTGCAATAATAAGTCGCAAGATTTTGTGCGCTTGTCTAGGCTGAAGAAGCTGTCTCTGAGCCCGTTTGTCCTTGTTTTGGGGAACCTGTAGCACCTACCATAGAGCAACAGGTCAAAGAGGTGATAGCGTGGGAAGTGTCTTTTATAATGTTGATGGCTCTGCTATACAGTATTGCAATCTGGCAATGTCCTCTAAACTGGCCAGAGAGCAGCCTTGTACCATATTTTACGGACTATATGTCCACTTATAATCTGGTGAGAGTTATCTGTGTAATTATTGACACACTATTACCAGGTATATCATTTCACGTGTTGCCTGTGTTGCTGATTTCAACTTTGCCCCACCGCATTGTGCCAAAAAATGCCCCAAAAATGTGACCTATACTTGCACCGGCGCCACTTTTATATGTTTTTTCTTTCTTCATCATGCATTTTCTGGTTGGTACGACTTAAACTCCACAGCGACTAATTGTCTGCAAAGTACGGTAGTTACAATTACCGTATATTCACAACCATAGAGTGCACTGTGTTAAAAGACGGAGTTTTCGGAGCTTGTTCTTTTTCTGTATTTAGCACATACACAGGGGCGCAATGCCTGAAAGGGAGCGGGTAACCTCTGCTGTGGCCGCCTTACGACAACACAGACAAGCATACAAGAGTGCATATTTAAAAAGTATAGCGGGAGCAAAACTGAGTTTATTTAAGTATTGATTACACTGATAAAAACTTGGAGTTCTTTTTTCAGCTTCCATCACATTCGAACCATCGTTTAATTAATCTCCAATTCTCATGTTCTTTTGTGTAGCATATAAATCAACAGAACATAGTGGACGAAAATACGACAAGCATTCAATGAAAGAAAAGTGAGGTTTTGGATGTAAATAATATTTGGGGGGTCAACTCTGTTCAGCCTCTGGTTGCACAATAACCTTGAAATTGCTAGATACGCTACAGCGTAAGCATCCATAGGTATCCATGAGTACTTCCGCAAACAATGGACGCATTGCGTGTGATGTCACGTTTCTTCCTTTGCTCAAGCGAGACATTTGTCCCATTCATAAAGGAAATGCATAGAAGTCACAGAAGATTGCATACAAGTCGCATTTAGTAGGAAATGTGAGCAATCTTACAAAAACAAATGTTTTAAGTCTTGGGTATGATTCGGCCAAGGCTTGAACCTGTGACTACCTAGTCTCGGAGCAGGCGCTAAGACCTAAGGTCAACGAGCTGGTCTACGTCCGCCACTTTACATAACACACAGAGCGCACCGCATGATAGAACACGCCACAAATGTAGAATCAAATTTTAGGAGGCGCCAATGAGTCACATGACACCCACATGCTAAGGATTCTTGCCAATCTCCGCTAGATGTGAGGAATCCCATGGCACAAATATATAGCTAGTATGACGCAGAATGTACCGGTAATCCAAAAGATAGGGTAAAACTTGCCATGATAAATCACAGTCTGCTTGTCCAGGAATCAATCACGTCCCTAATAAATAAGTGTGATTGGGATGACTGCAAGCAATTGCGGGCATGTGCAGAAGGCCCCTTTTTTCCCAAAAGAGGGGCCCCACCTGCAACAGTTGGAAGAGTGTTCTCAGACACAACACGGGCCCTGTTGTCCAGCAGACCGTGACTAAGACTGACACACTGTGTGTCTGTGTGACCACGTGTGTGCTTGCGCCAATTTGTGAACAGCTAACAACAAAAACAAAATAAACAAACAAAATGAATTACTGCAAAATCAAACATATTTTTTTCACACACTTTCTATACTCTATTGATAATGTATTATATAGGAGTTATTATGATTAGTTTATATATTTTTGTTGTATTTTATGCAATAAAAAGTTGAGTGGTTTGCGCATCAGCCCCTTAGTTCAGATGTCAACGGTTGAAATCCAGCTACCAGCCTTCCCGTGCGGAGTTTGCATGTTTTCCCCGTGCTTGCATGAGTTTCTTTCAGGCACTCCGGTTTCCTCCCACATTCCAAAAACATGCATGTCAGGTTAATTGGCCGGTCCAAATTGTCCCTAGGTGTGAATGAGCGAGTGAGTCGTCTGTCCCTGTGTGCCCTGCGACTGGCTGGCAACCGGTTCAGGGTGTCCCCTGCCAACTGCCCAAAAATGGGTGAGATAGGCTCCAGCAACCCCGCGACCCTAATGAGGATAATTAGAAAATGGATGGATGGATGTTTTTTGTACTTATATTAGTTTTCTTCTTATATGTATTTATAATAGGCATTGTTTTATATTATTATCACATAATAGTAATCATATTAGTAGTAGTAGTTATATTATTGTTTATTAGTTTAGTTAATATTTGATTTTTATTTATTTTTTGTAACATGTTGATAGTTTTGTGTGATCAGGTGAAAACAAAAAGCAAACAAAAGTGCTTCCTTCAAAAGCATGCATGTCTTTTTTCACATACTACACTGTATTTTGGGCAGCACGGCGGGGCAGTGGTTAGCACAGTTCATGTCTTGGGAACCTCCTGCGTGGGTTCAAATCCAGCTCCAGACTTCCTGTGCGGAATTTGTATGTTTCCCCCCATGCTTGCGTGGGTTTCCTCCGGGCGTCCGGTTTCCTCCCACATTCCAAAAACATGCATTTCAGGTGAATTGGCCGGTCCAAATTGTCCCTAGGTGTGAATGAGCTAGTGAGTTGTCTGTCCCCGTGTGCCCTGCGATTGGCCGGCAACCAGTTCAGGGTGTCCCCTGCCCATTGCCCGATGATTGCTGGGACCCTACTGAGGATAAGCGGTGTAGCTAATGAGATGAGATACACTGTATTTCTACTTTATTTCATTCCAAATGTATAAATCTTAAAACATTATTATTCCTAATTTCTGTGATTTTTATTGGATTTTGTATTTATTAGTGTTAGTTATGCTACATTATTATTACTATTATTAATCTAGAATTATAATCTTAGCACTACTAGTCACAGTAATTCAAATTGCTTCAATGTATGTGTATTTATTTAAATTGCTTAGTGTTTTTTGGATGAATACAATTTAATCTGGTTCACGTGTTCATGTGAGTGCTGGTGGTCTATATAATAATTTTAATTTGCGGTGTTTAATTTAGATTTTTATTTGTTTAGAAATTTTTGAAATTTTCAAATTAATGTGTTTCATTAATCTGTGGTTATTTAACACAGCTGTAAAAAAGCAATTTTATTACACGTGTTTAAAGCCAATTCATAAATATTAAAAGAAAAACAGTTAATTAAACTGATATTATCACCGTATTTTCTGGACTATAAGGCGCATGGGATTATAAGGCTCACTTTTGAATTACTGGCAAATGTTTCGGTTCTTAGAGCCCCGTTTAGTCCGGGAGATGCGGTAATACTGACATTAAAATTTTTGTCAAAACGACTTGAGAACCAGGAGAAGACTTAAATGAAGACGATGCATGCTTGTTAATCAGTAATGGGAAGGAGTGGGGGAACAGGACACCCAATCAGGTCAGGCTCTGTCGTCATGGAGATGCACCCGATCCCCAAGAGCCTGAGCTGTTCTGCTCACCTGAGGTCAAAGTTCAAAAGGTATCACAATGTGTCGTGTAAGACATTAGGAATAAGTGAGAAAATAGATGCAATCTCTCAACTTTGCAGTGGGTGAATAAATGCTTAATGCGTAATAATGATGTCAACAGTAAAAGCAAGACCCGGCACTCTTGTAAAGATGTACAATGCCGTGAAAAAGTATTTTCCTTCCTCCTGATTTATGTGGTTTTTTTGCATATTAATATCACAAAGAGACAACCCAAGGAAATAGAGATGCAGTTTTGAAATGTTGATTCCATTTATTTTAACAGAAATAAAATGTTCACGATAATTAGTAATGAGTGTTTTCCAATGCTGTGGAGGAATTTTGGCCCACTCTCCTTTGCAAAAATGTTTTGAATCTGCCATATTGGAGGGTTGTCTAGCATGAACTGCCCGTTTAAGGTCAAAATTTGATTTAAATTTAGACTTTAACTTGGACACTACAGAACCTTTGTTTTGTTTTGTTTTTGAGACATTCAAAGGTGGACTTGGTGGGTTTTGGGATAGTTGTCCTGCTGCATGATCCAAGAGCCCGTGAGTTTTGAGGGCACAGACTGATGGCCGGATGTTCTCCTTCAGGATCTTCTGGTATACACCAGACATTATTATTCTGTCAACCACAGCAGGTTGTCCTGGTCCTGAAGCAGCAAATAAGCCCCAGTTAAGGTCAGTGTTCATGACTTCACTATGAGAAAAACACGGGCCAAAAATGGCAGGCATGGAAGAGTTCCCAGGAGAAAAACACTGTTGTCACAAAAGAGCACAGAGAGTCGTCTCACATTTGATTTTGGAGAAATGTTCTGAAGACTGATGAGTCAAAAATTGAATTTTTTTGGAAGGTGTGCAGCCCATTGCTTCTGGCATAAGAATGGCACCGCATTTAAAGGAAAGAGCATGATGCTAACGGTAAAGCATGGTGGTGGCAATGTAAAAGTCTGCGACTTCTTTGCTACCTCCGGACCACGAAAACTTGCTGTGTTTGAGGTAATGGTAAATTCTGGTGTTTACTAGAAGACCCTGAAAACGTCCAGCCATCAGTTTGTGCCCTCAATGATCAGACACTGATCCAAAACACACCAGCAAGTCCGCATCTGAATGGATAAAAAAACAAAATGTAGGTTTCGTAGTAGCCTTGTCAAAGTCTGGATTTAATCCATTTGCGATGCTGTGATGTAACCGTAAGCGGTTAGTTCATGCTAAAAAAACATCCAAAATGGCACATTTGAATTAATTTTGCAAAGAAGAGTGGGCCAAAATTCCTCCACAGCATTGTGAAAGACTTATGACCAATTATCATAAACGTTTTATTTCGGTATGGCTGCCAAAGGTGGTTCAAGGGGCAATTGCTTTTTTACATAGAGCCATAAAGGGTATGATTTTTTTGTGCCTGGAGAAATTTATTTTGTATTTCCTTGGGTCGTCTCTGTGTGATATTAAAATTAGTTTGATGATTTGAAACCTTTGTGAGGGATAGATATGCAAAAAAAAATACAGAAATCAGGAAGGGATAAAATACCCTTTCATGGCACAGTACGGGAGGGGATGATTGTGGTGAAACATTTGAAGTTGGAATGAGAACGTGCAGGCTCCAGTGACGTCAGGTTACTGCTGAATTAAGACAGAAGAATGCTAATAAACCTGTGTGTCTAGAAAAAAAAATAAACTGAACTGAATATTTTTATTTCATTAGATTGACTTTATTAAATACGGTCCAAATGTTGTGGTGTGTTTTGGCCAGGGGAATCACAGTGCAGAGGCTTTGTTTGAAAAACAAAAAGAAAACTTTTTCAATTAATCAATTATTAAAATACTACTAGTAAACCTCAGGGACAACATGAGTTGCTTCTCAATTTCATGAATAAATACAAGTAAATAAAGTGCAGTTGCACCTCCACGACATTAGAGGGCAGTGGCGCACTCGTTGGCAGAGCACTTAGTGGTATGGGGTTTTGGTTGCAATAAGCATCTCATCGCATGGGTATGAGGTTTAGACATTAAGTGACACCATCTAATAAATATTTAACACGGATGAGAAAACAGGCTTTTTGGCAAGGTTTTCTTCTTCTTAGGAGGGGCATGACAGAACATAATTGAGAATCATCGATATAGACTTAGCTAAAATATTGCCAACATTTTGATTAATTGTTTGGATTTGACTTTATCAATTTAATTTAGGTAAAATGTTATTATTAGTGAACCAAGTCATGTTTACGTTATTTTTACATAATTATTAACCATGTTAGGAGTTTGTTAAATCTGATTATTTTGTAAGCTCCTAAGGTTGCCAATTTAAATTATTTTATTTTAAGTGAGTTTCGGCAGCACGGCGGGGCAGTGGTTAGCGCGTGTGCAGGCACAGTTCTTGGGAACCTCCTGTGTGGGTTCAAATCCAGCTACCGGACTTCCTGTGCGGAGTTTGTATGTTCTCCCCGTGCTTGCGTGGGTTTCCTCCGGGAGCTCCGGTTACCTCCCATATTCCAAAGACATGCATTTCAGGTGAATTGGCCGGTCCAAATTGTCCCTAGGTGTGAATGAGCGAGCGAGTTGTCTGTCCCTGTGTGCCCTGCGATTGGCTGGCAACCAGTTTAGTTCCCCTGCCCACTGCCCGATGATTGCTGGGATGGGTTCCTGCACCCCCGCGACCCTACTGAGGATAAACGGTGCAGGGAATGAGGTGAGATGAGAGAGATGAGTTTGTGAGACGAATGATAAATAATGCAAAAAAAAGTGTTGTAACAATAAAAATGGAAAAATATTTCTGACACATTTGGTACCAGTTAGCTTAATAGACAACATGAATTTCTATAGATTCCGCTAAATAATTGCCAACCATTTTTGATAAATTGGTTTGAAATTAACTTCAAAAATCTCAAGTAAATGCCAAGTTATTTCAAGTCAAGTTATTTTTTTTTGTATAATGTAATACATATGTTTAGTTGGTTGGATCCCTGAACCACTAGGGTGGTATGGGCACCATTTCCAACAAATATTTCCACCCGGTCTCAAACCAGGGACCTTTCGCGTGTTAGGGGAATGTAGTAAGTTATTATCGGTAAACCAGTGCATGTAGTTGTTATTTCTATACAATTATTAACCATGTTCAAACTTTTGTCAAAGTTCTGTGAATATTTTGGAAGCTACTGCGTGGTGTTTTTTTTTTTGTAAAACATTGTTGAAATAAGTGCTGTAAATAAGTTATAACAATACTGTGACACAAAACTGGTAATTTTGAATTCGCATTAAGCAACTAAGAGTGGTGAAATAAGGGCTTTATAAATTTGATATTTTATGACAATTATTAAATGACTAACAATCATATTGTAATATAAAACTGCTAATAGCAGCTATGACTGTTGGACTAAAACCAGTACAAATTTGATTCTTGATAACAACTATTCAAGAAGTTGAAATAACACTGATATGAAAGTGCTAATTTAAAGCTTCGTATTAATGTAAATCATTAAAATGCATTAAACTGTTCCTTCAAAAGGAATTCATAGATCCGACAGCGCTAGTTTTCAGCCAATCAGATCGCAAAGCAGAGGATAGCCGGTGGTTGATTTAGGTCGGCCATCTTTGTATCACAGACAATGCACATGTGATCCACACGCCTGTACAGTGTTTTGAATCAAAATGGTTGGACGATGTGTCATGGGCACCTGCAATGTAGATCAGAGGCATCCAGAATGATTGATAGGGGAGTGATTCGTCCCTTTTTCTCAGTCAAAAACTAGTTTCGAGAAATGTTTGAGATGGATAAAGGCATGCGGCGGCTTCACGATCAACTAAACATGCAGACTCGATGTGAATCAAAACAAATTGTTCTACAGTAAGTTTTTTATTATTATTACGCTAGTGTGTTGGTTAGATATCAGCGAGAGCTTCCGGCCATCGACCTTATCTGATGCGACGATGGTCACTTCATAGTCGGAGATTGGCATACGCGGTGGATCACAGTATATAATGTGTATACTGTAAATAATAACATCTAATTAATTAAAAATTAACAGATTACTTTATTGTGTGTCTTTTGTGGTAATTTGCTAAATATCCACGGTAACCAATGCAGTCTACATTTACCAGTGCAAGGTTTTTAAGTGACTGCAGCCGCTTTACTTGCATCACTGTGCCCTCATTAGCATATGACAAAAACATATACAAGCAAAGGCGGCGTTTCGTATTAAAAGTAAAATTTATAAATTATGTGATAAATAGGATATGCAATGAGTGATCCATCAATTACCTGCACCACTTATCCTCAGTAGGTTTGCGGGGGTGCTGAAGACCATCCATGCTATCTTCGGGCAGTGGGCAGGGGACACCCTGAACTGGTTGCCAGCCAGTCGCAGAGCACATAGAGATAGACAACTCACTCGCTCATTCACACCTAGGGACAATTTGGACCAGCCAATTAAACTGACATGCATGTTTTTGGAATGTGGGAGAAAACAGGAGTGCCCGGAGGAAACACAACATTAAGACGGGGAGAACATACAAACCCCGCACAATAAGGCTGGTATCTGGATTTGATCCCATGAACTCAGAACTGTGCCACGGACGCGCTAATCACTCAGCCATCTTGCCGCCAATTTGTGATCCAGTATATCAAATTTATGAAACTCGTGATGTAATTTCCGTATGTTCCTCTGCCAGGGACTCGGATCAGATGGAAATTATACCATTTGTTTCATGGATTTTATATACTGGATCACTCATAGTATATCCTCTACCATTATCTCTCACAAATCTGAATCTATTTCTATGTGTAGTAAGTACGGAGATTTTGACTATCTCATAGATCGCGAACATTTTGCATCCACCCTTACAAGGTTAGCGTCTTTGGACACCTTGATGCCATGAATATACAGTACTCTGCATATAATAATTGAGACCCCTTTCTACTGACTTTTGGGATAATTTTGCATAAACTGGTAGAAATGATACGGCTATGCTATCAAGAATATAGACTAAAGAGTCACTTGCTGTTGTTTCGGCCACGGTGTTTGCTCCGCTTGTGATACATGGATAACGCAACTAATGTGGGCGTGGCTTAGCCCCTGCTGTCGGATCTATGAATTATAACTGCATTGTTAAAAAGCCTCAACGGGCTCTGGCCATTTTTCCCTGAAGGAAAAAGGACTGCAGGCAAATAAATATGCAAAAGAAAGCAGAGCAACGGATGACACGTATGGGTTTGTTGAATCGAAGGCGAAACAGGAGGTGTTATAGGGAGACTCGAAGCAATAAGGCGAACGGGGCAGGCGTGCTAGGTACCTCGGCTGTCGCCTTGCAGCTTGGTTGGGTGACTTCAGCCTGCTTTTGTCTGACTTTAAGTGTGTCTTTGTGTGCATTTCAGTGCATTTGTATGTGAGTCATGCGTGTGCCTGAACCAATGTGGGTCACAGAAGAGATGGTGGCGGCCACACGAGCTCGGTGAAAACAGGGAAATATAAACATGTACACCTATTAAGCAAGAAGATTATACTGTGTGTCAACGCTAATGAATTGAGAGAAGTGGGACAAACCATTATTAATGGAATGTTTCATGATAAATGTATATAATGCAAACAAGAGCATCGTAGTAGCAAAAATGAAAAAACAATCTGACCTAGTTGATACTACTTAGCCTCAAGGACATGTTTTGCTATAAACTACAGTATTTTCCAGGTTACAAAGTGCATTCAAAACCCCAAACTGACGAGAAATCTGAACGTGCCCCTTATAATGCGGTGTGCCACAAGAAAACCTATGATTAAAGACATTTCACTGTTCTAAAATATATTTTTAAATTTGCTACACAAAATAAGATCGAAGAAAAACATTAAGAATTAATGTGAAACGATAAATACATTCATATGAAAAATGATAAACGAATCTAATTTACATGGGCTTTGCTTACATTAAAGGGAAAATGTGTATTAATTGACCACTAGATGTTGCTGTATCGGGTAATGCTACCATAAACTGCAAGAAGGAATGCAAACTCTGGAGACTCAAAGCGGTCAAAGTGCCCAATTATACCTCCCATTTTCTTGCCGACAAATTAAATTATTGTGTAAAAAAATATACTTTAACTGTGCAACATTTTGAAGATGTTTTTAAAATTTGATACCAAATGGCAATTAATTTTGCTTTGCTAAAACAACTGTGCATAAAAATAATATTTTGATGTCAAATGGCATTCAATTTTTCACAATTAAAATCATTTTAAGAACTGCAAAATTTTCCAATGGATTTTAAAATATTGGAGGGCTTTTGGTAGAACATTTTACACAACTATAAAACTTTTTTTTTTAAATTGTATTGGAAGAGTGCAAAATTTTGCAGATGTATTATATGTCAAATAGCAGATCGTTTTGCATATATTAAGTAAAAATATTTACAGCATTTTATTAGTCAAATAAGAAAAATACATCAACAATTATTTCTGCTTTCAGTAAAAAAAGAAAACTAACTAAAAACAATGAAACCTTTTGCGAATAAACGCGTAATTCTAAAAGGGGTTTATTATTTTATAAATCTTACCACATATTCCCCTAAATTTTCTTTCCGGACTTCCTAATTAATATTTGTTTTTCCATTGTGTGCTTTCTTTGCACCAAGAAACTTTTTTTCAGTGACTGATTTATGAAGTATTTCATCTCCTTCAGCAATTTAATCAAACAAATGTTTGAGATGACCTTTTCAGGATAACCTTGTTTGAATACCGACTGATAAACACCACGATAAATGACTAATCTGTTGACTCGGGATTGAGTATTTATAGAAACTCTCGGAGACACGGCCCTCTACATACAAATCAATCAGGGGTCGGGCTAATGCTATTTGGTGTACCTGTACTGAATACAAACACTCAAAAAAAGTTTCTATGCATGTTTTTCAACCTTTTCATCTTAACTGAACACCAAGCTCCATTACGCACACAAAATGTTTAACTGCACACACAGACTTCAAATTAAGAGCGGTCAAAACGTCACACACGTTACAGTGGCCTGTTAAAATACATAATTTGTCAAGTTCTTGTTTCTCTTCTCATCTTATGTATACATTTTAGATAAAGTTGTAAATAAAGATAAGTAGATAAAGTGCCCCCTAATGTAGTGAAGGGGCCATTGCACTTTTTTTTAAAATAAAATGAGGAAGCACTGGTCCATAGCAACTTATGTTGTCCGTGAGGCTAACTCGTAGTATTTTAATAGTCAATTAGTTGCAGTAACAATTCATCAATAGAGGTCATCATAGCTTAGAACAGAGTAAAAATGTGTGCATTCAAATTAGACACAAGTAAGTAAGAATACAACTTGGCTACATTTGGAGGCCTACTTCCATATTTTCTCGTGCTAACTATTTCAGCCAGCAAATGTTAATACACGCGAAAGACTGAGCAAGCTAGAGCACCCAGAGTGGCTGGAAAGAGCCAATAGTTGGAGTTGGTCAATGTTAGTGTAAGCATTCAAATTCAGCACCTTGCAGAAGCTACTAAAACGTACGATGAAAAATTGAATGTCAAGCGTCTACACCCTGAATCATATTTGCTTGCATGGGGAAGGCAAGTGACACTAAAGGACAAAGCAGGAGGAGCTCACAATAATAGCCGCCAGCAGCAAGCCATAGCTTCAATCAAAGTATTTAACACATTTTTAAACCTAAAAGACGTTGCTTACAAGAAAGATGTGTTTTTTTAAGAATTATTTGAATCAATAGTGTTTTATTTAAATTAGGTATTTTTACACGACTAGGAGTCACTATAAAATAAAAATTGGGGTTTAAATGATCATTAAAGATTCTTAAATGGTGATTGAAATCACTGTTGCATGTTCTACAATGCTGGGGTCTCTGTGAAAGCCAAAGCTCTGAAGCCAAAGGTACTTTGGATTGGTGGCAAACTAGCAATGGATATGCTAAAAAATCAATTCCTTTTCAAAATGTCCACCTTCAACGACATAATATCTTTGCACTAAATTTCTTATGCACTTAAAAGTGAGCCCAGAAGGCAAGCACTACCTTGTGAATATAGCTATTTTAATATTATTCATCTTATTTTTTCATTTTTGGTCTTACATTACATGTTTATTCTGGAGTACCAGTCTAATCTCATTGTAAACAGTATTCACAATGTTGGTACTGTATCAATGACAAAAAAGACATTTCTATTCTATTGCATTATATTTTATGCAAAATATAATCAAATATAATATGAGTGGCTAGTTCCACCACAATCAAAATCAGTTAACCCAGCCATCCCATTATTTGCTCCGACAATCGTAAATCATCCAATCTGTCCAGCCTAACTTTCGTGCGAGGAACCAGATGGAGCTGTAGACACATGCATCAAGCTGGATAAAGCCCCAAAAAAAGAAAAGATCAAAACTTCCTGAGTTCATCACAAGCTTATCAGCAATTCAAAGAAAGAACACCCAAAAAGAATATTCTCTGGGGGTCAGCAATTGCTTGCAGTTATCATACAAAACATTGTTTCAGTCCAAAATGCTTTTTCATCTCAAATCCCCTTGAACTACGTTTACAGTATATGCAGACAATAATCCCCAAGGAAACGGAATATTGGATTTCTGAAGCAATTCAAATGAATCGTTTACATGCCTGGAGACAGACAAATACATTTGCATACATGGCATTTGAGAGCATTCCAAGTAAAAGGGCGAAGTCAGAGCAATGGCATGACTGGCCAAAAGCATGGATTTACGTTATACAGTGGTACCTCCAAATACAAATTTTTCAGGTTACAAAGGACCTAAACGGGAAAATATTGCCTCTAGTTAATAAGGCATTTCCGAAAAAAATGTAGAAAATATAGTACAGTATGCGCTGCCATTCGCCACTCCTTGAGTTCTACATGGCAACCGATGCGTATGAGTGAATCCCGGCATGCTCTTCGTGTCCCCTTCTCGCTCTGTAAAAAGTCGACTGTATGGTACTACTACAAAGAGCTATCATAAACAATGGACCACACGAAAGACATGCAGAAATGTGGAGAAGGAGAAAAGAAGAGGAAAAGACCTTTTCTGGCCATCAAAACAAAGAAAGATATTATTAAAAGGTATGACAACACACACCGCCGTGCAGGAGGATGCAGCTATTGTTCCATCAGCCCAAATTAAAGACATTTTGGCAAAATTTCATGAAGTCTCGGAACTTGTGGAAAGGAATCAGGCAGAAAAGTGTTGACAGGTCAGGCTATCGTTCATTATGATGACGTTGTGTACCTCCTGTTTCATGTTTATCGTGCGGTAATCTAATTTTAGTGTTTTTGTTTCATATGCTGATGCCCTTTTATGATTTGATAAAAAAAAATATATATACTTTTGCAGGGGTTGGAACGTATTAGCCCATTTACATTCAAAAGGTGTCTCTACTTAAAAATGCTTCAGGTTACAAAACTACTCCCAAAACGAATTCAATTTGTAAGTAGAGGTACCACTGTATTTGGATGGATATGACTACAATATCCAATCTACAGGGAGACCCAAAAATGAATAGCTGTTTTATATTTGATTTGGAGTAAGAATGGGCTTACATTTGTACAAAAATATATGTATTCGTAAAACATTCTGGAAATGTGTACAAAGAGTTCTACACACAGATGCCCCAACAGGTCTTTACACTTCAGCTTTATTTTCACATTTGTTTTCAGAACAATTTCTTTGTACTAACGTAAGCCCAGTATCCGCCATTCTCAGGCCAAAATCAAATCTGAAATCAGAAAAAAGGGCTATTTCATGTGAAAGTGTGTATCCTTTTTGGGGGGACACCTTGTATATAGATGGATACACCATTGGTATTTTCGTCATGGGAGCAGGAAAAAAACCTTGGAAAAATTGAGTAATCAATCAAAACACACAAGGCTTTTTCGGTGAGCAAGCCATATTTTGCGTCAATCATCGTCGTCGTATCTGTACTACGAGTCCCACAGTGCTTTGGAGCATAGAAAGAGCCCTGATGAGGAAAACTCCTTGTGTGCAACAAGCAATCCAATTAATCAAATATGTATGCACGCGTAATCGGAAAATGGAACAACTAACACAATCATTGCAATCGTAATACTTGCAGTCAAACTAAAACCTCAATCGACTTATTGTGACGGTTTGAATATCTTTACACAATCTGAATACTGGGAATATTCCATTTACAAGACATTTATCACCTGCGTGTAAATGTACCCAATGTACAGTATGCTTTTTCTCTTTTTCTCTCTACTGTAAATAGTCTCTGATTCGTTATCAGCAGACAAAACCCAAATTGTCTACCCGACACCTGCTAGTCGTGCAGCAATGAATAAATCGTTGTTGGGTATTTTAAGAAAAACTGATGAGACCTCGTGACTCGGCTGAAAAAGAAAAGCAGTTGCGGGGCTGTGTTGTTATTTGATACGTGAGGCGGCATCAATGATGCTAGAGGAGCTCTTAGTCCATGAGCAAACAATGAACCATCGCTTGGCTCTTAATTACAGTCAGGCAACTGTGAGTTTGATAGTGTCGGGAGGGAGAATCGAGGATGTGATTAAGCCCTGGCACATGGATTCCGAAATTCCGAATGTTACAATGGTTACTTGTCTGTGACGTGTTAGCCCAGACATATAAACAGCAAACTAGTTTAATTTCAAAGCTAGATATTAATTTCAATACTAAGCGTAGATTTTTGTGGATGCACAATAATTCCAGTACCAAGTACACATTCCTTGACTAATCTGATACCAGCTAACTAAACCATGGATACCTTTGAAATGTACAATTATATGAACACAGGGACCCAATAAACATTACCAAAGACTTGTGTCTTTCTGACAAAGATGATAAGTCAATGCCAAATTGCCATGATGTGGCAAAAAGAACTGCAAAGGAAAATCCATGGATCACTTGACCACATGGGTCGTCGTGGTACCAATGAGGACGCAACTCTGAACAGCTCTCTCCACTATTGACAGTCCCTGGCCCGTTTTGGGGTCGTGGCAAAGTTGACAGCAGTCCATTCCTCAATGTTGTCGGCCCAGTTCTTTTTCGGTCCTTCTCTTCCTGCCCCTTGGACAATTATCTTAGTTGATCTTGTGACGTGACCATACCACAGCAGTTTCTGTCCGTGCATAGTTGACAACAGTTCTTCTTAGGGTCCAATGTGTCCTCTTACGACCCATTTTTGATCCCGACTACGTCCGCTCTCTCGTCTTGGTTTACGACCCGTTTCTGACCCTGACCACGTTTTTGCTCTCTGTCCCTGTCCCTGACACCGCCATCGCCCACTACAGAAGATCCACTCCCATATTCGGATCACAGTCTTGAGGGCGACTTGCTTCCCGCGTCTAGCGAGCACCGGATCTCGGGTGCTGCCCTTCCTCTCTCTATCTCAATAAACTTGTGAGAAACGTTACGCGATTGTTTGTCACATGGGCTATGTAGCTGAGGCCTAGAAGTTTCTTGTAGGAACGCATCTCCATGGCCTGGATTTTTTACCTTAATATAAATTCTTATTGTTATTAATTCTGTCTTGAGCTTCAGGGCTAGTAACAGCAAACTAAAGGATTTCCTAAAAATGTATTCGATGGGCCTCCATTAGTCTTAACACTGAGTAGCATTTATATTTATATTGTGTTCGTACAATAAAAAGATCAAAGGGGTTCATAAAATGATCAATCGTGGCTCACCTGGCCTAACCAAAGGGGATATAATCTACATATTTGCATATTTATCAAAAGGTCTTTCATGAAAACAATTTTCTTACTGGGGCAGCACGGTGGTGCAGTGGTTAGCGCGTGTGCGGCACAGTTCTGAGGGTGTGAGATTGAACCTTCCTGTGTGGAGTTTGCATGTTCTCCCTATGCTTGTGTGGGTTTCTTTCGGGCACTCCGGATTCCTTCCACATTCCAAAAACATGCATGTCAGGTTAATTGGCTGGTCCAAATTGTCCCTAAGTGCGAATGAGCGAGCCAGTTGTCGGTCTCTTTCGCACACAGCCCGAAGACAGCTGGGATGGGCTCTAGCACCCCCGCGATCCTACTGAGCATAAGCAGTGCAGACAATAAATGAATGAATTAATTTTCTTACTGTATTTACTTAGAAAGTTGCATGTTTTCTAGATAAGAGACATAAACTAGACGTTAGTTGCTACATTTTCTAAGAGGCTTAGTTCGGGAACAGGAATATTGCCATAACCTTACAAGATTGTGACAGGCAACAAAGTATTCCAAGTGCATGACAATCCTCGCAAGTGCAAGTTCATTCTAATCCACAGACTCCTCCCACCTTTGCATCCACTCGCCACTCAACCAGCTCAAGTCACGTTACACAAAAGTCATATACGATTTCATTTTCCCACAAATGTACTTATTTTAATGTTTTTTTCATCAAACGCATGTATATTACACATAGGTAGTACCTACTATATACCATTTTCTTTTAATGTTTTTAACTAGGGTACAGCAAGTTCAGAAGACATTAGCTAAATACCACACATGTCTATCCCTTGTTATATGGCTCTTTTCGATCCTCAGCTCAGAACAGATTAATGTCGTATCCTGGAGATCTACTCATACCTGTCAAAATATGTTTTTTTGATCATTAGACGGATCTCTTCTAGCCCATTTTGGCTCTAATCCAGTTTGTAATGGTCAATGGTAGCAGTTGACAACCTCATCAAGTATGGGAAGACAATGGGAAATGATACCTTGACATTTTTGTTGCAAATTAAACTAAATTGTGACAATATATTTTCCAGAGTAAAACCATCTGTAGAATTGATGAATTTTGTGAAATAAGCGACATTAGATTTACCGCAAGTGGGGGAAAAAAAAAAGATGCTGAAAGAATGGTGTTGTTTATTTGGGAAATAAAACTTGTTTAAAAATATTCTTTGTTTTTATTCGACATAATCTGAAATCTATCTATCTACCATGGTCTTATTCTTTGAGAAGGGTGACCGACAGCAAGACAAACACATACAAAAAGAAAGAAAATTAAAAAAGGGAAAAGGTAGCAAAAAACACAGACCAAAAACCTTGGACCATGGCCAACCCAAATGCCCAAACAAGTTAAGCACCTCGGCACCAAGTCGGTCATGCTTTCGTCCCTCCAGATGAAACAGGACACAAGAAAGCAGCCATGTCACTCGGGTCAGAATGACACAACAAACTCTTCTGTTCAACAGCAGGGCCCGACAGCTTTCACCAACAAGAGCTCTAGCTTTAGACCTCTTTCCTGCAGTGCACTCATAACACCATCCATCCATGTCGATCGTGGCCTTCCTCTTAATCTCCTTCCATTCGCTCCTCATCCATCCTCTCCATGAGTCCAAACCAACCGAGTACACTCTTATCCACACGCTTGCTCAGTTTCACTACTACTCCAGTTCTGTCTCTCACAATTTCATTTCTCAATCTATCCAATCTTGTCACTCCTAACATACTCCTCAGAAACATTTAATTTCCTTCTCAAATCTACGTTCAGGCTCCAAGTCTCTGCACCATACAACACAGTCGGCACAATCACACTTTCATACAGTCACACATAGTCTGACATGCTTTGAGTAAATAGGTGCCACATTGTGTTTTATGGTTCATTACCGCTTAGGGCAGTTGCAAATATTAATAGGGGAGCAATTGGCTGAGGTTGACAGGTATGGTCTACTGTACTGAGTCTATGTAAGGTCCGTTAGACTTTCAGTGTCCCAAAACACGCCGACTTCAATGTACTATAAATAGCTAACACATTCGGTGCCACAGACGGACATAGACGTCCAATATCCATTTCAATAAGGTAAGCTGGCTTTAAGTGAGCTTGGCGGAGAGCCTACACTTTCCAAAAGGGCTTTTCTCGATTTACAGTATCAATTGTGAGGATGTACCTCTCTTATTGCCCTAAATCAGCAAGGATGGACCCATGACCCTGAAAAGGCCAAGCAGAAAATGGATGGCCTGACAAAAACTCCCTGACCATCGTCGAAGGATGCTCCAATCCCATCAGCAGCAGCGTTATTTCGTGTTGCCGTTTTTTGTTTTGTTTTGGTTCGGAGGAGGCAGGGGGGTGGGGGGGCAGATGTGGACAATAAAGGCAGACGGCCGTGAAAGCATAGGCATGCAAGGTGCTGGCGACGTTTACCTTTCCGGGGACGAGGATTTCTCCGAGTTCACTGACATGAGCGGAGCCTGTTAGCCGCTCGCTGGCCGTGGGGACCAGAAGCAGACAAGAGGAGGCAGCCTTTTGGGGGTGTTTTCCTGGTTTTTGGCACTCGCTTGATTCCAGTTCTGAGTGAAAGGAGAGGACAGGGTTACTGTCTTCTCCCCCTCCTCCTCCACCTCCTCCTTTGCCTCTTCTGTCCTTTCTCCGAGGAGGATGGAGGATTTTTGTCCTATCGCTGAAGATGATAACAGGACCGCCTTTCTTAATTCGTTTTCCTTCCTTCTTTCCTTCTTCTCGTTGCACCAGCAGATAAAAAAGACCTCTCCTTTCCAGGCCCTACGTAAAAATCCAGCGCCCGTCTGTCCTTATCACTGTCAGGCCTTCTGCGGCTGTGCACAACAACAGAAGCAGGAGCCCGGTGGAACATTCCACTGCGCGCGTGCGGAGGGGTGTCGCCTTATGACAGCAGCAGGGAAATTAATGTTGTTTTCCCCCTAGCGCACTCGCTCTCCCCTCCCTTTCCTCCGCCTACGATTTAGTACCTCCCCTCGTCACTCTCCCGCTCTCTCTCTCTCCTAGTAGCAATAGTACGACAGTCGTAACTCAGGGCAACATCCGATCTTACCTCATGCGCCCAAACTTTGCATTTTAATCCAGTCCAACGAACAAAATAATAAAGAAATTACTATAAATATTAATTTGTTTTTGTTTCGGTGGCACTCCAGTTTTCTTTTATCACAAAAACTGCAATCCTAAAATACCAAAATCTAGAATCTAGGTTATCTTTTCATCACAAAAATCTTCACACAATCTAAATGCTAACAATCATAAACGACCCAGGTACATGTTTCTGTCTGTGAATCTTAACATGGCACTTGAAGTGGTCAAGATTGTGTAAACAATATTGTTATTCTTTACAATAAACAAGGGCGTAGCAGTGTTCTCGTTTGCCCGCTTCTCTGCGTCCTAGACGCATCATTTTTGCTGGGGACGCATTGGGTCAAATCAACGTGCGTCCCCAGGACGCAACGTTTTTGACACCAAATTGTCGTTATTACCCGATTACTTTCTTTTTTTTTAAACAAAGATTTATCGCACTCTAAACTTTTCGTCAGGCAGATCCGCCATTGTTGTTTTGGTCTCGCGCCGATCTCGGCAAACGAGATCTCGTTGCTTCGAGATGACGTTATTGTTGTGGCGGTTGTCGAGTGAAAGAGAAGTATGCCCCGGTAAAAACAGTTGGTATTAGTTGCAAATCAACAAAATTTCTTCAGTGTCGGTAATAAGTTCAAACGTAACACAGAAAGTGGTAACAACGGCAGTAATTCCGGCACGAAAAAACGGCGGAAAAATTCTTCAGAAGACCGCGAAGGCAAGGAAAACACGTGTTTTGACAAAAGAAAATAAACGAAAGAATACTCCAAGCCAGAAAAGGACTTTTCTGCCAAAATGAACTAAATTATATTACTGGTGACGCTATGAGGAGGATGATAATGGATTGGACCTTGAGAAGGCATGACAACTATGGCAGAACAGCAAACCACAAAGAATATATGAACTGAAAAATGTGAAGTGATAACTGCATTGTATTACCAATTAACTGTGATGATTAAAACTGCAAGAATATATAAATATTTCAGCAATATTATTTTGTATAGTGTACAATATTGTGAACTGAAAAATCTGAAGTGATAACTGCTTTGTATTACCAATTAACTGTGATGATTAAAACTGAATGAAAATATAGATTAATATAATTATTTCAGCAATAATATTTTGTATAATGTACAATAGTGTTGTGAACTGAAAAATCTTGAAGTGATAACTGATTTGTATTACCAATAAACTGTGATGATTAAAACTGAATGAATATATAGATTTATATTATATATTTGTCGCCGATTTACAATTTCAACCGCGATAACACAAAATTTTGGGGACCCATAGATCTCTGTTGGGACCCATAGATTTTTGAGCATGCGAGTCCCTGGGACCCATCACTTTTCAGAGGTAAAATGAACACTGGTCGAGGAGCTATGGCCGAAGGTTGAAGTGGTACAGAGCTTATTAGTTCTTAACAATATAATAAAATATAGAATAATTGTAATCCCTCGCTACTTTGTGCTCCGTGGCCTCAGTGCATCCCAAGTTGAAAATTATTCTGCGATCCGTTATCCCCAATTGCATATTGCTGCGAGTGGCGGCCAGCAGAGTGCATTTTTCTCAGGCCTGTTGGCTTCTTTTTCCGTTATGTCCACCTAAAGTATTTCGCACTCGAAAAGCCGTGATCCATTATCCCTGATCGCAGATCTTGTGAGCAAGAGCCTGCACAGCATATTTTATTTCGGCCTTGGTGGGGGTTTTTTGCCATTATGTCCACCCTAACATGAACTGCACTTGTGCCGCAATCCATTAACCCCAATTGCATAAGCTGCAAGTGGGGACAGGTAGGGGGAACTTCTGTTGGACGTGGCAGTTCTTTTATTTGGCATTACTGTATTTCTGCCTAAAATGAACTGTTAGTGTAGTTGCGATCCATTCTCTCCAATTCCATATTGCTGCAAGTGGGAACTGGCAGAAGGCCTGTCAAAAATTAAATGCAAGGTTACGGCCACGATCCATTATCACCTGTCGACTACTGTTGAGAGCAGTCAGAGCTCAGTGTATTTGGTTTAGGCCGCTAGAGCCTGCCATTATGGCCTGCCTCAAAGGAATTGCACTGTTTGGGCCACAATCCATTATCCCCAGTCTACTATTGCAGAGAATGGGCACCAGGATAGCAAATTAATATCATGTGTGGCGTTTTTTCCTGTTCTTTGCGTCTAAAATGGAGGAGTGGTACTTCTGTTCCAGATCAACCAATACCAATGAGGCACTACAGCTTTCTTTACGATCAAAATTAATGTAAGGGATGGGCAAGGAATATTTGTTCCCATATAGACAGAAATCTGAAAAGTTATCAATTGCCCAAAATCTCTATCTATCTATCTATCTATCTATCTATCTATCTATCTATCTATCTATCTATCTATCTATCTATCTATCTATCTATCTATCTATCTACCTACCTACCTACCTACCTACCTACCTACCTACCTACCTACCTACCTACCTACCTACCTACCTACCTACCCACCCTGGTCATATCCCTCGAGAGGGGCGACCAACAGCAAGACAAACACATACAAAAACAAAGAAAATAAAAAGGGAATAAGGAGCAAAAACACACACAAACATTTTTGGACCATGGCCAACCCAAATGCCCAAACACCCAAACAAGTTAAGCACCTCGGCACCCAAGTTGGTCATGTTTTCATGCCTCCAGATGAACTGGGACACAAGAAAGCGGCCATGTCACTCGGGTCAGGGTGACACAACACAGTCTTCTGTTCAACAGCAGGGCCCGACAGCTTTCACTGGTTTACCCCTGCCACATCATACAAGTGCCCTGCTCAGAACACGTCCAAACATACCACTATCCTTTCACAACACCTTTCCACTCATTCCTACCACAAACAAATCTATACAGGTACAACGGAAATAGCCTAAAACAACGGTCTTCCATTTTTTGCCGCGTTTTACACGATTTTTTCAGTCTTCTTTTGAAACAGAATGACCTCGCTTCCTTTATAAAGTGAATCTTCCGAGTGTTGGCCATGTCTATTCCTCATACACAAACCCAGAAATCCCCAAGCTTGCCTGTTCCCTTGACCTGATCTTAAATGCTGTCTCCTTTTTTTTTTTTTTTAGCTTTTTTTACGGGCAGATGGGTGCACTTCTACATGAGCGATCAGATCACGGGCCAGAGGGTTTGCAATGATGTTGTTAAGTGTTGTGAGTGCTTGTATTGGGGAGGGAGTTGTTTCTGGGGGGGGTCTACGTCTCCATCCCTTAGTATGACCTCAATATTAACACGTGGGTGCACCGATGCATTTTTTTCAGATGCTTGTGAGGGGGAGTTGCAAGGGAATCCTGAGGTTAATGTACCGTGGATGCGGTAGGAATGTGGTGTAATTTAAAATAAAATGTTTGTGTTGATTTTGAATCCTCTTTGATTTGATTAAATGAAATAATAACTGTATACAAGGTTCATCTGTCATGATTACCGATTTGAATCACCTGTGCCCGCTCATTTGGCGCCAGCTGCTGCGGGTTATCTGATTGGCTCCCTGTACCTTTTTAAGCCCGGTCCTGTCACTCTCCTTTTGTCAGTCCATCTGCTAACCTCTGCTAATACGTGGCAAGCCTTTTTGGCCCTGACTCCCGCATCTCCTGTTTTTGCACCTGCTTTTCCATCTGCCCGTTCCTGATCTCCCCGTTTGTCTCCGGCTACAACCCGTTTTTTCGATTCCGACTATATCTGCTCTTCTGTCCCAGCTTACGACCAGTTTCTGACCCCGACCACGTTTTTGCTCTCTGTCCCAGCTATTGACCTGTTTTTCCGTCCCTGACACCGCCTTCGCCCGCTACGGAAGATCCACTTCCGTAATCGGATCACAATCCGATTGCAAAGAGCGACTTGCTTCCCGGGTCCAGCGAGCACCGGATCGTGGGTGCAGCCCTTCCTCTTTCTTTCAATAAAACTTGTGGTAAACGTTACGCAATTCCTGATTCCGTTCTGGTCGTGACATCATCACGTTTTGCGGTTCCAGACATATTCGTTTTTGTATTATTTTTGTTTTCTGAGCAAATCATTAAGCTCATTAACAACCAGCAAAACGGTACAAAATAAAGTAAAGAACTTTTTTGCAATAAAATATTTATTATGCAAATGAAATAAGGTTTAAAACTTCATAACTGTTAAGAATTTAGTCAACAGCATCTAAAGTAAAACTGTACATAACCACGATATTGCACTTGAACCGGCATATTGACTTAAAACTGTAAACAGTTGCATTTAGCCCATTCAATTTGGAACTAGTTTTGTCTAAAAATAGCCATTGTTCAATAAATTGTGAAGGACATTAACTACTAGCATTAGCGGATAGAGTTGCCAGCGCTGTAAGTAAATCTTAAAGGACATTAGCAACTAGCATTATCGCTACTGTTCGCATAAGCAGCTAGGGTCGCCAAAAGCAATTAAATTATGAATACTAATGAAAATATTTATCTAAAAAAAAGCCCAACCTGGATTTAGCACAATAGCCTAAATTGAAAGTCTAAAAAAGACTCATTCGGTACTGGTCAGTCTTCGGGCCTTGGATTTTGGGCTAGATTTGGTTGACACATTTTATTATATACAGGCGAATATGGTCCATTTTGGGCATGATTTAGAGCAAATGTTTACAAAACCTTTGCAGGCCGTCGCCCCCTTGGCTCCCCAGTATATTCCTAATTTTTAAGGTGCTGGTACAAATTACTTGTGTTTCCTCTGGACCTAGCGACTACGAAAGTAAATTCTGCAACTGGCGTTTTCCTCTGTCCCACGTCCGCTTCGTCAAAACCAAAATAGGTCCACACAAGTGATGTATCGCCCCTTCTTCGGTGTAAGTTTCGTTTCCTTATCATTTGTTGACTCTGGGACTATGTTTAGGTGGTCCGCCATGACACTCAATGAGCTCACACGGTGGGTGTGGCATATTGTGGTGCAAACTTTGAATCGTGTTTATTGGCTTGTGCCATTATTAAAACTTGCCTCTGATTGGTCGGTGCTTTTAAAACTCGAAACAGTAACAATTGTGGTTGGCCAAAACTCCATCACTCATCAGAAAAAGCGCAGTGCTTTGCGGTTTCACAACCGCACTACGTTTACACTTCTGACCTCAGACTCCCGCCCCCTTACTGCCCTCTTCTTCATCACCAACCCCAGGGGGGCGGTACCTCCCATTTTGGGAACCACTGATTTAGAGTAAAAAAAAAAAAATACACGTCTGGTGTTTGTTATGTTCAGCCCATTCAATGTGGAACAAATTCCATCCAAAAATAGAAGTACCGTATTTTCCGCACTATAAGGCGCACCTAAAAGCCTTTATTTTTTTCAAAAGCTGACCATGCGCCTTATAATACAGTGCGCCTTATTTATGGATCAACATTAAGTCGCAAAGTCTTCCAACTAACTTGCAGCCGCCGACTAGATTTTCCCCCGAACGCCAAGTAGTCCGTGGTGTATGCTGGGATTTATTTACCGGCGTTTCATTGGCTAACCAATGTGTCAATCATCATTTGAATCTATCACTATTGGCTAAAGTTATTCGGAGGTCAAGGGGCGGATCCTTTTTATCATTTACAGGCTGGCATAGGCTTAAACGGCCAAACAAAGCCTGCAATTGGCCGAAAAATATGTGTCAATCATCATTTGAATCGATCACTATTGGCTAAAGTTATTCGGAGGTCAAGGGGCGGATCCTTTTTATCATTTACAGGCTGGCATTGGCTTAAACGGCAAAACAAAGCCTGCAATTGGCCGAAAAAGATGAATGTGTATAGCACGTGGTTGACGGCATACAGAAAGCATTTTTTTACTATTCTGTATTTGTAAATATTTTATTCTCTGGATTTACTACACTCACGGATATAAGAGGACATTGGCTGCACATTAATATGAACACAAGTACCTCGGTGAGCTACTCCGGCTATTTATTATCCCTGTATCTTGTTTCAGACTGAACTCGATGTTTCTGTGATAAGCGGTGCAGATAATGGATGGAAAGGAGGGTCTCTATTTTTAAATTAAACTCAATTCCAAGTGTTTATTGTCATATGCACAGTAAAGTTGCGAGTGAAAAAAGAAAATAGAAACTAAGGAATGGTTGGCATTTCTTGAATCCCAAGACTTTAACCTTCCGAATCATGGAACGATGCATTTGAGTGACATCGTACGGACACCGCATCCGCACGTGTTCTCGACACGTATTTGCGTCTTTGCAAGCTTTGGGAATGTTAAGGGGGTAATAAGTTGGACTGAACTATCTGACTGTTTTGTCCACGTTCCCATTGTAGCGCCTTTTAATCCGGTGCGTCTTATGTATGTCAAAAATGAATGAACTTTTGTTTTTATTTCGAACATAAAAATAAAAACAGGACAAAAACAATGAGTCAATAACAGAATAATGTCACATAACATGTTCGAAAAGGGGTAGTCAGAAGCAGATGCTTATTTTTCCTACCCCTTTATCTTCCCTATTAAATACATTTTATAGATAGCTCCTCTTGTGTCCAATACAACAAAATCTCATGGATATACTTATTACATAGGTCAGATATCAATAATTATAATAGTTACAATAATCACATATTTTATACACTAATCTTCGCAATACCCATCCCTCAACGTCATAATGCGCATAATGTCACTGAGGCACCAGTGATAATAAAAATTAAAAAATAGGACCAAAAACTCTTTTTTTGGGGTGCGCCCTATAACCCGGTGCGCCTTATAGTGCGGACAATACGGTATTATTTACAATGAAAGTCTAGATTAGATTAGATCTAGATTAGGTCTCCCCAAAAGTTGCCAATTCAACATCTTGGAAAAATTGTTCTTTAACTTTTACAATTCAACCAAACTAAGACATCTTTTGGATGAAACCTTAGCGTCTTTTAATCAGTTTTTACTAGTTGTGGATGTAAGCGCATATTTGCAGTTTAATTCGACGCAAATGTCACGATTACCGATTGTAATCACCTGTGCCCGCTCTTTTGGCGCCAACCGCTGCGGGCTCTGATTGGCTCCCTGTCCCTATTTAAACCCAGTCCTGTCAATCCCCTGTTGTCAGTCCGTCTGCGGACCTCAGTGAACACAAGACCCTGAATCCCACCTGTCCCGTTTTTTGCTCCCGTCTGTCTCCGGCTTCGCCCCTTTTGATCCCAACCACTTACGACGTCTTTTTGTCCCCGACTACGTCTAACTCTGCCGTTCTGGCTTACGACTCGCTTACGACCCCAAACTACTCTCCCAGTCCCGGCTACCGTCCCGTTTTTTCCGTCCCTGACACCGCCATCGCTCGCTATGGAAGATCCACTTCCGCGTTCGGAGCACCATCCGAGTACAAGAGCGTCTTGTTTCCCGCGTCCAGCGAACACCGGATCGTGAGCACAGCCCTTTCGCTTTCTTCCAATAAAACTTGTGAGAAACGTACCAGGTTACACTGACATAAAGTCAAAGTTAATTGCTAAATGCTAATGCACATTTGAAGACAACAGAATGTACTATCTAAAAACATAAAATGTTTTATGCTGCTCCCAGGAAAGAGTATTTATTCACATAAAGTGGTACCTCTTCCTACAAATGTCTCTAAATAAAAACATCTCGAATTACAAAGTACCCGAACGGGAAAATATTGCCCCAAGTTACAAAGGCGTTTCAGGATAAGAAGTCAAAAATACAGTACAGTACGCGCTGCCATTTGCTGTTCCCAGAGTTCTACCTGGCAACTCAGTGCGTATGCATGAATACTGGCATGCTTTTTGTGGCCCCTTCCTGCTCTGTAAACAGTCTACTGTATGGTATGCCATAAAGAGCTATCATGCACAATGGACCACACGAAAGACATGCAGAAAAGTGGACCTGGACAAAATAGGAAGAAACCTTTCCTGGCCATCAAACCAAGCAAGAGATAATAGAAAGGTATGAAAACACACACTGCTGTGCAGGAGGAGTTCAGAGACGATGCAAAGGATGCAGAAATCATTCCATCAGCCCAAATTAAAGAAAACGTCCATGAAGTCTCGGAATTTGTGGAAAGGAATCACCCAGAAAAAGTGTCGACAGGTACGGCGAACGCTTATTATGATGCAAAGCGCATTTCTAACTTATTGTCAAAAGACGGCAAAGGCAGACATCATTGGATCAGTTTTTCAAGGAACGCATGGCAGAAAACACTGGTGAGAAACTATAAACATAGAGGCCAGGTAAGAAGCAAATTAATATTTTTATAATTTCATTTATTCTTCATTTTTTACATAATGTGCCTCTTGTTTTATGTTTATTGTGCGGTAATCTAATTTGAATATGTATTTGTTTCCTGTTCTGATGCTCTTTTATGATTTACTCATAAAAAATATCATACTTTGCAGGGCTTAGAACAGATTAGCGTATTTACATTCAAAAGGTGTCTCTACTTACAAAGGTTTCAGGTTATATTGTAAAGCTACTCCAAAAACGAATTTAATTTGTAAGTAGAGGTAACACTATATAAATTGAATAACTGAACTGCAAGCATTGGTTAACAATGCATCAGGATATTACTTTAATTCTTGCTCTTTGAGAGGACTGATGTAAGCATTTCCCAGGTCAGGTCAGGGCAAGGAGGGGGCAGGGAATCGGAAGTGGGGCGTTCAGGGACACGGTTGCTCGGTAAGAATCCCCAGGAGAAAAAAACACTCTTAAGAACACGCGCAGGCTAGCACATAGGGCAAATTTCACGCGGAAAAATGACAAAATGGAGTCGGGGGGTGTTGAGTGTTATGTGATGGTGGGGGCCGAAGGGAAGGGATGATGACTCTCATGAGCAGATATATTTTAGGAGTCAGTATTGAGGCTGCAGCGAGCTATCTTTAAGTGGCCTACTTCTCCATACTGGTAAATGTTGGCTGGGGGGGTTGCGCACACGCACACACGAACACACACACACACACACAATCAAAGCAAGATAAACAGAAACGATATGTGCATTGCTCTTTTGCTCCCCCAACACTGATGTGCTCAGGTCAGCAACTGTAATGTCTAATTACTACACACTGGCTACAGTTAAGTCAGGGGTCTCAAACTTGCAGCCCTTGGAATGATAGCTTGAGGGCCTTAATATGAAAGCTAAAAGGGACAGTGCATGTTATTTTGCCACTATCCATCCATCATCCGTTATCTGTACCTCTTATCCTCAGTAGGGTGCCACTAAATGTTGTTGTATTGTGTTGTGCAACCAAAAACGAGTGCTACAAAGCACAAGGAAGAATACAAACGATGGAGACTGACCAAACTGCACCTTGACAACTGTAGCCGAGAGACGGGCACTGAAAAAAGCTGCGGTCAATAATGGACAATTCATCACATCCACTACACAGCATCATCTCCAAACAGAAGAGCACCTTCAGTGACAGACTGATATCAGTCTTGTTCCACAGACAGACTGAGGAGATAATTTCTTCCTCATGCCATGAGGCTCTTTAACTCCACCCAAGGGAGTAAAAGCCTACTTGAAACCACACCCACACATTTGCATATTACCCCTATTTTTATTACAGTGTGTATTTTATGTAGCATTATTTAAATACTCTATATCAACACGTTACATTGGGTATTTATGTATCATATTCCTTTTCGTTTATTATTGTTTTATTTTAGATACAAGGATACTGCTGGAAGTGTGAATTTGGGACACAAACAGAAAAAAGGGTGTGAAAATAGAAAAACGACAGAAAAAGAAAAGGGAAATCAATAAGAAAATACAAGAAAAAATGAAAAAAAAAGACAAAAAAGGAAAAGAGACATAAAAAGATAATTTTACAATAAAAGGAATGAAGGCTTAAAGAAGGGGACAAATGTGGAAAAAAAGGAAAAGAGCTAAACATCCAGAAAAAGAAAAGAAAAAGAAAAAAGGGGGGAGATTACCCGTAGCAACAAGATGGCGGACAATCATGTTAGCTCATGTCATATCAAATAAATATCAATTTCTCAACCCGAGTAAAGTTAAAAATATACACATTTATACGATAGTTTGTGTATTTTTTCTTATTTAATTGAATTGTGAATGCTTGTGATGTTCTTTTCAAACGGGTCAAAAATAGACAACCGAGCAAATGAAAGCCAGAGTCAAATCCGTCTGTTTTTTATTTGTGTTATTATCGTTTATGTCGGTATCGTTGAAACATTCCTGCCCTAAAGTTTTTGGACCGTTTAGAAAGAAAACTCAACAACAAAGATACCGAAGAACTCTTTCTCTTTGATATGAAGGGTTTATTTCTGGGGTGGGCACTTATTCGGAGTCGGGGGCCACACCGGGATAAAATATTTGGCCAAGCGGCCCATCCTGGAGACCGATCTCATTTTTCATCGATAAATAATTATACATGCTGATATCGACGTGTCTTTTGAAGCACTCGCAATGAAAGTAAAATGATATTTTAGATCTCTGTTCTAAGCACATAATTTGATATTTATTTTTGTAGTATAACATCGTTGTGTTTTTGTAGCATTTCTAAAATTTGGACTTATGTTGTAGTTCCATAATAACATGTTTATAGATTTTTTTTTTTTATATTTGATTTTTGGCGGTTGTACAATCATAGTATTTTTGTACTATTAATATAGTTACTTGTACTGCAGTTGCATGGCTGAGGGCACTTTCAATGTGTGTGAGTGGGTAGGTGGAAAGTAGATTGTAAAGCGCTTTGGGAGGTCTTCAGTGACTTGAAAAGCGCTATAGAAATGCAGTTCATTTACCATTTACCATTTTTGTGGTAAATAGTGAAGTTTGGTGACCAGTAGGAGGCGAAAATATTACACACTGTTTAAATGCAACTCACACGGATTATGGATTTGTTTATCATCTTGGTCGATTTTTGAGTTTTTAATTTTAGATCTTATTTTGTACTGAATTATTTTAAAATACATCTAAGAACAGTGAGATGTTTTCATCAGCACTTTTTTTTTGTGGAAAACCTCATTTTGCCAAACCTCAAACCCCAGCTCCAGTGGACTGTTAAATTATTTTAGTTTGAGACCCCTGGAATAAAAGGAGTCAATAATACAAAATGGAAATACATGAAGTAATCTATCATATTAATTTCAGAGTAATCCACAGATTAATTGAAAATGATTGGGGTTTTTTGGAGCCCTAAAAAATGGGGTAAAACATTAGGGTGGGGGTCGGCTTATCCCACTAAAATGGATGAAGCCCTGCATACAGCTGAACCAGAGAGACAAATGCTAATGTTGGTGTGCAAAAAGTGCTACACAAATACATTTTAATTCGATTTGGGGAGTTGAGAAGAATAATTGGACTTCACCTACTGAGTAAGGACTTATCACAGGGGTCGGGAACCTATGGCTCGCGAGCCATATATGGCTCTTTCTACGAGTATCTGTGGCTCAGAGACAGATTTGATTGCATGCAAAATTTCTCCATCTTGTCCAAAACTTG
This sequence comes from Urocampus carinirostris, assembly GCF_059441175.1. Taxonomy (NCBI): domain Eukaryota; kingdom Metazoa; phylum Chordata; class Actinopteri; order Syngnathiformes; family Syngnathidae; genus Urocampus; species Urocampus carinirostris. The sequence continues at coordinate 32,531,929 of NC_142355.1, read as the reverse complement.
ATTCGTCTATCTGATTAAGTTACACGCAAAGCTAAACCAAAACATACTGACAAATGATTACTTCGCAGTATATATATGGCACGTTTTTTACTACAATTTACAGTCAAGGTGTCACACAAAAAAATGGGGGAAAAAAAACTCGTTTTAGCTGTACAACGCTAAAGAATCCTTTATATAAAAGTTCACTATGTAATCTGTGTTCAGTGTTCAGATACCTTATGATGAATCCACAGAACTGTAAATACGCCAAAACACCGGAAGAGAACTTAGTCATTTGATTGGGTGAGTGGGAGGGATGGGTGGAGCTATGCAAAAAAGTACAAGCACTCCTTCCCATCTCTCGCCAAAGGTAAGCACATAAGGCTCCCTATTCTCAGAATGTTGTGACGTTTTTACAAAATAAATGCTTGCATCTGGTTTTGAAACCAATATGTATGATAAAAAAGGGTCAAAAGGAGTTTAACCGATCTTGAGTCATTGCAAGAAAGAGACAAGTTTAAAGTGGTATGTTTGTTGATTTTGGGACAGGGGCTCTGGCATTATTCTCTTTTCATAATTTTTATCAAATCATCAAAAATAAATGTGCTGAAGACTAAGCTTTTGTCTGGGGCGCGGGTTTAGCAATTTAGTAAATTTGTCTCATAATATATGGTGTGGCTCTTTCCCAAAATAAAATTAATATTTTTTGCTTTTATGGCTCTTTGAGTCAAAAAGGTTCCCGACCCCTGACTTATCACCTCTGCTACAACTCAAGATCGAAGCCACGACGGACGAGTTTGGTTATGCTCCAGTCAACATTGGAAACGAATCATAATCATAATTCTGAAAGGAAATGGGTGTTGTAAGTCAACCATGTGAAATAATTGAGGCCCCACTTGATATTTATTGTGTTATTTCCAAACGGAGTCAGATGTTATTTATCTTTTCCACTGACTTTTACAGTCAGGATACTATAAAGTACATTGCTGCTCTCTAAAGGTTGCTATCAGTAGTGCAAATATTTTAAACGCCTCAGTATTCGATTTTTCCCAAGCTTTCTTTAATTCACAAGGTCCAGTTTTAATAGCGATAAACCATACATCAATTTGACGTTGACTTTCAGCAATTTAACCTATGTGTCTCCCTCAATATTAATAGAAAATTATACTGTACAAACTTTGTGTGCAGAAAAACACACAAAAACATCTAGAAAGTACTCAGATCCAAAAAAAGTACTATATATTGAAGTGAATGGTGGCTGAGACCGCAGCTTGCCTGGGGGGAGGCGCTAAATTTAGCCTGGGTTGCTTATTACACAATGTGCAATTCCTCATTTATCATGGTAACGGTTTTGCACTATGGCAAACATTCTTTGACAACTGGAAATAGTTTTTCTCCACGTTTAGTTTTTGCACTTAGTGTACAAAATACATTACAGTATTTGCAAAATAATTAGTTGAACATATGCACAGTACAGCAACAACATAGACGAGTAGTGGGAAAACTACAGCCAGAACCTCTGGCTTTTTAATCTGGCCTTCCGTGACAATTTTTTTTAAATGTTGCTTAGGTGCCACTCTATTTTTTTGGACGAGTAAATTAGATTTTACAATGTATTATATAAAGACAAATCAAAACTTAAATCAGGAGTCTTCCACCAATTATCAATCTATGAGAATGTCCCCGATACTAATTGATCCCATCAAACCCGGTTAAATTTAATGTTCCTTTGTTTTATGTCTTGAGGTTTTTGAGAGCTAATTTTCTCGCCATTTGTGAGAAAGCATTCGTTTTATCATATTATTTGGTGATAACAACCAGCAAATGATAGAAAGATTTCTTATCTCGATAACTCCCACATCATTAAAAAACAACTATTTGATACATCACTGCTTGTAATCCAATACGGTGGGCTCTTAAAAAGTCTTATTTTCCTCCCACTAAAATGGCAGAAGCTTGTGGAATTTGTTTAGTACTTAAAAATTATTTTAATCAGCTGTTGCATCAATAAAATTGGTAATAGTATCATAACAACTATTATGAATAACAATGTACCACACTTGTTAAGTCTCCCGATTTGGTCGGGAGACTATCGCTTTGGCTACGATTCTCCCGCCTACCGATTTCTAATTTTTTTTTTTTTTTTGTCACCGAAATTTTTATGTGAACAAGGTTTTGCCGATTAAAATGTAGCTGAATTATCCATAGCCTTTATCATAGTCTTTTTTGCCGTTCTGCACCTGAAAAAGCTTTGAACGAGACTCGGCACTCATAATCTCGAACTCCACGAGATCTCATTCCTTCGAGAGCAGCAGAGGAATAAGAGTGCTACATATGACTATGTTAAAGAACACCAAAACATTTGGAACAATTAAACATTGTAATAATCACATGTAATCATAAAATAACAATAAAGTAGATTGAAAAAATAATTTTATTGTTGTCTTTTGAAATAATAATAATAATCGCGTCGGAAAAAAAATCTCCCGATTTCCCATTTCTGAAATTTAACATAGTGGGCATGACGTTAGAAATCAGGTTGCGTGGACGAGTGCTGGAAGAAGTTGAAAGCTTTAGGTACTTGGGTTGTGATGTGGCTGCAGTTGGTGGAATGGAGTGGGAGGTATTGCACAGAGTGAATCAAGGAAGCAAGGTTTTGGGTGCTCTGAGGAGAGTGATGAACAACAAGAGTATGAGTATGGAAGTTAAGAGGGGACCGTATGAGAGTGTGATTGTGCCGACTGTGTTGTATGGTGCAGAGACTTGGAGCCTGAACGCAGATTTAAGAAGGAAATTGAATGTTTTTGAGATGAAGTGTTGAGGACTATGTTAGGAGTGACAAGATTGGATAAATTGAGAAATGAAATTGTGAGAGACAGAACTCGAGTAGTCGTGGAACTGAGCAAGCGTGTTGATAAGAGAGTACTCGGTTGGTTTGGACACATGGAGAGGATGGATGAGGAGCGAATGTTGAAGAGGATCTACAGAGCAGAAGTCAATGGAAGGAGACCAACAGGAAGGCCGCGATTGACGTGGCTGGATGGTGTTATGAGTGCACTGCAGGAAAGAGGTCTAAATATAATGGAAGCTAGAGCTCTTGTTGGTGATAGAAAGGAGTGGAGAGGTGTTGTGAAAGGATAGTGGGATTGTGGACGCGTTCTTGAGGATGGGCTGGGCACCCGTATGATGCGGCATGGGTAAACCAATGAAAGCTGTCGGGCCCTGCTGTTGAACAAAAGAGTGTGTTGTGTCACCCTGACCCGAGTGACATGGCCGCTTTCTGGTGTCCCGTTCATCTGGAGGGACGAAAGCATGACAAACTTAGGTGCCGAGGTGCCCAACTTGTTTGGGTGTTTGGGCAATTGGGTTGGCCATGGTCTAAAAAATTTTGTCTGTGTTTTTTTTTGCTATTTTTTCCCCTTTTATTTTCTTTGTTATTATTGTATGTGTTTGTCTTGCTGTCGGTCACCCCTCTTGAGGGATATGACCATGGTAGATAGATAGATAGATAGATAGATAGATAGATAGATAGATAGATAGATAGATAGATAGATAGATAGATAGATAGATAGATAGATAGATAGATAGATAGATAGATAGATAGATAGATAGATAGATAGATAGATAGATAGATAGATAGATAGATAGATAGATAGATAGATAGATAGATAGATAGATAGATAGATAGATAGATAGATAGATAGATAGATAGATAGATAGATAGATAGATAGATAGATAGATAGATAGATAGATAGATAGATAGATAGATAGATAGATAGATAGATAGATATACTTTATTGTCATTCTAGTACAGGTGTATACAGAACGAAATGTCGATACATCTGACCCGCACAGTTTCCTTGAATGTACAGATATAAATAAAATGTTGTATTGAGTTGGACTATTGAGTACTAATAATATACTAAATAATTATGGCTATGTATGGCTGCTGCCGTGTGGCTCGTTTGATTAAAAAGTGGACCACATATCCGCAATCTGAATTATTTTAACAACGACAAAAGTAGCCGTGTAAACCTGTCTGGATATAGAAATTTTAAAGGAAATGTATACATTCTGCTCGCTGGAACCCTCTAACTGACGACTGCTTAATACAAACTTTTTCCACCCAATCACCGTAAAACTTCGACGACTGAATCCAATGAGAAACATTTAAAGTAACATTAGTCCAATCACAGACCTTTCTCCATACAGTCGTACAATTTTGAATTCATTGAAATTCGAACAGTCTTTCAAAAAAAAAAAAAACACAGATCGGTAAGATTTTCAACTTACCCAAACTAAAGCAAGTCATTAAGAATAGTGGGGTTTTCACAAACTTTATTGACACAAACACATCACAATCCAACAACGTGGCCTAATTTAGAGATTACAAACATTGCTTATTCAAGCATCATTACTAATGTTTCAATAAAAGAAATAATTGTGGCAGGATAACAAGGTTACCATGACAAATGAACAAGTAAGAGGGGGGAGACAAAATCACCGGCAGAGAAAAACTTGATCCGGAAATGGGACCCGCTGGAAAATAAAAAAAAAAACAATGTGTACAAGAACAGATTTTTCTTGGCTTGAACAACCCTCACTGACACCACCAACAGCAACCAAACACACTCACAACTCCACCACATCAAACTCCAACAACATGTTGGAAAAAAAAAAGATCAAACAATAAGCAATGTTTGTAATCTTCGAAGAAACTTTAAGGTGATTGGGTGGAAAAAGTTTGTATTAAGCAGTCGGCAGTTAGGGGGTTCCAGCGAGCAGATTGTATATATTTTCTTTTAATTTTTAGAAATTTCTATATCTGGAAAAGATAAATAACATCTGACTCTGTTTGGAAATAACACAATAAATATCAAGTGGGGCCTCAATTATTTCACATTGTTGATTTACAACACCTATTTCCTTTCAGTGAGGGTTGTTCAAGCCAAGAAAAATTTGTTCTTGTACACATTGGTTGTTTTTATTTTCCAGCGGGTCCCATTTCCGGATCAAGTTGTTCTCTGCCGGTGATTTTGTCTCCACCCTCTTACTTGTTCATTTGTCATGGTAACCTTGTTATCCTGCCTCAATTATTTCTTTTATTGAAACATTAATAATGATGTTTGAATAAGCAATGTGTTAAGCGACAAAGGAACGCTGTTTTGTAAGTCACGTGACCCCTCATCGTAGTGTCCAACTGCTGCCGTGTGGCTCGTTTGATTAAAAAGTGGATCACGTCCCGTCTACCTAACACAATCACGGCGACAGACTGAAGCCTGGCGCGTTATTTTGGGCAGCCAGAGACAGGTTTCCATGGTAACGTGCACAAAACACACACAACAAATGTTATTTTAGGGAGCAGTTTGAAAGCAGTATAGACAGCCGGGATTGAGTTGCAATAAGAAACTGACGCCCAAACGTAACAACTCAGGAGACATCTGCCTTTGAGTTCACATTCTCTGCTGTCATTGGACACCACGTGAAAACTCAAGCGGGTGAAAAATTCGTGACTCAACATTACTGAGCTCTTAATAATGTTTCACTTAATAGCAGGTAGAAAAATGGCCGCCCCCTGAGATGGATTAAATCATTCATATTCATACCTGTCAACCTGTACGTTTTTGCCGTAGGTACAAAGTACCTTTATCATGCATTTTAAGACGTGTACGACGTACAAGAAGATCTCTACGGAAAAACGCAAATTTGTCAATTATGGGTACCATCCGGTATACACCGACTATCGTGAATCGGCAAATCAATGAAGTTAAACGAGTTCGCCGCAGAATCGTTTTTTTAGTAGCAAACGAAACGAGCGATTAATGCTACTGTATGCATGCGTCTACCGCTGTAGTGCCTAATTAAGACTCCCCTGCAAAATCCTCCCCCCGTCGCGTGAACGCGCATTCTGAAAAGCGTGACTGAAAAGAGTGACTAGCAGGAGTTGGACATAGCTAATGAAAGTGGCTATCTTTAGCAGACAGGGGGAGAAACTACTAACAAAGGGAAATAAAGAACTAATAGTTGGTCAAGGCTTGTGTTAGTTGCCTACTTTAGTGGTAAGCTACTAAAAGGGACAGTAAAAAAATGAATTAGTCAAGCATTGGTACCCTGAATCACATTTCTCAGTGATGTTTCCCTGCCTGGCCAGCAAGTGACACTGAGGAAGCTAACAAAAGCAGCTAGCGGCGAGCCATAGACTGCATGAGTGGCTAGGTAGTGAAACAGCGGATGCATCAACAATCTGAAGGCAAATGAAGATCTTTGAGATGCAGGGTTGGGTAGGGTTACCTTAACTGGATTACTTTCAATTACTTTTGGATTACTCCAATACCAAATATGCAAATAAAAGACTAAATATGAATAAAAATACTAAATTTTGTGCAGGCTTGGGGAGTAACGGAATACATGGAACGGCAAAAATGATGTTGGCAAGCTGTTTGGATTTATTTTCATTTTGTTTCTGTCGCATTTTATGTTAGTTTTGCCGGAGATCAAAGAGATCAAAGCCAGGAAAGAGAGCTTACCACGTGTTGTGAGTCATAATTTTATTCATATTTAGTTTATTTTGTCTTTTATTAGCATATTTGGTATTGGAGTAATCCAAAAGTAATTCAGTTAAAGTAACCCTACCCAACCCTGTTGAGATGTGAGCAATAATTAAAATTAAATGAAACACTAAGCTCTGAAGTATTGCTTATATCTGCTGATGTGTCAAATGTTATTGTGTTTAGGTAAATTTTTAATTTTTCAGTAGCTAATCAAACTTGATTTTCCCCATAATTTTTCATTGCCAATTATGTGGGATGTTTTCGATTTTCTTTAATTTCAGTAGCCAATTAGATTGCTTAATAATTTCTTTTTTTTCAGGAGCATCGCATTTTTCCTTTGCAATTTTGTTTATTTCAGTAGTTAATCAGACCGCCTAGTTTCCATTTTTATCTCTGATGTTATTTTATTTTCCTTCATTCTCAGTAGCCAATCGAATTATCCTCTATTTCTGATCCGTTTTTCAGTTTTCGGTGTTTTCCCCCATTTTGTTCGAGTATGGCTTACTTTATTATGATTTTTAGTACCCTATCAAATCTCCTTAATTCCCATTTTCTCCTACGAGTCAATCAGACTGCCTTATTTTTGTTTTCTCTTCTTGAGAGTAAAACATAGCTCCCACTATGAATGTTACAACAGATATGAATGTTACAGCAGATACAGGGTGTTTGTTTTTATATATATTCTGGCTCTTCCATTGAGGTCGCCAGTGCCCGGCTAGCTCAGTCGGTAGAGCATGAGACTCTTAATCTCAGGGTCGTGGGTTCGAGCCCCACGTTGGGCGTTTCGTTTTCCTTCGATTTTTTTTATGCTCTTCCTTCAAATTTAGTCTCACAATTCAAATTCAATATAATTGGCACCATAAATGAAATCAAAACAGTTTCTTTGAGTGACGTCACGGCGCCATTCAGTACCCCCACTCACTACACTTACGCACGCGCGTGCACGCACTCTCCGATTCGCATGCACTTTACACAGCCACTGCAGACACCGATTAGACAGGAGCAACGCGTGCCCAAAAAAGCCTCTGAAACGTCAAATTCTGCACAAATTACACAGCTCCTGAGAGTGTCAGTCTGGTTTCAACTTATTAGCAACATCCAAATGTGCAGAAAATGAGCACAGACACGTCCAAGGGGTGGCAGACGGCCGCTCCCCCAGCCGGCTTACCTCCTGAGAAGAACCGGCTTCTCCTTCTTCCCCTTTGGCTTCTTCTTCTTGGACTGCATGGCTAATACTAGTGAGTTGACACCAAGAAACGGGGCATCAGATCCAATCCGAGGGTGCATGGTGCAAAAGGATGATAGAGGAAGGGAGAGAACACGTCAGAATCAGGCATGAGTCTATACTGCCACTTCCGGTTCGATTTGGCACACAGACAGGTGCAAAATGGGAGATTTTTAAGTTGAGAGGGTTTGCAACGCACCTTTCCTGGAGATCATTTTTCTTTTACTCCTCTTCCTCACTGGGCAGCAGCCAGCACAGACACGGTCACTCTTACATCCACACTGACCGTTTTCTTTTTCTTATCTTAGCTCTCTCTGCAGGTCAAAATGGGAATTGCGTGGGGGCCGCTCCGGTATGACTCGGGGACTGCTGTAGAATCTGGATGCTAAGACCCCCAAAACAAGAACAAAACAACATAAAAACTTAGTCATTAAATACATAAAGGGTAAAAACAAATAACTGTATTTGCTATTTTAGCAACCAACTTTCTACACTTAGGGTCACCAACCTCTTTGAAGCTAAAACTACCGATGACATAAACCCAGTCATTGATGTCTGCAACCTTAGCATGGATTTGTGGGCACTTGAACGTCTAATGATCCCAAAACTGACAAAGGAGGTGATTTTTTAGAAATGTTAAAATGTATCAATGGCCTTTTAACTAAAATATTAAGTGGGCAAATTTGGCTAATTGGTGATCACTAAAACATTTCAGGAACTATTTTTAAGCTAGTCCTTTGTTACTTATTGGTGAAAAGGGCTAGCAGTTCCCAATACAGACCAAGTAGAATGTATACATCACGCTTTAGCTAAAAGTAGGACTATTAAGCTAATTAATGAGCAATAAACCCCACTAGCAAGTTTAACCAACCATTTTTGCAGCTGAGGGATACTTTGTTGGTAATTGGCAAGCACACTTCTTTCAAATGGATATTTGACGTTCATGTCCGTCCATTGAACTGGATGTGTTAGTTTTATTGGGTTTATTGAAGTCTGCGACCTTAACATGTATTTCTGGGCATTGAACGTCTTATGGTCCTAAGACAGACTCAGTAGATGTTTTTTCTAGGCTTAGTAAATTATAAATGGCAGTGAAAGAGGACAATTTGGCTCATTGGTGAGCACCAAAACACTTCTGCATGAATTTCTAACTTTTTTAAGCCACCTTTTTGTTATTTATTAGCACAAGCAGCTTCCAGGATAATAAGCATTACTGAAATAACAACTATAAAGTTATTACAAAATTCTTAATATTTCATAACCAGGTTGTAATTATTAGAGGTAGGGTACAAATAAGCTCAGTCATCTATCCATCCATTATCTGCACTGCTTATCCTCAGTTGGGTCACGGGGGTGCTGGAGCCCATCCCGTCGTCTTCGGGAGGTGGGCGGGGACACCCCAAAGTTGCAGGGCACACAGAGACAGACAACTCACTCATTCACATCAATTTGGAACAGCCAATTAACCTGACCTGCATGTTTTTGGAATGTGGAGGCTGCAGTAGCTGGACTAGAACCCTGAACCTCTGCACCGCTGCCTAAGCTCAGTCAACCACTGAAAATCGGCCTTGTAGAAGGGCACTGAGAGATTTTCATACAATGTGCTTCACACAAACACGGACTAAGAGCAGCTTCAGTCATGCAAGGCAACTACCTTAGGATTCGGTGTCTTGCCCAAGGACACGGGATTCAAACCTGCACCCTCTTGATCTTTACCTCCTGAGCTACTGCCGGATACATACATTATTACGGGGCTCTATTAGTGCCAAAATTCTGTAAATGTATATATCATGATGTTTCATTACTGGTAAAACTCTGCCTATGTGGCTGTTAGTGTTGCTGCATGTATATATCATGTGTTGTTGCTCGTGACTTTTGTTGTATGTGTGTGTGTGCATGTATTATGTTATATGTACACGAACGAAGAGACTTGACATATGCACATGTACATCTAAAGTTAACATTGGCACGAACAACCACACTTGACCCTTGCACACAACAATAACACGCAACACTAACACATGCCCATGGCATCGTCAAACTACACAACGAGAGAATTTTGTCACTATTGGAACTTCATTTTAGGCATATAAGGAATTTTGTCACTAATGGAGCTCCACAATACACGTTACATGTGCACATATACAAAAGCAGCTGACATCAACTTGTCTATTGGGCATATAAACAGATTTTTTTCACTAATTGATGCCGATAAATATGTTTTTTTGTGTATTTTTAAATGAACAATTAATCATGGATTCAAACACAAGGTTCACATCAAAGATTTCTCATTTCTCACATTTCCTAGAAAATCTCAATAACCCATCGCTGGTGAGCTATATTTAAAACCAGTCCACAGGTTACTCATGTAGGGAGTAACCTGGGACCTGTGGGCACCACATTGGTGACCCCTGCCCTACATAATGCATTTCATTTTTAAATTAAAATTTTTTATCTCCAGCTTTTTCCTTTTTTGTACAAAACATGAAAATGAATCTTCTAAACAAGAAAGGAAACCAAACCCCAGTAATCAATGACAATAAAGATCATTATGTATATTCTATTCGTAATTTCGGCAGACAGAAATACCAAAACATTAAATCAAAATAGCTCAGGGTCTACATTTTAATCAATTATTTATTTTCATTTTTAATTTGTAAAAAAATTGTTAATAATGAACAATTAGTTTTATCTTTAAAAGTTAATTGTTTTCATTTTTTTAAATCCTGTTAAGTATTTGTTAATTTTGGTACTTTTCTATTTGTAATTTTGAGGAAAGCTTTGAATAGTCGGTAATAAAATAAAATAGACTGTAGTCCTGTTTGAATTGGCATAATAATCCACGTTGTGCAAATCCTCCAAAGTTTTTGGAGTTATTAAGTAGAAACATATTTAGTAATTGCTTGAAAAATTATCTTGTAAAACTCAACCAAAACTGTTGCACAGTATTGTGCTTAATCTTTATTAAGTAGAAACATATTTAGTAATTGCTTGAAAAATATCTTGTAAAACTCAACCAAAACTGTTGCAGAGTATTGTTCCTAATCTATGTTATTAACAATTTTATGGATGTACCGGTATACAGTTTGCTTTTCTATATTTTTTTTAATCAATTGTCTGAAGTATGCATTTATTTCTGTTTTAAAATGGTAAAATGGTGGGTTTCATTCTCTAAAGCCTACTGCCATTTCCTGTTTACATTCTTGTTCTCCATTTCCTGAGATAATGCTAAATGTAGTGAACTCAATTATTAATTCGCTTAGGCACAAAATAAAGTTGTGATTATTTTTTTTGCCTTATTATCCTAATAATCTTTATCTCCTCATATCTTTATTAGCCCGGAGTACCATGTCTAATCCCGTTGAATACACACTTTCACAACGTTGATATAAATGTTAATAAAGACAATTCTGTTGGCATTTACCCGTTTAGGGAAAGGGACGAGAGTACAGTTCTATATTTGAGAAAACAAAAAGGCACCGCTGGGATTCGAACCCAGGATCTCCTGTTTACTAGACAGGCGCTTTAACCAACTAAGCCACGGCGCCGGTTCCTGCTTCGCGCCGAGAATATCTTATAACGGCCGTAAAGGACACAAACCGATCTCGGAGAAGGGGACAACCTCGTCATTCCCGTTTTTATAAAGTATTTAGAGCCATTATCTTTTCAAACACTTTTTAAAATTGTAGAAACGTATCAATATCATAAAAAAGACACAAACTAACGTTATAGTGTTGCCGTAAATCTGCACTCTGTCGCAAATATCTTGACTCACCCGTCGATGCACTTTTAAATGTTTTAAATACAAATAGTCAGATACTACAGCTCACATTTACCGTAATCTGGTTGACTTTTGCACCAATTACTCAAGTTTCTTAGTCATAGAAACACATTTTAGGCGTCATGTGTGGGCGACGTGGCCCGCGAGTGCCTTTAATTCGCGTTTGAGATCTTGTTATTTTTAATGAAGTAGGCGGGCACTGTCTATCAGGAAGAAATAAGGCGCATGCGCATTTGGCCACACACGTGTTCAATGGGAGTTTAGCCATTAATGCTATACCGTGTTAACATTGAGGTACTTTGAATTTATTTCTCTACTTAGCTCCGCTATTAACCATTAAAAATGTTATTTACGCATGTGACCTGACATTTGTGTACAGTCATACATTATACACTTTACCCGTTATGTGGTTTTGTTAGCTTGTGTTGACATGCGCTGATGCTAACTGCTAACCTCAATGTACACGTAAGGTTTGAACTTAAAGGTTATGATGAAGTAAATTTATTTGTATGTTTTGTTCGTGAGTTATTTTATTACAGTTATTCGTGTTATTATTCGTAATCGATTCACAGTCTACTCGAAATCCTACAACGAATAAGTATTGTAAAAGAAATCCTGCATGGAGGTAGTTTTCGTTACCATGACAACTTAAGGCATAGTTCGAGGATTGTTACTTACTTTTTTATATGTATCTGACTCCTGTATTCAGTTCTGAAATATCTCTGATAGCTTGATGTATTCAAGTAGCAAACTCAATCTATACAAGACTTGAGTACCACGCACCTTGGTGATGCTCATGCAAGATCTTTGTTTGCAATCACAGTCACAGCATATGCAAGATGCAATACTTTTATTTTGGAAATATATTGCTGCTGATGTAGTTGCACTGTTTTCCATTGCGTTGTTGTTCCTAGGCACTTGCGTTTTAGGTCAGTTTACAGGCACTATCTGGTAAATAGTTGCCCAATTTATTCCATATATATATATATATATATATATATATATATATATATATATCATCTCTTTTAAGTCTCTTTTGACATGATTATTCTCGAGTCTCAAATCTAATCTTGTTATAAATAATGTTCAGTGTGTTGTTATCAATGACATTAAGGACAATTCAATTTCTAAATCGATTTATCCTAGCTTGTAAACCATGGATGAATTTAAGCCAGAACCAGTACCAGTTGTCTCTGGGGAGAAGAGAAGCTGCCCGGAGGATGAGGCAGACGAGGGGGCTGTGACTAAGCGGGCCAAAGTTGACGAAGAACACGAGAATGGCGCTCCAAAGGGAGAGATGAGCAATGGGGAAGAAGTGGAGGAGGTAGAGGAGGAGGATTGCAGCGGTGAGACATTTGCTGACATGATGAAGCACGGTCTCACAGAGTTGGATGTGGGCATCTGTAATTACGTCAGTGAGCACAAGGGTTTCTCTGGAATTCTGAAGGAAAGGTTTGTTCTTTTTCAAAATCGTTTTCTTCCACTGCACAGCCTTTGACTGTTATTTCTTAAACAGGTACTCCGATTTTGTGGTGCATGAAATCAGCAAAGAAGGGAAGATAGTGCATTTAGATGACCAGTCAATACCTCAGGATGTTCCAGTAAGGAAACAAATTGCCTTGTAAAACTCTAGTCGGAATTTATTATTTTAAGGCAACTATATATCTACTAGGAAGCAGCAGCAGCAGAATCGAATCCAACATCTGATTGCACAGTGTTATCCAAGGAACAGAAGAAACAGCTGGAGGAGCTGCAGCTTTTCAAGAACAAAGAGAGCTGCGTCTCCATTGAGGTCACTTACACCCTAATTTCCTTTCTTGGTTAAACTAAACGTCTTTAGGTCATGTTGATCTATTTTCTAGGGAGATGAGTCAAAGGATAAACGAACTCTGGTACACAAAGCCATCAAAACTCAATTTCCAGGCTTGGAGACCAAGACAGAGGAGAGGGATGGTCGCAGGTTCATCGTGGCTTACCATGCTGCTGGGAAGAAAGCTCTTGCTGGTTAGTGATAGGTGTAAAAAAAAAATCATGGGGCGCTACCACTATGGTCCAACACAGGGGTCTCCAACCTATTCCAAGCCGAGAGCTACTTTTTGTTACTAATTAGCGCAAAAGGCACCCATTGTCACGTGCATTTAAAAAAACAACTCATCATGTTATTACTATGCTGTTAGCATGACATTACCAGATAAATTATCGGAAGCAGGGTTAAACAGACTCACCCACTAAAAAAATTATTTTCACAAAAGAAATCTTAATGACCGGCCTGCGGGCACCGCTGCTGGTCTAAGGGATATCATGGGAACCACGTTGGAGACCCCTGGTCTAACAATAATATTGTTCATATTTCTAAACAGGGTTTCCGTTAAGTATGAAAATCAATCCGAATTGGCATGTGCATGCCAATGAGGCTGTATTTATGCCCCTAGTATATAATAATAAATATTGTTTTCATTTGCAAGATAACTAATTCCTATATCCTGATACAGTATACCCCTAGAATACGACATAAATCCGTTTTAGGTGTGTACCGCAGGGTAAAATTGTCGGGCAAAAAAATTCAATGGAAACTTCCAGGAGAGAGCAGTTATTTCTTTTGAATTGTGTGTTGCTGTGATAGCCTATTTTATCTCAATAATTGTCACAATTGATTGGTTACGGCCATATTCCTTAGCGAGGATTGGAATGCTCCTTCGTCTTTCTTGATAATCGTAAACTTTCTTTCCGTGGTTGTTATGCTTTCACTTTTCCCTTATCCTTGCAAGCATTGGGACCCATGGTTAAACATTTAAAAGGTATATGGGATTCTGAACTACGGAGGGAGCATTGTAAGGAAGTTCAGGCAATAGCATAGCAACATGTTCATTCTGTTGTGACGCAAACCATTAGCAGACAGCATCTTATGACGTCGACCAATAACAGACAGGCATCTTAGAGACTTATGCGGCATATAATTCAAAATAAACACTTCAAGTTCGAATGTAATTTGTTTTGGGCGACAAAAAATGTGGGGCGAGGGACCAAAACATTTCTTATTCCACATCCTAAATTCCTAATGTACAAAACTCAATTCCAATGAAGTTGGGAAAGTGTGTTAATTGCAAATAAAAATTGATCCAAGTAAATTGCAAATTCTTTTCAACCCATATTTAAATGAATGCACAGCAAAGACAACATATTTATTGTCTTCACTCATAAACTTTATTGTTTTGGGAGAAAATCATCAACTCTGTAATTTGATGACAGCAACACGTGCCAAAATAGTTGGGACAGGTGTCAATAACTACTCAGAAAGTGGATGAATGGAAATCAACCAACTATTTGCAGGTGAACAGATGAATTAGCAACAGGTGAGAGTTGTTACTGGGTATAAAAAAGGGAGACCCGAACAAGCTAAGTCATTCACATGCAAGGATGGGGCGAGGTTCACCTCTTTGTGAACAACTGCGTGAGCAAATTGTTGAACAGTTTAAAAACAACATTCCTCAGAGTACAATTGCAAGGAATTTAGGGATATCATCATCTACAGTCCATAATATTGTGAAAAGGTTCAGGGAATCTGGAGAAATCACTGTGCGTAAACGGCATGGCCGTAAACCATTATTGAATGCCCGTGACCTCCGAGCCCTCAAGCGGTACTGCATTAAGAACCGACATCAATGTGTAAAGGACATCACCACATGGGCTCAGGAACACTTTGGAAAACCACTGTCAGTCAATACAGTTCGACGCTATATCCGTAAGTGTGGGTTAAAACTTTATGTTGCAAAGCGTAAGCCATTCATCAACAACATCCAGAAACGCCGCAGGGTTCTCTGGGCCCGAGCCCATCTAAAATGGACTGATACAAAGTGGAAAAGTGTTCTGTGGTCTGATGAGTCAGTTTTCCAAATTGTGTTTGGAAATTGTGGACGTCGTGTCCTCCGGTCCAAAGAAGAACAGAACCACCCAGACTGTTATGCACGCAAAGTGCAAAAGCCAGCATCTGTGATGGTATGGGGGTGCATGAGTGGCCAAGGAATGGGTAACCTGCACATCTGTGAAGGCACCATTAATGCAGAAAAGTACATTCAGGTTTTGGAACAAAGTATGTTGCCATCCAAACAGAATCTTTACCATGGGCGCCCTTGCTTCTTCCAGCAGGATAATGCCAAGCCACACACTGCACGTCTCACGACAGCGTGGCTTCGTAGTAAGAGGGTGCGGGTGCTTGACTGGCCTGCCTGCAGTCCTGACCTGTCTCCCATTGAAAATGTGTGGCGCATTATAAAGCGCAGAATAAGACAAAGGAGACCCCGGACTGTTGAACAGCTGAAGCTGTACATAAAGCAAGAATGGGAAAGGATTCCACTATCAACGATTCAACAACTAGTCTCCTCACTTCCTAAACGTTTATTGAGTGTTATTAAAAGGAAAGGTGATGTAACACAATGGTGAAGAAGCCCCTTTCCCAACTACTTTGGCACTTGTTGCAATTATAAAATTCTAAGTTTATCATTATTTGCTTATGGAAATAAAGTTTATGAGTTTGAACATGGATAATCTTGTCTTTGTGGTGTATTCATTTAAATATGGGTTAGAAAAGGTTTGCAAGTCATTCTATTCTAATTTTACTGACATTTTAAACTTTTTCCCAACTTCAATGGAATTGACTTTTGTAAAGATATCGTATGCTAGGGACGCTGTAACTCAGGGGTATACTGTATATGCATGAGTATTCCCAGTGTCCAAACCCGACATTCAAGTCTTAATGTGGGTCGCGTTCCTCACTTTGATTGCTCCCTATATCTTTTTTCAGTCCATTCAAATCACTCGAGTTTGTTTGTGCATGCATTCCTCAAAAACATGTACTGCTAAGTAATGGTCTTCTGTTGTCTATATTTTGCTTTTCTTGGGAAAGAGGTGAAAACATCTGCAGGTAAGTACAGAAGTCCCTCTCCATGCAAACAAGGAGATTAACGGTTTTGAAACAGCTTTGCGCTAAAAATAGAGCGATTTTAGTAAATTTTGTCAATTTTATTTTACAATTTTTTTCAGATGTACTTGAAATACAAATTTATCGAAATTACCTTCTAAACTGTCCCATGCTTTGACATCGACAACAATAAAGTGCAGATGCACAAGAACAGTCCTAACCCTAAGATAATACTGGCTAATACTTGAATAATTCAACTGTAATACAGGACAAAAGACACAACGTACAATAGATTATTCCAAGCAGCTATAGCAATAATAAAAGGTAAAATAATACAAGAAGCAGATGTGTCCAAGTTGATATGCAGAAGTAGTACTTTTTCCTTAGTCATGAGAGTTAATTTCTTTTTAACGGGCGTGGAGAGAGTTCAGTAGTCATACTGCTGAAGCTGTTATTACATCAAAGACAAGGTCTCTGACACAATCTAACACCTCTAAAGTGTGTGGTTTATTTCTTCTAATTTTTTCATCCTTTTAAAAGCACCAAGGAAGCACTCCTGGCCCAAGAACCGTGGCAGTTTCTGCCATTTTGTGCTGTACAAGGAAAACAAGGACACAATGGACGCCATTAACGTGCTGTCAAAGTTCCTCAGGTTCGGTGTTCTTCAATTTCTCAGCCTCGATGAGCACCAGTTTGTTGAGGCAACTGTTGTATCAAAATTTTGAGTGCATAATCCATGGTTACTTCTTTTTTTGACAAACCTGATCCTCTGAAGCATTTGTATTTTTCTTCACCTCAGGCTCAGACCCAACATGTTCTCATACATGGGGACTAAGGACAAAAGGGCTATCACTGTGCAGGAGATCGCTGTGTTGAAGTGAGTGTGGAAAATGTAGTGAGCTGTATGGTGCCGTCTGATGTGTTACTTAAGCCGGAAAGGTTTTTCAGGATAACAGCTGAGAGGTTGGCCCACCTCAACAAGTGCCTAATGAACCTCAAGGTGGGAAATTTCTCCTACAAGAACCATCCTCTCAAGCTGGGGGAGCTGCAGGGGAACCACTTCACTGTGGTCATTAGGTATACTATATTGTGTTGTGTCATGTTTGTGATAGGTTGGTTGAATTTTCTGTACAAGTCTCTTATTCAAAAGTACTTAAAATGTGCCAGTTATTCATAATTTTAGATAATGCCTTTAAAGCAAGCCAGTGCTAAATACATATTTTAGATTATTAGTTTGATTTTCTTTTTATAGTTGTTCTTTTAGTGTTTGGGCTCATATTTGGATTTGGCCCCGAATTATTATTTTGATATTTTCGCTTTTATTTCCTCAATATTTCCCTTCGCTTTAGGAACATTTCAGGAACTGAAGCCCAGGTCAACCAGGCCATGACATCCCTCAAACAGATGGGCTTCATTAACTACTACGGCATGCAGCGCTTCGGCACCACAGCGGTGCCCACGCAGCAAGTCGGCAGGTAACGCTAATCCTCAACTTCTGTATAACTTAAGGCTAACAAACTTTCTGTTTCCTTATGTCACAGGGCCATCTTGAAGAATGACTGGAAGCAAGTGGTTGATTTAATCCTAAAGCCTCGTCCCGGAGGTACAAATAAATCCCTGATTCTCTCATGATAGAATTTTGCGACTCCGGCAAATTTTTTCGGTCTTGCTTTTCCTGCAGCTGAGAAAGAATTCCTGGTTCGCTGCAGGGAGGAGTGGGCCAAGACTCAGGATCCAGAGGCTGCTTTGAAGAAATTGCCTAACAAGCGCTGTGTGGAGGGTCAGCTTCTGAGAGGACTCTCTCAGCATGGCAAAAATAACATTGTCACAGCCTTTGGGTTGGTTAGTGCTTTTTCATTTGATGTACGACTTACATTCTGTTTTTTAATTTCAAAGAATCTTTACTTTAGCTGCTACCATCACTTTTGCAGTTAACGCTAATTCATTTGGCATCTAATTTTAGTGTCACAAATATCAACTACGATCGCTAGCATTGCGGATGTAGCCCCTAATGCTAGTGTTTTTGCAGTAATGCCTGTAGGATTTTCTTTCATCAGATTTGCACTGTGTAAAACCTGTAAGTACGTTTCCTTACATGCCAGATTTTTCTTAGTAAAACATAAAAGCGAAATGGTCAAAAATAAGCTAATTACCATATTTGTATATATTTTTTTTAAAGAACTAAAATAAAAGCTCGAGTGTACTGCATTAGGATTTGGAAAAAAAAAACATGATATTGCTATATTCTGTAAATTTGTGATAACTTGAATTATCTCAGAGGAAAATAAAGCTCCAGTTTGAATTATATGGAGATCCCTAGTCATATAAAAATACATTACGTAGCCAAGTTCCGTGATTCAGGGTCCCAACGCTTAAAAAATTCTGGTATATTTTTCTGGCTTTTTAAGTTGCTTCTCCAGCTAGTCGCTAAGGATAGCTGTTTACACCGGGTCTAACCATTTCCAGCTATTCAGCTGCTTAGGGTGTATCCAACTCACTCGGTATTTGTTGTCAATCAGGTAGATTGTCAGCTTTCATATGTTGTTGCTGATTGGAAATTCATCCTTTCTCATGCAAGAAAATATGGAAGTGGGCTCCCAAATTTCGCAAAGTGGTACCCTTCAGGCTTCCATATTGCACTTTAAGGTAGTCCAAGATATATATATTTTTTAAATGATTTTTTTGTGTGGCGTCTTTATTACCGTACATTGTTTTTTAAAAAAAAAAAAATAGGTCAGGTGAAAACCTCAAACTATTTTGAAATCATATTTTTATAGTTCTGCTGTTCTTTGTCCTTTCATGAAGATCCCTCGGAACAACCGCCTGATGTATATCCACAGCTACCAAAGTGTGGTATGGAACACCATGGTCAGCCGCAGGATCGACGCATTTGGTCTCACGCCAGTTGAAGGAGACCTGGTTCTTAGGGGAAGTTAGTATCTAGTCGAGGATCATCTGTCTGTGTCTTCATTCCGGTTAAAAATAAATTAATAAATAATTCCTTTCTCAAGCCAGAGCACATATCCTCTCAGAAGAAGAGGCAAAGAGCCACTCCATACACGACATTGTGATGCCGCTTCCTGGCTACGATGTCATCTACCCTTCCCACCACGGTAGGGAGGCGTTTTCTAATTAAAAAAAAAATGATAAAATGAATGAGGCAAAAATGTGTGTCTGTGCCAGTTGGGAAAGGTTACAGAGAGATGCTGAACGCAGACGGGCTGGACATCGACAACATGCGGCACAAAGTTAAAGACTACTCATTGGCTGGAGCCTACAGACGTGTCCTTATCAGGCCCAGTGATGTCAACTGGTCGGTGCTTGATTAATTTTCCTTAATTTCAGCTACACCATCCACTAAATTGCCATATTTTCCAAATGATAAGGCACCCTTAAAAACCCATTTTTTCCATAGATATTATACTGCGCCCTATAAATGATATGGTAAATAAAATGTATTAAAGCCGGTTTATCGACTGAGAGAGGGAGCAAACAAATACAAAACAATCAAATTCAAAAATAAACACTACTTATTACTTAGTATTAAATGTGTCTTTTTTCCCCTCTTTTTCTGGGCGCACCCTCATTAAAGCCGTAGTGGCAGCAGGAGGACGTTCTTCATTTTCTTCGACGCACATCTGTATTTGGAAGTTGTGAGCGTCTCTTTTTTTCTTATTAACAAAGATGCGCTTAGAAACGGCCATCAAGTCATCAATTTGATTCCTTAAATTTGACGGTTCTGACCAAGTTGTCCTCCACTTCTTCAACCTTGTTTTTGGAGCTTTCACCTTGTCCAACAGGGTTATAGTTTCATTAATTGCATGCATTTTTAGCTTTTTATGTGGTTCGTTAGCTACACCAAATGACCGAGTTTGGTTCATAACAAACAAAAAATCCTTTCGCTGAGATGCAGAAAAGACTGCAAAGCAGGTGTTCGGTCACAGTACAGTATTAAAGGTGTCATGATATAAATTGGCCAATCGGCATCTGAGATCTCAAATCAAGGGCTGTTGGCCAGTCGGCGTGAATATTGACAGTTCAAAACGTTCCTTTAGTAATGAGTCAGGCAGTTGTTGGATTATTATTTTCCTCTTTTTTATTTATATATTTTTTAATTGAATGGCCAATCGCCTTGTATCTTGGCAAGAGTGGTAAGAGGCATCCGTATTTTTCAAGCTTTTTTAATTTTTTATTCAATGTTCTTTTTCCGCAAAGGAGTGGCTCAAACGCACAATAGCCAGGGGTCTCTGTACACAATTATAAATCAATCATGTGTTTTCTGATGATTTTTCTTTTTTTTTTTAATACAACCCAATCTTACTTTAGTTTCAATGTCCTGCCAGTGCGCATTGTCTATTAGAAATTTTTAGCAAAATGCTATTTTTGAGCATTCTCCTTCTTATCAGGTGCTCTTTATAGTCCAGAAAATATGGTTGTTGTTTTTTTAAATTTCCACTCATTCATCCCAAGGGAAGATCTATGTTCATTGTCATCCAAAATACAGTGATACTGTCAAATTATTAGTTTTTCTGTTTGTTTTTCAATTTGAAAAGGTTATATTTATTGATTGTCGAAAAAGGAAATATTTATTGTATTTGCTGTAGCTCCTTGTGTAGAGCTTAAATACTGACACTAATATAATGTTAGAATTGACATATTTTCACATGATGAACACATATAATATGGAAGTTATCGGTTATTGTTTTTTGTCGCAAGAAGCAAGATTTTATGGGTAAGAGGAAAGCCTGTTATCATAGTTACCTATCTTCCGGGTTGTCTCAGGACTCTTGTCTTCACTGTGTAGGGAGGTGATCAAGTACGACGATCCGAAGGTCTCTCTGGTCCACACCGATCTTGAAAAAATGGAGGACAAACCTGCGCCGGTTTTCAACCATGGTTAGATTCAAAAGAAAAGTTAACTCTAAACTGTGCAATTTACATGTTAGGAAGGTATGTGTTGATTTGACTGCTCTCTGTTTGCAAAACAGAAGGGAAGTACCGCGCTCTGCGTTTGGAGTTCTCGCTGCCCCCTTCCACGTACGCCACTATGGCCATCCGTGAAGTTCTCAAACTGGACACCAGTATCAAGAAACAGACGCAGCTAAACACGACATGGTTCAACTGACGGGGCGGCAGCGGCCTAAATTTTAGGTACACCGGTTTACCTCGTGACTTTCTATCAAGGCTCGTATGTCTGACTGCCATGTTTGTGTTTTTTAGCCATCAAGATTCTTGATGTGATTTTATTTTTCATGTTTTAACTCTTAACTACATCTGTGCAGAGATGGGATTTTCTTTTCTGCTTTTGCAGAAACTCGAGATACTGCTTTGTTTTTTCAAAACAAGACTGTACTAAATAATACAAGCGTGTGAACAGAAGTTGAATTAAAATCATTTAAAGTATCTGTCTATCGCAATTTTTGAAGACGTAAAACTATTCCCTATACAGGTCAACGTAAAGGTCAGTATCTCGACGACTTTATGGCCATTTTTTTGTTTGTGCCATGGAAACGCTTGTATTTGCTCCTTTTTTATTCTGTTGACCGGCCGGGAGAGTACATGAAAGCATCCGTTCCCGTAACAACAACTTGATGCTAACGTGACCTCTGCACTCGCTGTTTACTGTCAGCTGTTTGCACAGCGACCCCATGCCAGGCTAACGTAGTCGTCCGTCAAGACAAAAGTGGGGGGTGATGATGCTCTTAGAAACGATCACAGATCGGGAACACTGATCTCCATATCAATAGAATATTTTTGTTTTAAAATAGGGGTCACTTTAGCTTAGAATGGAGCTGAAGCATGTGCGTTACAATAAGACACACTGTTAATGCTCGGAGGATATATTTTAGCAAAATTCGGAAAACTACTTTCATTTTTCTTTTTGAGCAAGGATGAATTTGAGCCTGGAACTGGTGTTGATCCATGCCACTGACAATATAGGAGAGCAAGATGTATACATCTGGATCAGTAAAAAAATGAAGAACTGGGTTTATGCAGAGCTGGGTTAAGCAGCTAATTTTGGCACATAGCGGAAGAAGCTCCTAAAAGGGACAGTAGAAGGATTTCAAGAGCAATTTCCCAAGCATCCGACGTATGACTGAAGCTTTTATATCCACAGAGCAACTAACAATGCCACAGTGTCCATCAAGGTGGCCAACATGAGTGGCTAGAGAAGGAAGTGGTTAAAAAAATGGCAGATGCCTGAATCACAGGACTCTGCGGCCATCATATGCAGTGCTCAGTTGTGTTTGGTAAGTGGCCCCTAAGTGCTAGAAGCAAAGCTGGGATAAGCTAACCTTGCAAATTGGTCATTTCGGCTTCCGTAGAAGCAAAGTGGCGGCCAAACATGTAAGCCTGTGCTGTATAATTACAAATTTCTAAATCTATGAGACCCGTTTATTAGAAAGTACATGTGTTTTTCTCATTATTTTAACTAATAGTGTTATATTCAAATTAATGAATTGTTTTTATACCTCCAGGGGTCTCTACATATACACACTGGCTCTTTAAATAATGAGCTAAACACAATTTATTTTTTACTTGAAGGTACAGAAAGGTGTAATCGTATAAAAAAACATGTTGTTTTTTTTAAAGATTTCTTTAAACTTTACAGAAAGAAATTGATATTCATACAGAAGTACTTTTATTGCATTTATTTTCATAGGTGGGCCAGACACAGCCCTTTTATATTTTATTTACAGTGTCCTCTATAAAGGCTCCCTGGAGATTTCTTTCTTCCTTTTTGACTGTTTCAGAGAGAAACAAAGCAAACATGCTTTTGCAGGCAAAGAAATTGCTTTTTATATCCCTGTGTCTATGCAAGCAAGCTACCGTTGTATCTGTTGTGTCTTTAGGGAAAGCCTGTTTGTGTGTTTTTGTGGGGAGTTGTTTGCAGCTCTCGTAACTCCACTAGTGTGGTCTACTAGATGAGGGGTTTTTTTTTTCTGGCGTGACAGCATGTATATAAGAAGCACCATTTTCAACGTGCACATTTCTATCAGATATCAGAAGAGACGAAGAAATGTTTGCACTTTTTCTTTGTGCAGGATTTTAAGTCATACTGATGGTAAGTGAGCTTCATTTTACCAAAGGTTCAAGAGAAGGGTGGGAAAATGTATAAAATCCAAACAAAAAACTAATTTTCCTAATAAAATGCTCATATTCAACTGGCATTTATTTTACTACAAATTATTCTTGAAAACTATTTCCTAAAATAAAAATTTACCTTTTGATTTTCTTAAATAAAAGGTTCATTTAGATTCTAAAACAAATCTATTCTTTTATATATATATATATATATATATATATATAATGTACATACATACAATATTGGAGTTTTTTTTAAGAATTAGCTAAATTGCATGACTACAAAATAAAATTTAGGAGGTGGAGATTTCGTGACTAATGGTTATTTTTTCAGAAATAATTATAAAACACAAATTTTCCAAGTAAAATTTTCTTATTCCAATGGCAGGAGTTTTATTCCTTTTATTATATTTTCACAAACGATTCATATAGAATGAGATATTTTTGATTATTTGCAATATTTCTGATTGTTTGCAATAGTCTTTGATCTATGCAGCCCTTGAGAATCTTTGTGAAAAAGGGCTAAATAAACATGACATATTTTTTTAAATGACAAAATTGAATTCTAAAACAAAAAGTAAACATATTCACATTTAATTTCCCCCTATGTTCCGGTCCGGAGCCTTCGCTCTGAAAACGCTGGTCTACTAGTGATCCCAAGAGCCCAGAAGAGATCTGCAGGTTCAAGAGCGTTCTCCATCCGGGCCCCGGTGTTGTGGAATGCTCTTTCCCCTGAGGTTCGATCTGCAACCTCAGTGGAAATGTTTAAATCTAAGCTTTAAACACACTTCTACTCTACAGTATATCGTATAAATAACCTATATTTTATGTTGCCAATATCTGTGTATTATTTGCCCTCATGTAGGTTTTAGATGAGGGTATGGTGTCATAATAGTCTGTGGTTTGCAATAATCTGTGGTCTGTGCAGCCCTTTGAGACCCTTTGTGATTAAGGGCGTCACAAATAAACATGACTTTACTTGACTTGACATATACATTTGAACTTCTTTAACCAACATTGTACATCGAAGTTTCAAAGAAAATTGAATCGTCATGTTGAATACTGAATATATTGTGAATTATTTTAAGAATTGAATAAGTAAATCTCTCATCTCATCTCATTAGCTACACCGCTTGTCCTCAGTAGGGTCGCGGGGGTGCTGGAGCCCATCCCAGCAATCATCGGGCAGTGGGCAGGGGACACCCTGAACTGGTTGCCATTCAATCGCAGGGCACACGGGGACAGACAACCTACTCGCTCATTCACACCTAGGGACAATTTGGACCGGCCAATTCACCTGAAATGCATGTTTTTGGAATGTGGGAGGAAACTGGAGTGCCCGGAGGAAACCCAATCGCTAGATTTAAATGTTGTGAATATAAATATTGTCTCATTGTTTCACCACCTAGATTGTAAGAAAAAAAAAATACAATTGAATACATTTTTTATCTTAAAACAAAAAATAATCATACAACTAATATTTGCAATGTTTTAATTAACCTCTAAAATTAAATGATAATAGTAAAAGAAATAGGTAAAATTATATATATCAGGATTTAATTCAAAGGGTATTATTTTATAAATACTAATTTAAGAACAATTATCCGTGTTATCAGATTTAAAATATTTTTTTATTTTACTTAGAAATAAAACTTGTAGTAGCTTTTTTTGATTTTTTTTTTTTTTCTTATTTCACAAAATTGTTAAAAGTGTTAAAATAGTTCTCATTTCACTACTAATAACAAGAATCATCTTCCCCAGAGAGCAGCCAATGATTTTTTAGGCTGTGTTGATGAATCTGTGCATTGTAGTTTTATTTCCTACATGCGAATACTTATACAAACTGTTTTATTTGCACAGATCAGCAGACCTAAACCGAAAATAGCGAACAACTATCCAAAACATTGAAATGGAGTCCAACATGTCGAACCTGGACTATGTGACCTCTCCTTCACCTCCTCCCTTCTTCGAATGCGACTACACGGACTGGTCTCCGTCCTTCTCCATTATCCCCTCTGTCTACCTGCTAGCTTTCCTACTGGGTTGCCTGGGCAACAGTCTGGTACTGTGGGCATATGTGGACCAACAAAGAAGGTGTTGCAGAACTAAGGGCGTTCAGTCCCGGAGAACCGCTTCCATTCGATCCTGCTCGTCTTCTCCTGGGGTCCCGCGACCATCTCGCTCCCTGACGGACTCCCTGATAGCTAGCTTAGCATTAGCCGACCTCTGCTTCCTGGTGACCCTCCCACTGTGGTCTGTGTACACAGCCCTGGGGTACCACTGGCCTTTTGGGCAGACGCTGTGCCAGCTGAGCAGTTTCCTCACCGCCCTCAACATGTATGCAAGTGTTTTTAGCCTGAGTGTACTCAGTGCAGAGCGCTATTGGGTCCTGGCCGGATGCCCTCGCTCCAGACGCCACCACCCTTGCAGGGCCTGTTGGTTCTTGACCGGATTGTGGCTTCTAGCAGGGGTCTTGGCGCTCCCTGGTTTGCTCCTGCGCTCCGTCCAGGAGTCCGACTGGCAAGATGAATCGGGTTTTGCAGCCTGCCAAATGGATTATTCCATGCTAATCGGAGACGAGCCGGATGAGGACGAACGTGAACGCGCCCAGATGTGGTGGGCAGCAGTACTAAGCCTGAAATCCACTATACTCGGTTTTCTGTTGCCTCTCGTGGTCCTTCTGTTGTGCTACTGTTCCCTGGCCCGCCTCCTGAGCAAACACTTCGGCAGCGGGCCTCGACCTGACCGTCGGCGCCAGCGCAGGCTCCTTAGGGTGATTGTGACGCTAGTGTTGGCGTTCTTTCTCTGCTGGCTGCCCCTGCACCTCAATAAGACCTTATCCCTGCTTTTGGAGTTCGGGGTTTTGCCTTACTCGTGCACTTTGGATCGGACCTTGCTAGCTGCGCACCCGTATGTCACCTGCGTAGCTTACCTCAATTCCTGCCTCAACCCGCTGCTTTATGCTGCCTGCGACCCGTCATTCCGCAAAAGATGCCTGCGGACGATTCTGATGCTGTGTGGTGGGTTGAGGAAGAAAGCGCTGAAAATACAGGAGGGACAAAAGGAGAAGAGGAGCTTAGATGGCCCTACCGGAACGCAGGAAGCGGACGTAGGCGAGAACTGAACAGGATTAAATGGACTATCTGTGTCATGGTGCAATCTGTTAATATATTGCCATGAGCACATGAAACATACAAACTAGTTGAATTGACCTGAGTAACTATGTTTACATAAAGGCAATAGTCTGACTGTAAAGCAGAAGTCGGAGTTTTGGAGAAATCTGAATTGATCTGTTAGTTTGCGAGTATTCCGATGACAATTGTGAAGCACGTGTGACGGCATTAAAAAATTGGACGATGTTTCTGCATTTAACTTTTTACATTAGATTAGTAAATTTCATTCATGCCACTTACTAAATTCAACGAAGTAGCATTACTGTGTCCCATCCCTTAACAAGGTGTGTTCATACGTGGCTTGCCAAAAGTATACACTTACAATATACAGTGCATCCGGAAAGTATTCACAGCGCTTCACTTTTTCCACATTTTGTGTCATGTTACAGCCTCATTCCAAATTGTATTCATTTGATCTCTTATCTCAAATTTCTACACAAAATACTCCATTATGACAATGTGAAAAAGTTTTTTTTTACTTTTTTTGAATTTATTAAAAATAGAAAACTAAGAAATCATATTTACATAAGTATTCACAGCCTTTGCCATGAAGCTCAAAATTGAGCTCAGGTGCATCTTTTTTCCACTGATCATTCTTGAGATCTTTCTACAGCTTAATTGGAGTCCACCTGCAGTAAATTAAGTTGATTGGACATGATTTGGAAAGGCACACACCTGTCTATATAAGGTCCCTCAGTTGAGTGTGCATGTCAGAGCACAAACACCAAGTATGAAGTCAAAAGAACTGTCTGTAGACCTGCAGGACAGGATTGTCTTGAGGCACAAATCTGGGGAAGGATACAGAAAAATTTCTGCTGCTTTGAAGGTCCCAATGAGCACAGTGGCCTCCATTATTCGTAAATGGAAGACATTTGGAACCACCAGGACTCTTCCTAGAGCTGGCCGGCCTTCTAAACTGAGCGATCGGGGAAGAAGGGCCTTAGTCAGGGAGGTGACCAAGAACCCAATGGTCACTCTGTCAGAGCTCCAGCGTTCCTCTGTGGAGAGAGGAGAGCTTTCCAGAAGGACAACCATCTCTGCAGCAATCCACCAATCAGGTCCGTATGGTAGAGTGGCCAGACGAAAGCCACTCCTTAGTAAAAGGAACATGGAAGCCCGTCTGGAATTTGCCAAAAAGCACCTGAATGACTCTCAGATCATGAGAAACAAAATTCTCTGGTCTGATGAGACAAAGATTGAACTCTTTGGTGTGAATGCCAGGCGCCATGTTTGGAGGAAACCAGGCACCGCTCATCACCAGGCCAATACCATCCCTACAGTGAAGCATGGTGGTGGCAGCATCATGCTTTGGGGTTATTTTTCAGCAGCAGGAACTGGCAGACTAGTCAGGATAGAAGGAAAAATGAATGCAGCAATATATAGAGATATCCTGGATGAAAACCTGCTCCATAGCGCTCTTGACCTCAGGCTGGGGCGAAGGTTCATTTTTCAGCAGGACAATGACCCAAAGCACACAGCCAAGATCTCAAAAGATTGGCTTCAGAACCACTCTGTGAATGTCCTGGAGTGGCCCAGCCAGAGTCCAGACTTATTGCAAAAAAAAGGGCAAAACTGCCTAAAGATAGGTGTGCTTGTGGGATCATATTCAAAAAGACTTGAGGCTGTATTTGCTGCCAAAAGTGTATTAAGCAAAGGCTGTGAATACTTATGTAAATGTGATTTCTTAGTTTTCTATTTTTATTAAATTAAAAAAAATATTTTTTCACATTGTCATAATGGAGTATTTTGTGTAGAATTTTGAGAAGTGATTAAATTAATACAATTTAGAATGAGGCTGTAACATAACAAAATGTGGAAAAAGTGAAGCGCTGTGAATACTTTCCGGATGCACTGTATATATGGATGAATACAACTGTGAATGCAGGAAATAAAATGGAAATGTCCCACCGAAATCAACCAATACACTTAAGGCTTTTTAGTGAGTAACCTGGAGTTTGTCGTTAGTCACAATTCCGCATGTCACAGTTTTTTTGCGGCCTGAAGTGAAATCTCACAATGAGGCAGTTCCGTTTTTCATGGTCTCGCTCCTTCACCGTTTCGCATCATGCATTCTGAGTGGTTAAACCGTCTTAGTTTTCGGTTCACATTGATGATTGCAAATATTATTTGACAGTACAGTAGGGATGTGTCAAAGTTTAAAAAAAAACAACCTTTTATACAGTAATACGTTAAACAAATCATTGAGCCTGTGAAAATGGTTTGTTCTTTAGGCTCAGTACTTTGTGTAAAATTTGTAAAATAAAGTAATGTGCTTCATGAATTTCGCCCGACGTTGCCTTTTTAAAACGTAAACTATGAAATAAAGTAGGGTTTACGGTACTTCGGATAAGAGAAAGGGCGTATGCGCAGAAACAATCGGAGTACATGCAGTCAGAAATTGAAGGATTTACCCAACCTCATAACCAGAATACAGTACTGCCATTGTTCTATTTCCAATCGTGTTATTGCCTGCATGTAAATATGCCTAATGATTGTGCAACATATACAGAGTATTTGACACTCCATTTACTGCAGTGGAAAAACGTATACAATGGGACTTCGCGGTTCGACGTTCGCGGGTTCAGAGCTTCGCGGGCATAAAAAATAATAATAATTTAATAAAATAATCCCCCCCAATTTTTTTTTTATTATTTTTTTTTTTTAAGCATTTTTTGAAGGGGAGTTGCTACTTTGTGGTTGCACGTTCGCGGGTTCAGAGCTTCGCAGGTCTAAAAAATAATAATAATTAAAAAAAATTAAATATATATATATTTTTTAAAGCATTTTTGAAGGGGCGTTGCTACGTTGTGGTTCCACGTTCGCAGGTTCAGAGCTTTGCAGGTCTAAAAAATAATAATAGAATAATTTTTTTTTTTTTTTAAATGTTTTTTTGAAGGGGCGCCGCTACTTCGCGGATCTTCACTTTTCGCGGGTGGTTTTGGTCCCCATTAACCGCGATAACCGAGGTCCCACTGTAATAAAACGTTCTTTCTGATCACGTTCTACCTAACAATGATTGTCTCTCCATAAGCCACTTGTGAGTCACAAAAAGAACGAAACTAAGTTTTAAATAAATGCTTGATACAATACATGACATGACATACGAAATTAATAAATTGGGGGGGGGGGTAAGTTATATCTGCATATAAAAATATGAACATTGTCACAAAAATATAAAAGCGCAGTACCACTTTGTGTCAAAGGAGGACGCTGACCCTTCGTGGCGGTGTTTTTGTCGCACTTCAGTTTGGTTTCTAAGACTGCAGAGCATCCACGATGGGAACGGCATTGCTTTACGATGAGGAGATGACCAGTTATAAACTCCTGTGGTTGGAGTAAGTTGGAGATGATAAAGACAAATTAATATTATATGATTTGAAAACCCGATCGTTTGATTCGGGTGGACTTGAACGTCAAGTTTTTTCTAATCGAAAGGGCGTTAATATTAAATCACACCGATTGAGCTAAAACAGTATGACTAAATTGTGCTTTTTTTAACAAGTGTAAATATCCGATTATGATGCATTAAATCTGCCAAAAATGTGTGAGAAGCTTCAGGTGATCGCTGTTTCCGCTCGGATGAAATACGCTCGTGCACCCTCTTGTTTGGCCGGTATTTTTGAACAAATCCAACATCAGTTATCTTATTGGAAATATTCTCACTTTTAACCAAAATGGGGAAAAATTATTGTGTCTAGTTGTTAAAAAAGTTTACTATGAATACTACACGCCGTAGCTGTTTTGGGCACGGGCGAGGCGGTTAGCCGCCCGGGGAGGCATTTTTTTGTGAAACGTGGGAGGCGGCACAAGCACTTGCCCAAAAATAATATTAAATGTGCGCTGCAACGCGGTTTTGGTTTATCTAACAAGATATGACATTGCCTCTAGTCAAATGGACTTGGGGGCAATCTCACCCAGGGAATGATTTAGTGTAAAAGTGCCATTTCAGGAGCCCGCGAAATGTCCGGAACTTGTTTTCTTAAGCTCGTGGTTCCAAGTGACTTATTTTTAGCGACACAATCCCTGGGTGAATTTAATATTGTTTAGATCATGGTCTCCAACGTGGTACCTGCGGGCAGCAGGGCGCCCCCTAAGGACTGCTGAAGTGCCCGTGGATGTGTCTATAAATAGCTCACCATCACTGGGTCATTGTGATTGTCTAGTAAAATATTTTTTTTGTGTGTGGTTGACTGAGTCTTTGTGGTTGACGCTACGCCCCAAGGGTGGGCAAACTTTAGGTTTAGGGGGCCCTGTTGGTTTTCAAAACGTGGCTTGGAGACATACCCAATTTGTCTCATTTCCGTTTATGAATAAATATACATCTCATCTCATTAGCCGTACCGCTTATCCTCATTAGGGTCGCGGGGGGGGCTGGAGCCCATCCCAGCCATCTTCGGGCAGTGGGCAGGGGACAACCTGAACTGGTTGCCAGCCAGTCGCAGGGCACACGGGGACAGACAACTCATTCGCTCATTCACACCTAGGGACAATTTGGACCGGCCAATTCACCTGAAATGCATGTTTTTGGAATGTGGGAGGAAACCGGAGTGCCCGGAGGAAACCCACGCAAGCACGGGGAGAACATACAAACTCTGCACAGAAAGTCTGGAGCTGGATTTGAACCCACGACAGGTTCCCATGACATGAACTGTGCCGCACAAGCGCTAACCACTGCGCCGCCGTGCTGCCCATAAATATACATACAAACATCTATTTTTTTTTAAAATAGATTAGTTCAATCAAATTAGTTAAAGAAAAATAATATACTGGACTGTCTCAGAAAATTAGAATATTGTGATAAAGTTCTTTATTTTCTGTAATGCAATTAAAAAAACTAAAATGTCATACATTCTGGATTCATTACACATCAACTGAACTATTTCAAGCCTTTTATTATTTTAATATTGCTGATTTTGGCTTACAGCTGAAAAAAACTCAAAAATCCTATCTCAAAATATTAGAATACTTCCTCAGACCAAGTAAAAAATAATTTTATAACAGCAAAACTAAATCAAACATTTGAAAATGTCCATTGATGCACTCAGTACTTGGTTGGGAATCCTTTTGCACGGATTACTGCATCAATCCGGCGTGGCATTGAGGCAATCAGCCTGTGGCATTGCTGAGGTGTTATTGATGCCCAGGATGCTTCGATAGCGGCCTTCAGCTCATTTGCATTTGCAGGCCTGGTGTCTTTCATCTTCTTCTTAACTATACCCCACAAATTCTCGATGGGGTTCAGGTCAGGGGAATTAGCAGGCCAATCAAGGACAGTGATGCCATGGTCAGTGTACCAGTTACTGGTGGTTTTGGCACTGTGGGCAGGTGCCAGATCATGCTGGAAAATGAAATCCTCATCTCCATAGAGCTTTTCAGCAGATGGAAGCATGTAGTGCTCTAAAATCTCTTGGTACACAGTTGCATTTACTCTGGACTTGATGAAACACAGTGGACCAACACCAACAGCTGACATGGCTCCCCAAACCATTGCTGACTGTGGGAACTTCACACTGGATTTCAAGCAACTTGGATTTTGCTCCTCTCCAGCCTTTCTCCAGACTTTGGCGCCTTGACTTCCAAATGAAATGCAAATCTTGCTTTCGTCTGAAAAGAGGACTTTGGACCACTCTGCAACTGTCCTGTGTTTCTTCTCAATAGCCCAAGTCAGACGCTTCTTCCGTTGTCTTGAGTTCAGAAGTGGCTTGACCATGGGAATACGGCTATTGTAGCCCATTTCCCGGACACGTCTGTGAACTGTGGCTTTTGATACCTGGACTCCAGCTTCAGCCCACTGTCTTTGAAGCTCCCCCAAATTCTGGAAGCGGCTCTTCTTCACAATTTTGTTAAGGCTGCGGTCATCTCTCTTGGTTGTGCAGCGTTTCCGGCCACATTTTTCCCTTCCAACAGACTTTTTGTGGATATGCTTTGAAACTGCACTCTGTGAACAGCCTGCTCTTTGAGAAATTTATTTTTGTGTCTTACCCTCCTGATGGAGGGTATCAATGATGGTCCTCTGGACAGCAGTCAGATCAGCAGTCTTCCCCATATTTGTGATTTAGTTTACTGAACCAAGCTGAGTGTTTTTAAGGCTCAAGAAACCCTCGCAAGGTGTTTCGAGTTAATTAGATGATTCAGGTGATTAGTTGAATAGCCTACTTGTATACTTTTTCATAATATTCTAATATTTTGAGATAGGATTTTTGAGTTTTCTTAAGCTGTAGGCCAAATTCAGCAATATTAAAATGATAAAAGGCTTGTAATAGTTCAGTTGATGTGTAATGAATCCAGAATGTATGACATTTTTATTTTTTTAATTGCATTACAGAAAATAAAGAACTTTATCACAATATTCTAATTTTCTGAGACAGTCCAGTATTCTGTCACTGTTTTGAGCACTTACTTTGACAATTAGTTTTGTTGTATTACATATAATTTCCATTGTAGATTCTGTAGTATTTTTATTGCGTTACTGTAGTTGTATTTTGTAGTATTTTTTTTTGTATGTCTTTAGTATTTTTCTATTTCGGTTGCAGAATTGTTGTAGTAATATTCATGCAGTATTAATGTAGTTGTATTTCTGTGGTATTTTTTGGTATTACAGTCACAGTATTTTTGTAGTATAACTTTGGTTCTCTTTCTGTAGTCGAATTTTTGTATGATGGTGTAACTGCAGTAGCTTCAGAATTCCACCCTGGTCATCCTGGAAGTGGGATTACCACTTGTGAGGCCCCTTCTCAAGGTTTTCTTTTTTCCTCACGCTGAGGTTTTGAGTTTTTCCTTGCCCGCATGTTGGTATAAGATCAGGTAATGGTGTAATTGTAATCCTGTGTAAGTCCTTTGAGACATTTTTGTGATTAAGGGCTACATAAATAAATGTGACTTGACCTTACTTAATGCAAAATAATTTATTGGGTCTCTCTTATAAAATTTGATATTTAGTTTTGGAGTATATTTGTAGTATTTCTGTTGTAGTATTTTTGTAGTAGAAACACAAAGCGACAATGGACACAAAAAACACATTTATTTATTTATATATATATATATATATATATATATATATATATATATATATATATATATATATATATATATAAAATCATCACCATTTTGTAAGGCTGTCTTCAAAAGCCCGACGTGGCTGAATGTGGCCCCTCGGCTGTAGTCTGCCCACCCCTACTACCTTCAATAACCTGCTAAAAATATAATAATAATAATATCATGATAATTTGTTCTTAAAGAAATGCATAGGAAATTCATGTGAAATTGGGTGCCCTTCGCACTAATTAGTAACAAAAAGTAGCTCTCAGCTTGAAAAAGGTTGGCGTCCCCTGGTTTAGATTGTGCCACGGAAAGTAACATTTTAATTATTTTTTGTTATTCTATTTAATAATAATAATAATAACAACACATTGTATTTCGAAGCGCCTTTCAGGAAACCCAAGGTCGCTGTAGATATAGTAGAACACAACAATAATGCGATAGTAAAACAAGTGAGTAATAAATAGTAAATAAAACACATTACAGTTAAAAGGGGCCGGTATGTGAGGCAGATGGTTAAGAAAAGGCAAGTCTGAAGAGGTGAGTTTGAGTCCGGATTTGAAGGTGGACTGGGTCGCAGAAACTTGGAGGTCAGACGGCAATGAGTTCCAGAGCTGGGGGGCGGACCGGCTGAAGGCTCTGCTCCACATGAAGCTGAGACTACGTTTTTGGTTCAATTTATGATTTACCCTTGTTCTCACCATCATAACTAGCTAAATAAATTGCATAAACAATAAAACAATTGACATGTCTAGGTACATTAACAAATCACAATCTTGTATTAATGTAAAAAAAAAATGCAGAAACTGCTGTTCTGGGGAAAAAAACGTAATTTTATGAATAACACTAAAATCAGGATTAGAATTATCTTGATTGTCATTGATTACAACGTAGTGTGCATTGTCAAGTGGCACCCCAAGATAAATGTAATAAAATACCTAAAAGAAAAAAAAAAGAAACCAGGATAGATAGGGAATATTTACAAGCTAGTAATTAGCGACCGGTCTAAGTTTTAAGTGCATGATAAAAAAAATTACGCAATGACATTAACAGCAAAGGTATACAAAAATTTGAAAGAAAATGATGTAAAATTTTCTACGCTTGTTGTTTTTAGGAGATGCTGCGTGGTCTTTGCATCCGAATCTAAATATAAATCTCCACTTTTAGTCCAGCTTGTGAGATCGAAACGCCCGAGCGTCTGACGGCGAGCTATCGAGTATTGACGAATACCGGCCTGGCTGCCCGATGCGTCTCGATTCCTTTCCGGCCGGCCACGGACGATGACATACTTCTTATTCACAGGTACATCGCAAAATTTCAATGTTTTTATTGTGTTCTTGAAGTACTGTGGCAATGTTGTAGTGAGGAGTACCTGGAAGCCGTGAAAAAGACCCCTTATATGACTCTGGAAGACTTAAAAGAGTTCACCCTGCAATATGGAGATGTTTACTTTCACCCAGTAAGTGTTTTTGTTGTGTTTTTGTCTTATCTTGTCCATCCTTCCTTGCTTCTTTCCTTTCGTTCTTGCTTTCTTTATTTATCTTTTCATTTCTTTTGACCAGGGTGCAATACATTTAGGATTGGGTAACAGTACACGAAACATAGTGAACCTCAATAAAAGAAAACAATAGGTAATATGTTGAAACTTGTCCAGTAAGCGCATGACCGCAACGACGCCTCAAGCCTGTAAAATAGTCCATAAAAAGTAAAGTGGGGGGTGGAAACCTGTGGTAATTAACTTAGGCTTTTTAAAACCCTGGTACCACAGATAAAAACATGGGAAGAAAAAAATATTATATATCTAGCTCAGTTAAATTACTAATCTGTAAATGATTACTTAACATTATAAATAGATATTTATGTAAAGCACAGTTTATTTACCTTTGGTATGACGTGGATTGAGCGGGTAAAGTGCAGTAGCGGGTGGATGCAAAGGGTATTAAAAATGTAACATTTTTTAAAATCTCCACTTGCAAAGGTTGTCATCCCCTTAAGATTTTCTTGCTTCAATGTCCTCCTTATTTTTAAATAATAGTCCATGCAACTTAGCAACTTTATTCTCCAGAACATCTACCGCTGCGCCACCCTGGCAGTGGGAGCATCATTGCAGCTGGTAGATGGAGTCGTGACCGGGAAGGTGAGAAATGGCATCGCTCTGGTCAGGTAAGAAATGTTTACACCATTTCCCGGTTGAAGGCGATCACAATATTCAGTTTTATTCCAAACAGACCACCGGGACACCACAGCATGCGCAGTGCTGCGAGTGGATTTTGTGTATTCAACAACGTGGCCATAGCAGCTAAATATGCTCAAAGAAAATATGGACTTCAAAGGTAAGAGAATGAAATACAGTATCACATTGTGGGATTTTGGTATATATGGAACCAATGGCCCGCAAGCCAGGTATGGCTCTTTTCATGAGTACACATGGCTCTGAGATAAAATTTGCTCATGCGAATTTGATCGATGTTGTATCAAGTCTAATTTACTCTTTAAGTTGTTAGGCACATGCAAAACCAATGTATCTTTGGCATCGTAGTTGGTTCGGAACAGTAGATGGATAGATAGATACTTTATTTATCACTTTAGGGAAATTCACACTTCCAGCAGTATCCCTGTGTTGAAAAATAAAATGATAAAATAAAATATATAGAATACAAAAATACCCAATATAACGTGTTGATGGAGAGTATTTAAATAGTGCTATGGAAAATACACACTGTAATAAAAATAGGGTAATATGCAAATGTGGGGGTGGGGTTTAATGTGGGCTTTTACTCCCCCGGGTGGAGTTAAAAAGCCTCATGGCATGAAATTATCTCCTCAGTCTGTCCGTGGAACAAGACTGTGACAGCAGTCTGTCCCTGAAGCTGCTCTTCTGTTTGGAGATGATGCTGTGTAGTGGATGTGATGAATTGTCCATGATTGACCGCAGCTTGTTCACTGCCTGTCTCTCAGCTACAGTTGTCAGGCTGTCCAGCTCTGTGCCCACAACAGAGCCCGCCTTCCTCACTAGGTTATTAAGACAAGAGTATATAAAAGGCACAGTTTCCACTACAGTTTACAGTCAAGGTGACACACCAACAGA
The DNA here is from genome assembly GCF_059441175.1 of Urocampus carinirostris. Taxonomy (NCBI): domain Eukaryota; kingdom Metazoa; phylum Chordata; class Actinopteri; order Syngnathiformes; family Syngnathidae; genus Urocampus; species Urocampus carinirostris. The sequence continues at coordinate 32,495,089 of NC_142355.1, read as the reverse complement.
CCCCATTTTGGCTCTACGTCACTCGGGAATCCTTTATGTAGGAGGTCATTTGATTATTGTATGTTCACTCTTAAGCAACATGATAAAAACCCACAGAACAAACTATACCCTCCAAAGCGCCAGCCAAGTACATAGAGCAATTGGATTGGATAAGGGGTTGAAGTGGACAGATTTGATGAGGTTAGCGGTAGGGGTGGGCGAATCTCTGCGCACACAGCAAGCTGTCTTTTCTCTTGGTCGTGCCTACTCCGCTGAAGGGAAATACTGTACAGTCGGAACTTTTTGTTTGCTCTTTTTTGTGACCTTTTTTTACGAAGGAACTGCTTGCATTTTGTCATGAAACCATCCATCCATTATCTGCACCGCTTATCCTCAATAGGGTTGCGGGGGTGCTAGAGCCCATCCCATCCATCTTTGGGCAGTGGGCAGGGGACACCCTGGAGCAGTTGCTAGCCAGTCACTGGGAACACAGGGACAAGACAACTCACTCGCTCATTCACACCTAGGTACAATTTGGACAGGTCAATAACATGGCATGCATGATTTTGTAATGTGGGAGTCCCCTGAGGAAACCCACTTAAGCACGGGGAGAACATGCAAACTCCGCACAGTAAGACAGGTAGCTGGATTTGAACCCATGACCTCTGAACTGTGCCATGGACGTGCTAACCATTCAGCCGCCGTGCCGCCCTTGAAACCATTATTTACGAAAAAATGAGGGTCAAAATGAGCCTCAACGATCTTAAGGAACTGCGGGAGGGAGACAAGTTTAAAGTGGTACAGTATAGTTGTTGGTATGGCACACAGGGTCTGGCATTATTATTGTTATTTCATAAATGTCATCAAATCATCTATCGTCACATAGTGAAATAAAATGCACGGAAAAATAAGCTTTTGTCTGGAGAGCATGTTTGGCTGTTTTGCTGAATTTTGTCTAAAAATATATGGTATGGCTCTCTCGCAAAAACAAAAAAAAATCTAAATATTTTGCTAATACGGCTTTTTGGGTCAAAAAGGTTCGAGACTCCTGCTTTATAAGGATGCACAATAACCAATAAGATCCCGCTTCCGTTTAAAATAACGTCCGCCGGGGCATGCATCTTTTACGCCGAGCGTATAACTTACACAACGATGTCTGCCTGGTCGGCCAACAACTTTTAAAAAAAAAAAAACAACCTTTATTTATTTATTTTATTTTTTTTTTTCAAATCAAACGTTTGCTTTATTCCGATTTCAAAATCTTAGTTTGGTTTGGAAATTTCGGAATTTCAGTTTGTTACGCAATTCTTATACTCGGCCGCCAATCAGAAGCCTGCATTTGTAACTTCGTGCTTCCGGACTTTCCCGAGCGTTATAAGGTCGCACATTTGCATATCACTTTCCAAAGTAGATGCACAGAGAACACAAGAATAATGGAGAAGTGGTTAGGAATCAAGCCAAAACCAGAAGAAAGATTCGAAAGAAGCTCAAAAAATTCATGATGCTACAAAACGTAAACGTACATTAAAAGCATCGTGGAAAGAGGTGTTCACGTGGCTTGTAGCAGACGACGCAACGCAAACATTGCATGAATGAAGATAAGTAAATACAGGTACATACTGATGGCAGATGGAAAACAGCCATGTAATATACATGCAATGAATGTTATAAGTAGATTTAGAATAACCTTTAATTTGAAATGAAATGAAATGATCTGCATTTATATAGCGCTTTTCAAGTCAATGACTTCCCAAAGCACTTTACAGTGTGCTTCACATTTCCCAATAGCGGCCGTGCAGCCATGTAAGGCGCTAACCTGCTTATTGGGGGTATTAGGGGTTGAGTGTCTTACCCAGGGACACTTCGACACGTAACAAGGAGGAGCCGGGATTCGAACTGCGATCTCTTGATCCCAAGACGGGCGCTCTACCTCCTGAGCCACTGCCAATTTAAAGTGTTGTTCTCTTATATATTCTGATTATCAATCGTTAATACTTTGCAACAATGTTTTTTTTTTGCGATAAGTCGTCTTATTGTGTTTCAAGTTGTGAAAAATGGGGCAGGCAACTTCATGGCTGGGCGGGCAACTTTTCACAGTTGCCCTGGTGTCCGGTAACTTTTTGGCTTGAGTTTCAGAAACTATTATTAACAGTTTGCTAAAATGAATAATTTTCCATCCCTAATATTTTACGTTTCTATATTGTTTTCATTTCAGGGTGCTAATAGTTGACTGGGACATACATCACGGTCAAGGGGTCCAATATGCATTTGAGGACGATCCGAGGTGTGTACATACACTGCATTTCTTTGTTTTTATATGGTTTTTCAATCTTTTCTAATTCAACAGTGTGCTTTATTTCTCTTGGCATCGTTACGAGCATCAGAAATTCTGGCCTCAACTCAAAGAATCGGATTATGACAGCGTTGGGAAGGGCAACGGTGCTGGATTTAATATAAATGTACCGTGGAACAAGGTCAGTTGCTCTGTTGATGTAAAATTTGCTGAGAATGGAGCCACTCTTCATCCTGAATACATTTATTGTTTGCTTTTAAGTATAAGTAACAGTACTGTGTTATCTTGCAAGCTCATTTTACTTAATCACCAAAGTCTACAACAGAGAGATGTATTATTATTGTGATATGGAAAAAGACGGGCAAGAAAACTTAGATTTTTTTGCTGCACACGCGCTAACCACTGCGCCGTGGTCTGCACTCAAATGCCACAATTAACTAGTTTGTAACTATGGTTAATATTGTTCGTAGGAACCAATCTAATTGATATTTAACTTTAAATCATTTTCTTCAATTTCAAAATTCAGAAACTTTTCAATTGAACAGTTTTGAAACGACAAAATATTCAGGATCAATGGAATGAATAGGAGCAGCACGGCGGCGCAGTGTTTAGCGCGTGTGCGGCACAGTTCTGAGATCATGAGATGGAACCTCATGTGTGGAGTTTGCATGTTCTCCCTGTGTTTGCGTGGGTTTCTTTCGGGCACTCCGGTTTCCTCCCACATTCCAAAAACATGCGCATCAGGTTAATTGGCCAATCCAAATTGTCACTATGTGTGACTGACCAATTGGGTTGTCTGTCTGTGTGTACCCTGCGAATGGCTGGCAACCAGTTCAGGGTCTCCCCTGCCCACTGCCCGAAGAGAGCTGGGATGGGCTCCAGCACCCCCACGACCCTACTGAGGATAAGCGGTGCAGATAATGGATGGATGGATGGAATGAATAGCTTTAAACAATGGATTTGAATGATTCAATTTCAAAATGATCAATTAAAAATCACTTCAATTATTAATGTAATCAGATTAGGTGAGTTAATTGAATTAATCTATCATCCTTTTTGTGGATTGTGTTTTCTTTCCAGGTCGGCATGCAAAACAGTGACTATCTCTCCGTCTTCTTTCACGTCCTTCTGCCAGTCGCCTACGAGGTGAGAATATTTAAATTATGCGACCAGAGGAGTTCCTTCAACTGACTTTTGCCACAGTTTTGTCCAGACTTGGTGCTCGTATGTGCTGGCTTCGACTCTGCCATTGGAGACCCTGAGGTAATTTATTGATCTTGTGATTGATTTTATTACTAAAAAATTGGATTCATGACTAACTAATCCCTTAACGTTCGGCTGTTGAGAAGCAAATACGTGTCTTCACAATGTCACTGAATTATGTCATGGAAAGCTTAAACCCTTAGGATTCAAGATATGTTCTCCTTTTCAAAATGTACCCATAACAGAAACATCACAATCAGTCTGAAAAAAAGCACCCAGAAACTATAAAGCCAGTATAGGTCACCAATGATGATAAAACGATTCTCAGCAGACATGGTTTTGTTACATTTACGACAGTTCAGTGAATCCAACCGTATCAAATATTTACTCTAAAACACACGATAATGACAACAGATTAAAAAAAGTCCGCCTTAAAGTATTTCTGCATCGTTTGAGATTCCTTGTCGTGATCTGTCTGTTTCGCACCATAAGTGTCTTTTATGAGTAAATGAACTCAAAAGAGTATTCCCAATAAGGCCGTTAGCTTCTGACCTTTTGATTGACAGCACCCCTCGACCAATTGCAAGGTTTTTTTCACGGTCTTCAGGCTGTATTGAATATATGGACATGACTTACTTTGGCTCCAAAACTTTTCAGATAGTAGTGACCAATTCAAATGACGATTGACACATTAGTTAGCCATTTCCCAAAATAAATGTATATTGTGTGTGTATTGGTGTGTATTCAAATCGGAGCCGAAAATAAACGTGTGAAATTCAACTCTGGATCCATTCTTATGCAAGATAATCACGCGCAAGTCTGCACCATCAGTGATCCTGGAAAGAGAAGTCAAACGTTTACAACTCTTTCCCAATGACTAAATATTGGCCAAAGTCAAATACACGGTTGTAGAAGTTTTAGAGCTGTGCTCTCGTTGTCCCAAAATGGCCACTTTTGGAAACACCTTGAACATACCCTTAGAAAAATGTGTAAATCACAATGTTTTTCTGATTGTGATCAAATTTGGGACCAGGTAATGCTTCATGCTATTGTCTCGTCGGTTTTCTAGCAAGGTTCAAGAACAGCTTTCAATTTACTTACGGGGTACGTCTTGGATTCTGATTTTAGACTTATTTTACAGAATTGTTGAAGGTTTATTAACCAGTTTTGTGATATTATCCAGGGGGAAATGTGCGCCACCCCCGACATCTTTGCCCACCTCACCCACCTGCTGATGAACCTGGCAGGGGGCAAACTGTGCCTTGTGTTGGAGGTCAGTCCTGAAGATTTTTATTTCATATTTGAAGATTTTTTATACGCCAGCATTCTGAAAACGGTACGCAGGGGGGATACAACTTGCTTTCACTCGGCCAGTCCCTGTGCGCCACGGTCCAAACTCTTCTCGGCGATCCAGCGCCAAGACCGGCTGACCTCCGGGGCCCCTGTCTGAGGTTTGTGACGCGTTTTGTCGGAAATTTGAGTTTCCGGTATGACTTTAAAGAGAATCTGCTTCATTTTTAGCACAGTGGAGTCCATTCAGTGTGTTCGCGCTGCTCATCGGGAATTCTGGTCGTGTCTCAAGCATGCAGGTACGATAAATTTGTGGCAATGATGAATAAATAAATACTTCATTACATCAATACTGTACCTCAATGATACATACATGAATTAAATTGACGAAAGAAATACATGAGTAAAAATAAATTACAATGGATACGTTTCCGGGCAGCACGGCGGTGCAGTGGTTAGCGCGCGTGCGGCACAGTTCTGAGGTCATGAGATCGAACCTCCTGTGTGGAGTTTGCATGTTCTCCCCGTGCTTGCGTGGGTTTCCTCCAGGCACTCCGGTTTCCTCCCACATTCCAAAGACATGCATGTTAGGTTAATTGTAAATGAGTGAGCGAATTGTCTGTCCCTGTGTGCCCTGCGATTGGCTGGCAACTAGTTCAGGGTGTCCCCTGCCCACTGCCCGAAGATAGCTGGAATGGGCTCCAGCACCCCCGCGACTCTACTGAGGATAAGCGGTACAGATAATGGATGGATGGAGTTTAAAAATACATTTAAATATAAAAAATAAATTAATACTGTATATAAGCAGTGTCTAAAAAAACATCTGACCGGACGCCTGCGGCGTGCATCTTTTATGTCGACAATTTACAAAACGTCTCTGCCCGGGTGGCCGACAACTTTTTCAAGAAAGAAAAATAAGAATTTTTTTTTCAAATCAAATGTTTGCTTTATTCCGATTTCGAAATATTCGTTCGGTTTGGAAATTTCAGTTGTTTTGGCAATTTGCATACTCGGCAGCCAATAAGAAGCCTGCATCGAATAACTTCCTGCTTCCGGACTTTCCCGAGAGTTATAAGGTCGTGCATTTGCAAATGATTTTCCCAAGTAGACGCACAGAGAAAACAAGAAAAATGGATAAGTGGTTAGGAATCGGGCAAAAACCTCGGCCCCAGAAGCTTCAAAAGAAGCTAACAAAATTGATGACGCTACACAACGCAAACGTACATTAAAAGCATCGTGGAAAGAGGGAGTACAAGTGGCTTGTAGCAGACGACGCAACACAAACATTGCATGAATGAAGATAATTAAATACAGGTACATACTAATGGCAGATGGAAAACAGCCATGTCATATACATGCAATGAATGTCATAAGTAGATTTATGATAAACCTAATTTTAAAGAGTTGTTCTGTTATATATTCTGATGATCAATCCTTAATACTTTGCAACAATGTTTTTTTTTTAGTTTCAGACACTTAGAATAACCTATCCAGAATTCAAGTCAATAAATTAAATTATTATATAAAATAATTACAAGAAAAAGAGTAAAATAAAAAGTAAAATGGATTGAAACAGCCTCTTCCCCAAAGGTACAAACACATTGAACCACAGTCATGAAACACAGTTTTAAAGTGCAATACCCCGCTTTTCGAGTGCAATTATCCCGGTAAAGTCCCATATTCCAGTTATGTACAGTTTTTATTTTAGATACTCTTGACTTGATTCTAAAACAGTTCCATAGATGAAGCAGTTATTTGCAGAAGGAAGTACTTTTTTCTTTCATTTTGGTACTGTTAAAGGTTTTTACATTGAACTTTTTCAGTCGTCACGTTGAATCGTTACAGTTTTAAGTGCAATATCCTGGTTCAAGTGCATCCTGTTTGGGTGTAGTTTTTATAAAATACTTTATATTAGAGGTATTTTTTCTATTTATGAGTCTTTAAATTTTATATTTCTTCCCGCTGGAGTGCAATGGTAATCCTGTTGTAGAGATACAATGATAATAATGGTGATTCTGATCCTTTTGGTATTTCTGTGACTCCAGCCGATGCGCCCACATCAGTGAGTAGCCACAAGCGCTTGAAAGTCAACGAAAGTGAAAAAGAAGAAAAACTGCAAAGCGGAGAAGCAAGAAGCATATCTTGGCCCAAGTCTCTAAAGTTTGTCCCGCCTCCCGTTTGCACGGCATTAGCGATCCCTGACGACACATCTTGCCCCAACGGATGCAAAAGACTCGGTGATTTGGTCTCAGCCAAGTGCGACTCTCTTTCGTGAAGACCAAAGAAACAAAATGAAGTAGTCAAATAACATATTTTAGTTTTTTTCCTGTGTCCCCAATTAGTGATGCTGTTTCTTTGGAATGCAGTCTAACTGCACTGGTTAGGAAAATGGAGAATAATGAGGTATTGTTAATTTTTTTGTTTATGTTTTCTTCACAACTTTTTCCTTTTTAAATAGAAAAAAATATGCAATTTATTCAAAGAAAAAAAGACTAACTTCGACGTAAGAAGACAAATACTAAAAATATACAGCTGTTAAAAAAGATGAGTACATCCCTCGGCCTTTTACTTTTTCACTCCTTTTTTTCCCACAGTTGTTTTTTTTTCTCCTTTTGCTTATTTTCCCTAGCTTTTCATTTCTTGCTTGCTTTTTTTCCTTTTTAATCTCTATTTCCTGTTTTCTTTTCTTTTTTTTTCTTTTTTCCCCGAGCTTTTTGCTTCTTTTCTTACTTTTTTTCTTATTTTCCGTTTTTTTTATCCTTTCTCTCTTTCTCCGTGCTTCTCCTTTTTTTCTTCTCCTTTTGTTTCCTTTTTTCTTAGCTTTTGACTTCTTTTTCATTTGGGTATTTTTTTTCCTTCTTTATTTCTCTTCTTTTTTTTAATAATTTTGTGCATATTGTGACATAATGATTGTAACTATATGGATTAAAGCAACAAAAACAATCTGAGGAGCCGTTTCGGTGCCAAAAGAGGTGGCTCTTTTTAGTGAGCCTAGCCAAAAGTGCCGGTTCTGAAAAACTTTACTGACTTTAGTCAGCTTCGTTCAACTTCGATATTGACTTCAAAATACAGCATTTAAAACACACCGCCAAGGGAACTTGTTTGGTTTTTACCTGCATGCACTGAAATTTTGGCTGATTTTGCTCCTCAATTCACAATTTCGAGCACTGATTTTTATGCGCTGGATGGATTTTTCTTTTACGCGCACACACGCAGGTTAGAGGGAAAATTGCTCTTTATGGCATCTTGCCCGCTATACGACATCAACAACAAATAATTTGCGTGTTGAGAATCATTAAATTCAGACATTACGGCGTTCATACTATTTAAATGCCTCATATGTCCCTAGGACGCCTGTCTGCTCCTGGTGACTTAATCAAATGCTTGCCTAATATTGGTTTATGTTATGACATCAAGAAAATGCCAATATACTAATGGCAGAACCACCTCCTACAAAGCCTCTCTCATCAATTTTCTGCACTGAATATAATTGCTATGGGAACCAAAGCCTACAGGGACGCTAAAGGGAGAAGCAAAAATATGATAACCATGCAAACGGCGCTTGCGGTCATCAAGAAATACAAAGGAGGCACGCCAATGGCTACCCTTGGTTACAGCCATGCAACTTTCCAATCTACATTCGGGACTATTATTAAAATAAGGAAGCGATTAAAGCAACAGTCATGGGGGAAGGTGTTGCCAGAAGGAGCATGGTCAGCGAGACGAAAGAGAGTGAACTATCCGCTCCTCCCAGTCCTTCTCCAACTGCAGTTGTAAAAAAAAAAAAAAATAGTCTTTGCCTGAATTTCCTTCTACGGTTAGCCAATATTTTCTTAGCTTTCCCACTCTTCAGTGGTCGTTTTTGACCCAACACTCACTTTCTGAAAAGTTGGGACACCCCTGACCTAGGGGTGCGAAATTCATTAGCATACGTGCTTATCCCCCTCTATACATCAATATCCAGCTCAGAATGGATGGTCATATCCTGTGGGTCTGCTGCATTTATTTTTCATACACAAAAACGGTTCTTGTGTCACAAAAACTATTACATTCTTTCCCCCCTGTTTAGATCTGCAATGGTTTGGCCTTGGTAGGTGACGTTTCTTTGGCGATGGCAGCCATGTTCCAGCCTGCAACCGCTCTCAATCGACGGTAAAATGAATGTTAGGCTAACTGAAAATCGGATTGTTTATTATTCCTACCATTTTTTTCTACAGCCTTTTTGTGGTGTGTGTCGGAGGTGATGAAGTCCCTAAAAATCTGCCCGGAAATGGGTACGTTTATCCCTCAAATTTTCTACCAATCTTCATGATGAAACATGTCGTTTTTCTGAATCAGGACGACGCTTACAGTGCACATCAGCAAGGGGGCGCCAGAGGACCTCTGGCACAAATGTTACATCCCAGTGTGTCTGAAGAACGGCTACGGAGACACGGCAGGCTTGGTGCTGGCTTTCTTCAGCATCCTGCTGCCGTTAGCCTACGGGTACGACCCTGACCTGGTGCTGCTGGTGCGATTCCCCGGCGCTAGTGACCTTGGCGATGCAGCGTGGCAGCAGCTGGTCGCCCTGCTGCGAGGCCTGGCTCAAGGGCACTCTGTTGTGCTTTTGCAGGTCGGTGCATAACAGTGGATACTGTATCTTATTTCTTTAAATTTTATTCGATCGATGTTTGGGTATTTTTTACCCATTGTCTTTTCTTTCAAGTTTTGTTCAGTTAGAGCTCGTTAGTCTCCAAATATTCTGAGTTATCTACTTTCACGTTTTGTTTAGTTAAGTGTTGCAACATATCTTATGTTGCCATTCAACTTTAGTTCTGTTAGAACAAGTGTAGGCACGCTTCGCTAAAGACACAAAAGCCTGCTTCAAGATAGTATACCAAAATATTCTGCTGCTTTAATCTTTCATGTTTTGTTTTCTTAAAATTAATATATCCTGTGTTGACTTTTTATGTTTTGTTCAGTTAAAGCTAGTTAGTGTCCCAACACATTCTGCGCTGCCTTCCCTTCTTGTTAATGTTTAATTAAGACTTAAATAGGGTCCTAACACATTTCACACTTTCTTCCTTTCATGTTTTGCTCTTTTACAGCTAGTTAGTGTGCCTTCTTTATATTTCATGGTTTTGTCATCATGTCACTCTCATTGTTCTGTCAAAAATGGGAATGTTTTCTTGTGTTGTGTTCTTTAATGTTACGTTCTATTAGACCTGGTTGTTGTCGTAACATTATGCAGTTGTGGGTATGTTCCTGTAGTCCTCCTCCATTCGTGTTGTGTTCAGTTAGAACCAATTGGTATCAGATGTTGGCTACTTTCATGTTTTGTTCCTTTACAGTGTTTTTTTAAATACCATATATTCTTTACATGCTTGAATATGTGTGTTGCATCCTGATGCTTTCTTGGCTTGTTAAGTTGGAACCAGTTGGTACCCCTAATCATCCTTGTTGCTTCATCTCATGTTAAGTTTGAACAATATGTAGTCGATCCATCTACAGGTGAGCATGTTCCCTGCGCACTTCATCGTATGTGTGTTTTTTTTTTTTCCGATTAGAACCAGTTAGCATTACAAATTACCTTGCGTAGTCTACCTTCATGTTTTGTTCAGTTATAACCAGTTGGTATTCCAAAACAACCCATTTAATCCTTGTTAACGTTTTGTTAAGTGTGAGCTATTTTCTGTTCCTACATATACCGCGTCTTCATTTTTTCATGTTTTGTCCAGTTAGAACCAGTTGGTCTTCCAAAACAACCCATCTAATCCCTTTTCACATTTTGTTAAGTGTTAGCTATTTTCTGTACCTATGTATACTGCGTCTTCATTCTTTCAGGTTTTGTTTAGCTAGAACAAGTAGGTATTCCAAAACAACTCACTTAATCCTTTTTCCCGTTTTGTTAAGAGTGTGCTATTTTCTGTTCCTATATATACCGCGTCTTCATTCTTTCATGTTTTGTTCAGTTAGAACCAGTTGGTATTCCAAAACAACCCACTTAATCCTTTTTCACGTTTTGTTAAGTGTGAGCTATTTTCTGTTCCTACATATACCGGGGCTTCATCCTTTCATGTTTTGTTCAGTTATAACGAGTTGGTGCTCTAAAACAACGCATTTAATCCTTTTTTACGTTTTGTTAAGTGTGTGCTATTTTCTGTTCCTACATGTTTCCTTTCATGTTTTGTTTATTTAGATCTCATTGGTTTTTCAATATTAAGTAGCAAATGTTTGCCATTTAGCCTTGGTAAGAGTAGATTGGATGTTTTTGAATTCTAAAAAACCCAGTAAACATCCTTGTCTTGTTTCTGTACACTGTTCAATACTGATCTATTTTCTGTTGAGATGGATGGATAGAGAGATATACTATATTGTTTAATTATGTTAAAAATCTATCCATTCATATATTTAGTTTTGTTTTAAATGTTATTATTCCAGGAGGACGACATGTATTCAATCACACCCACAGCGGCAACCCTCTCCGGAAGTCCCGCCCCCTCCCTAGGGCCTCTTGATTCTCCAGATTCTGAAGATGTGGAAATGCTGGAGAACTTGAGACGACGCCTTCAGGAAGACTGGATGCTCCTGAGGACATCATTTGATATACTCTCGGATCCCTTAAACGACCCCGTGCAGACAAATAAGGATTGGAAAAAAGAATAGGATATCGTGAAGTTTGGATTTGACTCCAAAGTAAAGGTGGGCAAACGTCTAGGGCTTCATTGGGTTGTAAAGGAGGAAAAATTTGATATAATGTTAAGTATCTGAGAGGATTTCATTCCACTTGTGTTTTTTAATGTTCTGTACGCTTTCTTTCATTTCTCATGAAAACAGTACAAGAAAGCAAAGGCGAAGACGAGTAAAGTCCCCTCCAGCGTTTAAACCTGTTACCTCAGAAATGCGGGGCTCAACTGCTTAAATGAGCCAGACATGCTTTTTATTTTTTTATTATTTTATATTTTAATAAAATATTTCAAATTCAATCCATCATGTGTCTGCTTTGTGGCAATACATTACACCTCCATTAGTCAGCATTAATCCATGCTGAAGTGAGAATCACAAGGTGTAATGCAATAGAAACCTTTGGTAATTAGCTAATGCATTCCAAACCTTCTGGTAGCCCAAATAAAAATAACAAAATAGTATATAATAAGTACTACTTTGATGACATACATGTTTATGTTTGAATAAGATTAAGAATAAATACATGAGTAAAAGAAAAGGGATGTTTTATTTCATTTTGGTGTGACTTGAGCTGGTACAGTGGAGTTACAGAGTGGATGCAGAAGGGGGAGGAGAGTTGAACTAAAGAACTAAATCCCACTTGCCACATTTGTCATGCCTTGAAAAGACTTGAATGCTTTCCTCACTTTCTTATTGTTAATTGGCCTAATTGTAGAGAACGGTTACAGATTTGGCCAGCAGGTAGTGCTCACGGTTTCCCACTCAAATTATTTTGTAATAGCCTAATTTTGTTGATAGAATTTATTATGAAGGAAGTTACTCTAAACATCTAAAATGTAGATCATTGATATGGATAAGGTTGATGAGTCCAGACAATACAAACGAGTTTTGCCTATTGTTCTAACGGTCTTATTTTCTTCTTTAAAGTCTTCATTACATGCTTCCCATAAAATATCTTGTCTAATATTGTTCCACACATTGATTCACCCGACTATTCAATTCATTGCCTGGGTGCAGCTCCACGATAGACCTATAGAGGACGCTGTGAACTGAGGCCAGCCGGTCCGTATGAGTCACTCACACACTCACACCGTCGTCCCATCCTCTGCCCTTGACTCGGCCTGCTTGTGCACGCGCGCGCATGCGCGTCTCTTTTACAAACACTATCTCCCTGATTGTCATCACTTTTGTGTGAGTGCACTTTTGTGTGAGAGCGAGAAAAAGCTCACATGAACGCTCGCTTCTCGGAGCGCAACATGTCGGCCAGCTCGCAGTCCGTCAAAAGCAAAAAGGACGAATCTTTCCTGGGGAGACTCGGGGGAACTCTCGCCCGGAGGAAAAAAGCCAGAGAAGGTAAAAATCTTGACTTTGGTGATCGTTTTTGTAAAAATCAGAATTGTTTTATTTGACGAATTAACTCCGCGTTTTTGAGTCACGTGGTGCTCCAATTAAACGCCCTTGCGATATGGATGACGTCATATATTGGAGAGCGCAAACAATGCATGGAGAAGGTCAGAAATAGAAGCAGAAAGGAATGCGACTTGAAATAGGTCAATACAAACGCAAGGGGGCTTGTTTACTGTTCAAACACGGAGCTTTTGTTCACTTTGGGTGTGCTTTCGAAGAGACAACTGTGATATTTATCACCTCGGGCGAACTTTATCGTCGTGTCGTGGGCGGCGTGGGGTTAAAAAACTTGGAAACAGGGCCATGAAGAAAAAGGAAAATTATTGTTTTTATACCTACCGATTCCGTCTCAAATCTGATACCTCGGCAATACATCAGGAAAAGGGATAATGTTGGGCTGTCTCTATTTTTGGACTTTTATTTGACTACCATTTGCATTTTTTAGACAGTCCATTCAAATACAAAATTACACAAAAACGGAGATAATATAGCCATGACAATATGCAAATATTTACTAGCTGTTACTAAAGAAAAACACGACGCAAGACAGGTTGGGAAACTAATGAGCTATAACTGAACAAAACACGAAAGTGACAAGAAGGAAGGAACACAAATGGTTTTATCTGAAAGAAACAGGAAAGAAGAGAAGAAGGAACTAACTCACGCATGGAAAGAACAAGTATGTAATGTTCTAAATCCAACCAGCTCTAATTGAACAAAACATGAAAAAGAGAAGACGAAGCAAGAAACACAAACGGCTGTAACTGAAGTAAAGAGGAAAGAAGAGAAGACAGGGAACTAACTCACGCATGGAAAGAACAAGTACGTAAAGTTCTAAATCCAACCAGCTCTAGATGAACAAAACATGAAAAAGAGAAGAAGAAGCAAGAAACAAACGGTTGTAACTGAAAGAACAGGAAAGAAAAGAAGACAGGGAACTAACTCACGCATGGAAGGAACAAGTATGTAATGTTCTAAATCCAACCAGCTCTAACTGAACAAAACATGAAAAAGAGAAAAAGAAGCAAGAAAAACAAATGGCTGTAACTGAAGTAAACAGGAAAGAAGAGAAGACAGGGAACTAACTCATGCATGGAAAGAACAAGTACGTAAACTTCTAAATCCAACCAGCTCTAGATGAACAAAACATGAAAAAGAGAAGAAGGAGCAAGAAACAAACGGTTGTAACTGAAAGAACAGGAAAGAAAAGAAGACAGGGAACTAACTCACGCATGGAAGGAACAAGTATGTAATGTTCTAAATCCAACCAGCTCTAACTGAACAAAACATGAAAAAGAGAAAAAGAAGCAAGAAAAACAAACGGTTGTAACTGAAAGGAACAGGAAAGAAGAGAGGACAGGGAACTAACTCACGCATGGAAAGAACAAGTACGTAATGTTCTAAATCCAACCAGCTCTAATAGAACAAAACATGAAAGGAAGATGACACAACAAACACGGAACAATGAGGATGCCATGACGGTAACACCATGAAAGAAAATGCAGGCACACAAATTATTAGTTGAACAGGATCAGGACCCAAATATGTGACGTTTCGCAAATAAGCTTTTATTTTACGGGAATTGGGGAGCCATGCACGTTAGGCAGCGGTCTGGCGTGAAAAGACAGGAAGCCAGAGACCGACAAGATCGACGCCAATTACCCGAGCAGATATCGGACAAATGGGGTCGATACCGGACAGGACGGGACAGACGGGATTGATATTGAAACAGGATAACAAAATCAAACAGGACAAACTAGACGGGAACGAAAACTGGAGAGAATAATAAACAGGACAAAAATAGATGGGAACAAAACTGGAAACCGATATTAAACAGGACAAAATAAACGGGAACAATACTGGACAGGAAATACCAACAGGAAACAGGACCAAGTCAGAACCCACGTCTTGCGGGGCAGAGGTTCGTTGACGGGCTGACCAAGGAAGAGTGAGAGCACTGAGCTTAAATAGACGGAAAGCCAATCTGTCAATGAGCCGCCGCTGGCACCACATGGGCGGGGCCAATTGGGCGCCATGGCAACCGTGACAGATATGTTGGACCTCTAACCGAAGAAAACATGGAAAAAAAGACAATATGTTGGAAGAATAGATCTAAATGAACAGAACATGGAAGTAGCCACTTTTGAGTGACGGCGAGACCACGAAATACGAAATTTACTAGATAAGAAAGCACCAGAACACAAGGCATGACATGGAAAACAGTAGAGAACATGGAATTTATACTTATGGGAAAAGTAAAGGTTGGAAAAAGATGATTTCATTGATTAATATCACCTTTTTTTTGTCAATCAGATAAACTAAAACGAATTAATTCATGTCGCATTAACAACATTAAACCATTATAGAGTAAAATATACATTTGTGATGATTTATCCCAACATATTTTATTTTATTATTCGCACAAATATGCTGTTTGATTACAATGAATAACTAAAAAATGTGTCATCATAAAATCTTTAAAAGCTAAAATTCCAAGAGGAATCAGATAATTTTTTATCCAAATGGTATCTATAAAATTAGTTGTTGGCGATTGAATATTCTTTAAGTCGTCGTTAAATCGATTAGTTGTTGCAACTGATCATGTCACGACCAGAACGGAATCAGGACCTAATTGCGTAACATTTACCACCAGTTTTATTGAAAGAAAGAGGAAGGGTTGCGCCCACAATCCGGTGTTCGCTGGACATGGGAAGCAAGTCGCTCTCGCACTCGGATTGTGATTCAAATACGGCCGAGGATCTTTTGTAGCGAGCGATGGCGGTTTCAGGGACGGAAAAATAGGTCGGTAACCGGGACAGGGAGAGCAAAAACGTGGTCAGGGTCAGAAACGAGTCGTAAGCCAGGACGGGAGAGTAGACGTAGTCGGGATCAAAAATGGGTTGTGAGCCGGGACGGGGGAGCTGACATGGTCAGGATCAAAACAGGTCGTAGCCGGAGACAAACGGGAGAAAAAACTGGACAGGCGGGAGTCAGGGTCAAAAAGCTTTGCCTTGTATCAACAGAGGTTCCCAGACGGACTGATAACAGGAGAGTGACAGGACTGGGTTTGAATTGGGACAGGGAGCCAATCAGAGCCCGCGGCGGTTGGCGCCAAGTGAGCGGGCACAGGTGATTCACATCGGTAATCATGCCAGATCAATTATTTCTGTACTAGGCAAGTGATTGGTGGTTCGAGAACCAAATCTTTGGGAGCGGAGCAATGGTAATTGGCCTAACATTACATTCACCCGATAGAGTTTCCTCTTCTCTGGATTAGGATTTATATATTTGTTCTATTCATTATAGCTACTCATGTGTTCAGCTAAAACAGGGCTGCAACAACTAATCGATAAAATCGATTAAAATGGATTATGAAAAGCGTTAGCTACTAATTAGATCATTGATTTGTTGTATCACGTGATTTATGAGCCACTAAAATGCAAAAAAAGAGGGTCTCGCTAAGAGTTGTAGCACCACATTAGTTCGGCAGAGGACGTCAAGACTATTTTTGAAAAAAATCTATCTTCCTTTTTTTCAAATCTTTTTTCCCTTCTCTGTATTAAGATTTGTATATATATTTTATTCATTATAGCTATTCATGTGTACAGCTAAAACAGGCAGAGAACGACAACGAACTGTTTTTATAAAAATAGATTTTTATTATTGAATATTTCATTATTACAAACAAAATTGGCATGAATGTTCAAATTTTGTTTTGTTTTGTACAATAAGTTCAGATGTAATGTGATCTTTTGGATACGGTGGATACATTGGTATGCATTTTGGTTTATTGTCAAGTTAATTGACAACCACTTGGATTTGTTTTATACTACAGTATACTGTATTCTGTTGTTTTGTGCACTGTATTTCTATTAGTCCAGTACTTTTTTATTTGTATAAAGAGGAGAAAATTAAAAATGTAATTACGAAATCCGATTCATCGATTAATCAAAACAATAATCGACCAATTCATCGATTATGAAAGCAGCCGTTGTCAGGACCAGAACGGAAACAGGACCTACTTGGGTTACGTTTCTCACAAGTTTTATTGGAGGAAAGAGAAAGGGCTGCGCCCACGATCTGGTGTTCGCTGGACGCGAGAAGCAAGTCGGTCTCGTACTCGGACTGTGCTCCGAACGCGGAAGTGGATTTTCCGTAGCGATCGATGGCGGTGTCAGGGACGGAAAAAAACGGGTCGGTAGCCGGGACAGGGCGTGGTCGGGGTCGGAAGCGACTCGTAAGCCAGAATGGTAGAGTAGACGTAGTCGGGGACAAAAAGAGGTCGTAAGCCGGGCCAAAAGTACAGACGTGGTCAGGAGCAAAACAGGTTGTGGCCGGAGACAGACGGGAGCAAAAATAGGACAAGTGGGAGTCAGGGTCAAAAAAGGCTTGCCTAGTATTCACACAGCACAGCTGAGTCACATCAGTATGACAGCCGTACACCTAATATAATGCCACTTGATGAGAACGAGTGATTTCTTAGCCAAGGTATTAGTACATTTAAATATTTGAACACTTTACAAGTAACATGCACACATCCAATTGCGAAGTATACTTAGTGTATCCTCCATTTTAGGCTTTACACAAATTTCCAAATGAAACGTCTTCTCGTGTCTCTTGTGGCTTTTTATCGGGCGTGGCGACTCAGATTCAAGAGGAAACACCCCAACCACGCATCAGGAAAAATTGCGCAACTTTTACAGCAAAGTCATTTGTCACGTCAGCATTTTTTCCACGCTATCGCAATTTCAACTGTCCTAGCTTGCAGACATTTTGAGGGTTAACAGACAGGAAGTGTGTATTTGTTGTGACAAGGCATACGACTCGCCCGTCACATCCAGGAATTGCTTTATAAGGAACCGGCAGTCACATCCTGATGATGTCACGTACACTTGTTGTTTCTCGCTTGCACTGCGATGATGACTGAAAATAGTAAGTTCAATTATTTTTTATGAAATTTTAATGCTTGCTTAATTTCTTTGTACTGTGGACTGTCATGATTACTGATGTGAATCACCTGTACCCGCTCATTTGGCGCTAACTGCCGCAGGTTCTGATTGGCTCCCTGTCACTATTTGAACCCAGTCCTGTCAATACCCTGTTGTCAGTCCGTCTGCGAACCTCAGTATATACTAGGCAAGCCTTTTTCGACCCTGACTTCTACCTGTCCCGTTATTGCTCCCATCTGTCTGTGGCTTCGACACATTTTTCCGTCTCTGACACCGGCATCGCTTGGTACGGAAGATCCATTTCCGTGTTTGGATCACAATCCAAGTACAAGAGCGACTTGATTCCCGCACCCGGCGAACACCTGATCGTGGGCGCAGCCCATCCTCTCCCCTTCAATAAAACTTGTGAGAAACGTAACGGAATTTGTCATGGCCAGCATGGTCGCCGTGGCAACCGGCTGGCCCCGCCCCCTGGGCACCAGTTGAAGCATATCGCCTAATTTGCGCGTTTGCTTCTTAAGGGTGGGTTGTGGGTATTGCGGGTGCTGGTTCATTGCGTTTTCTGTTCTGCATTATTCTGTTCGGTCTGTCTGGAGGAAACCTGTGTTTGCACGTTTTTAGTTAAAGCCTGTTTTGTTAGTATTCCTAGTCGGAGATCCTGTTTGCCTGTAAAGCCTGTTTTTGTTTGTTTTGTCCCATGAGTGTTGGACGACTTTTATTTTGCTAAATAAAAGTCCTGATCGTTAACGCAAATTAGTTAATCCTTCCTGCCTCTGTTCTGGTCCGGTCCCTCTCGTGACAGAATTGGGTCCTGTTTTTGTTCTGGTCCTGACAGTAGACCCCCAGGATACAAAATTAATTCGTTGGGAAGTGGGAAATTGGTTTCAAACCCTCAGCACGCCAGGGTAAACATTAAAACTGGATATACATATCAAACAATATAAATCATATTAAGTACTACTCGTATGTAATATCCCCATAAATGATTGAATATTATTAAAAACAGATATACCTATAAATTTACTTTTAGCTGAGATGTGACTTGACTTGATACAGTGGGTGGATGCAAACTTCATTTGCATGGTTATCATGTATTTGCTTCTCCCTTTAGCATCAAAGCAAGTCTCGCCACCCACAATTCCAAGTTTGTTGCACAAGATTCTGAACTGAACTGAGAGCATTGTAGAACGAGGTACAGCCAATTGCATACCGCGAGGCACACCAATAGCATGCGAGCGTCTTAAATGACGTCCCCGCAGCAAAATGGTGTGTTGTTGATGTCGTATGGTGGGGGAAATGCTGTAACGTGGGGGAATGAAAAAACGCCGTACCCTGGGTATTCTTCATATATGGGATCAATGAATCAGAAACTATGACTTTATTAAAGCATTGTTACTATAAATATTGTATTACTGTATATCATATCATGATATTTATCATTATAAATTACTCTACTATAGTTTTGTAATAGCTTAGCGCTAAACTGATGACTTGCGTAAGCGTAGTTGTTATTTCCCCCTATTATTTTGTCTATTATTCCCCTAATTCTCATATTTAAATATTTTCATCTGTCGTGAAACAGAACAGGATCAGGACCTAAACTCGTGACGTTACTCACACAAGCCTCTTATTTTACGGGAAATGGGGAGTCATGCACGTTGGGCAGCAGTCTGGCGTGAAATGATAGGAAGCCAGAGGCCGACAAGATCGATACCAATTGCCAGAGTTGCTATCGGACAGATGGGGTCGATACCGGACAGGACGGGACAGACAGGATAGATAATGAAACAGGATATCGAAAATAAACAGGAAAATCTAGACGGGAACGAAAACTGGAGAAAATAATAAACAGGACAAAAATATACGGGAACAATACCGGACAGGAAATGCCAACAGGAAACAGGACTGAGTCAAAACCCATGTCTTGCGGGGCAGTGGTTCGTTGACGGACTGACAAAGGAAAAATTAGAGCACTAAGCTTAAATAGTTGGAAAGCCAATCTGCCAATGAGCCACAGCTGGCGCCACACGGGCGGGGCCAATTGGGTGCCATGGCAACCGTGACATATATCCATGTAAAATTTTCCAAAATTGATGGCTGTAAAATTTTTTTGTTTCTGAGTTGCCTTAGCAAGTTGCAGCCCAAAAATGGAGCCTAGAAATTGACAGAAAGCTTTGTATGTTGGTGAGGAGCTAGGTTTAGCTTGGGTTGTTAGCGGAAGTCATAGTTATACTAATAAGTCAAGTCATGTTTATTTATATAGCCCTAAATCAGGAGAACTCTCAAAGGGCTGCACTGCTAAGACACCATCCCCTGATCTAAAACATACATGAGGGTAAGGATTAACTGAAAAACATCAGCATGAGGAAAATAAGAATCCTTGAGAAGGGAAATAGTATTTCCACAATGATTTATACGTTGCTGCCCGTCAATGCTGAGCTCTGGCTCTAAAGAGTGGGATCCACTTTACCCCAAAATAACTGAGACCAGAGGATGAAGGTGCTGTATCTGAGTCACATCAAGTGGCTTCTCCTGCTACTGGTAACCATGGAAACCAGCACTATCAGTTTAATATTGAGGAGCAAACCCCTAACCAAAAAAAACAGCCTGGAGAGGGATGGTTGCTACCAGGCTGTACTTGCCCAAGACACACCACTGTGGTGCCCCGCCGACTTTGGAGTTTAAGGGATCCGTGAACCGTGAATATATAATTTAGACGAGTCTATTACTTTTATCAATCCTAACATTCCTATTTTTCTCGTTTATTTATTTTATTGCGTGTTCATCCTGGAGTGCCAGTGCCAAGTCTGATCTTGTTACTGTCATGATTACTGATTGGACTCAGCTGTGCCTACTCATTTGGCGCCAACTGCCGCGGGTTCTGATTGGTCCCTGTCAGTATTTGAACCCAGTCCCGTCTGTCCCCTTTGTCAGTCCGTCTGCGAACCTCAGTGAACACTAAGCAAGCCTTTTTCGACCCTGACTCCTACCTGTCCCGTTTTTTGCTGCCGTTTGTCTCCGGCTTTGACCTGTTTTGATCCTGACAACGTCTGCTCTCCCGTTCTGGCTTACGACTCGCTTCTGACCCCGACCACGCCTTGCTCTCCCATTCCGGGCTACCAACCTGTTTTTCCGTCCCTGACACCGCCATCACTCGCTACGGAAGGTCCACTTCCGCGTTCCGAGCACCATCCGAGCACAAGAGCGACTTGCTTCCCGCGTCCAGCGAACACCGGATTGTGGGCGCAGCCCTTTCTCTTTCCCCCAATAAAACTTGTGCGAAACGTAACACAATTGGGTCCTGTCTCCATTCTGGTCCTGACAGTTACACAAGGCGCACAAACTTTAGAAAAAGAAAATAATAATAATAAAAATATGTATGCTGTTCTATGATTATAAATCGGTTTAAAATGTGTTTTTTAAATGTTTTAATGTGTAATAACCATAATATTTAATTACCTAGATTGAAAATATTTTTGGGAGGGATCAAGCAGCAAGATGGCGGACAATTATGTCATCTCCCTGGGGGTTAGGCTCACATCATGTAAAATAAATAGAAACTTCTCCACCTACGAGTATTCAAAAACAAGCCACCTTATATGAGGGTACTTTATTTTTACTAACTATCGACATTTCGTTCTGTGTACATTGTTACACAGAATGACAATACAAGGAAATTATTATTATTATTATTTATATGAATACTCTCTTTTTTAATGAATGACATTGTCCACTAGGGGGCACACTATCCTTTAATTGGTTCATGTAATACTTTGAGTAAAACCTTTTTAAAAGATATTTGAAAACAGTGCAATGATTTTCCCTAATATTTTTATGTGGAAAACCCGATTCGTCTCAACTTTACCCAGACCCTAGCCCCGGCAGCCCCCAGGTAAATTGAGATCGAGACCCCTGCCCTATTGTGTCTGCCATATTCATGCTCCCCCCACCCTTTACCCACTGCATACCTCACTATACAAATATGCGTAACCCCCCCTGCACCCCTCCTGACTGTCATCTGTTAGCTTGTGTTCCTCCGCCAGTCTCACGTTGTTGTAAATAACCTTTGCTATATTTAAGAGACAGTCTGTCGCCTATTTATTCATATCCTCCACCAGCTAACTGTCGCCCACAGATCAACCCCGTCAAGGCGCTCTAATGGGGGCTTACTCTATACCTTTCAAAGTAAATTGAATATCAAATTATAATTGATTATATGGGTACAGTATATTTTGTCATATTTTTCATATTTATGTACTGTAATAACCAACACTCACTAGTATATATCCTTTATCCTCTTTGAAGAAGCAACAGATGTCAGAACCCGAACAGACAGTGGACCCAGACGTGTAACGTTTTCACATAAGCTTTATTTTACGGGAATGTGGCAGTTATGCGCGTGAACACAAACTCCAGTGATTCGGCGATCGCTGGGTGGACGAAATGAGACAGAGAAGTCAGCCGCGGGAAAACAGGAAGCCAGGGGCAGACGAGATCGAAACCGGACAGGACAGACGGGATCAATACCGTATACTGGATACTGGAGCAAGATACCGGACAGGACGAGACCGACAGGATTGATACCGGATGCTGGAGCAAGATAGCGCACAGGACGAGACCAAAGGGATCGTTACTGGAGCAAATTACCGGACAGGACGAGACAGACGGGATTGATACCGGTTGTCGGAGACTGGAGCAAGATACCGGACAGCACGAGACACACGGGATCGATACCGGAGCAAGACTCCGGACAGGACGAGACAGACAGGATTGATACCGGATACTGGAGACTGGAGCAAGATACCAAACAGGATGAGACTGACAGGATTGATACCGGTTGCTGGTGACTGGAGCAAGATTCCGGACAGGACGAGACAGGCGGGATCGATACAGGATACTGGATACACAAGCAGGATACCGGACAGAGTCAAAATACACGTCCTGCAAGTGCAGAGGTTCGTTGACGGACTGACAAGGAGTGGATGAGACCACTGAGTTTAAATAGGAGGGAGGCCAATCAGGCAACGAGCCGCAGCTGGCGCCAAACGGGCAGGCCCAAGTGAGGACAATTGGCAACCGTGACAACATACAGTAGGCTAATGTCCCTTACATCATTTTTGGTCTGGAAATTTTTTTTCAGCCCTGGTGAGTTAATTTTCTCAGACGCCTGTCTGCTATTGGTCATCGTCATATGTAATACTACTCCGCTATTGGTTTGTGTCACGACATCATGAAAATGTTGCTTTGCTATTGGCTGAATGACCTCCCACAATGCCTTTCTTTCTCTTCCTGTAAAGCAACACAATACTGTATTATTTCCTCACTTACATACTTATTTGTATGCATTAGCTAAGAGTCTCAAGATTTGCATTGATGCTAAAGAGAGAAGCAAAAACATAACCATGGAAATGCTGCTTGCCATTATCAAGAAATATGGATAATATGCATGCATGAATAGCCTTGCTAAGAAATATGGCTGTAACCAATAAACTATCTGGATAGTTATTGAGAATGAGGAGAAAGAAAGAAAGAAGGAAAGAAAGGAGGGAAGGAAGGAAGGAAGGAAGGAAGGAAGGAAGGAAGGAAGGAAGGAAGGAAGGAAGGAAGGAAGGAAGGAAGGAAGGAAGGAAGGAAGGAAGGAAGGAAGGAAGGAAGGAAGGATATGGCAATTCTTGCAAATGGATGTGTTAAAACTGCTTTCTATACTGGTATGCTGTCTTCTTTCCTTATGCATCCATTGACAACTCTACTGTACCGGCTCAAGTCATTTCACACCAAATGTAAATAATTATTCATTTGTCTTTTATGTGTATATTTATTTAGAATGTTGTTTAATCATATACATGTGAATTACAGATGATACTTACGATACATTATTTTGTTGTTCAAATGTTTTATATGGGTTACCGGCAGTTTGGAGGTACATCGTTTTCACCATCCCCACCTCAGAGGAGATTAATGTCGGGGCCCTACTGTGTACTATTATGTAGTACGGATTATCCTTTTCTCTTTTACAGTTTCAAATTGATACACTGCCCCCTAGTGGACAAGTCATGTAGTATTTTCATGGACTTAACTTACTAAAAGGAGATATATTTCTTAATAAAAATACACATTGTAAACACGTTCCCAGAAATAGATATAAATATATAAAAAGGGATAGCGTCCTTCCATCTCTGTTGCTGGCTCTGTCCTGGATTGAATTAGCGTAATTGCGTTAGCGGTAATGGAGTCAAAATCTGATTGATTGCCTGCAGCTAGTAAGACGTATTAAAAGCTTCGTTTAAAAAAAAACGCGGCGAGGTTTTTGCTGACCTCGGCATTCGGCTGGAAAAACGGTGTGGAATTTTGCTTCTGGGGAAGATTAAACGCTTCAGTTATGTGCGGAAATTTCTATGTGCAGTGTTGTCTCAATGACGGGGCACAGTTCTTCATTTTTAATAGTTTTACGCTTAATTAAGATGTTAATTTTTACTGTAATAATTTCTTGAATTGAAAACATTTAATTACATTCCTTTTTTTAATCCCATTTACTTCAAATTTAATAGATATTGAATATAATTCATATTTTGATTTATACTCCAAAAGCTTAGTCATGGTAATATCTGTTGGAGTAATTGTTCAAATATTATTTGCGGCTACCGACCTGTTTTCCGCCTCTGACACCGCCATCGCTCACTACGGAAGATCCACTTCCGTGATCGGATCACAATCCAATTGCGAGAGCGACTTGCTTCCATGCTTAACGAACACCGGATCGTGGGCGCAGCCCTTCCTCTCTCTTTCAATAAAACTTGTGGTAAACGTCACGCAAGTGGGTCCTGTTTACGTTCTGGTCCTGACAGGGAAAGCAAGAACCTAGGCAGGTGTGCTCAAGACAAAAAGGATGATGTTTACTAACAAACCCAAATTCAAAGTAACAAACAAACAAAAAAATACAAAAAGGTGGCCTCAAAACAATTAAAGTGTCTAAACAAAACACACACCTGAAAACAACCTCTGCTGTCGAGTGGGGACTTTTTTTGGTCTCCGGGGCCCCGCAAGTCGTATCGCTTATCGATATTGTCGCACAAGAGTCCTGATCAGGCCGGAATTTTTGGTATATGAATCGTTGGGCTACTCCAAAAGCTCTGGGAGGAGTTTTCCGTTGAAATTCGGCGGAAGAAGATAGATATAATAAGAATAATATGCACAAGCACAACTACATTGCCCTGTGCTTACAGCACTTGGCAATGTAGTCGTGCCTTGCTGAAGCAATCACAACTAATTATAAAATAAAGTTCAGTCGACCCATGGGATACTTTAGGATATGAAATACAATAAATAACAAATCATTTTGTTTGTGTATGTAGTTGTCTATCAAATCAAATCAGATTTATTTTTATAGCACTTCAATTGCCTGGAAAGGGCTGTACAAAAAAAATTATGTCATGAACCACAACCGGATCAGGACCCAAATGCATGACGTTAATCACACAAGCCTTTTATTTTACGGGAAATGGGGAGTCATGCACGTTAGGCAGCAGTCTGGCGTGAAATGATAGGAAGCCAGAGGCCGACGAGATCGATACCAATTGCCTGAGTTGATATCGGACAGATGGGGTCGATACCGGACAGGACGGGACAGACAGGATAGATAATAAAACAGGCTATCGAAAATAAACAGGACAAACTAGACGGTAACAAAAACTGGAGAGAATAATAAACAGGACAAAAATAGACGGGAACGAAACTGGAAACCTATTTAAACAGGACCAAAATAAACGGGAACAATACTGGACAGGGAATGCCAACAGGAAACAGGACCGAGTCTAAACCCACGTCTTGCGGGGCAGAGGTTCGTTGATGGACTGACAAAGGAAAAATGAGAGCACTGAGCTTAAATATATGGAAAGCCAATCCGTCAATGAGCCGCAGCTCCCGCCACACGGGCGGGGCCAATTTGGCGCCATGGTAACTGTTACGATTGGACAATAAAGTCCCCTATAGGATTCAGCTATTGGTCTTCTTTTGGTTTGTCTTACTGAAACATTAAATTTCTGAAAATTCACTGGCTGAATACTCTCCCGCAATAACATTTTTTCGTACCCTCTGTAAGTTGCATGGACTTGACCAATCGATGATCAGATTACATTTTTTAAATAAGAAGGAAATCGTCTAAGAGCATACTAAACCTCTAAAGTGGATGTTTTAATTTTTTTCCCTTTTTTAATCCACCGTCTCTTCTGCATCCACCCTCTAACTCCAATTTACCAGCTTGAGTTCATTACCTGTTAAATTTTACTATGCGATCCCCACCTCTGATCGGATTCATGTCGTATCCCGGGGTCCACTTCATCCGGCAGAAATGTCCCCTCAAATTGAAACTGGTACTCATAAAGTATCATGTTCACAAACAGATACACACAAACATCTCCAGTAACTGGACCTCTGAGGTGGGGAGGAGGTTTGTGACAGAAATAAACACGCCCCCCCATTTCTGTGCAACCCATTTTACGCACACTTGCATATATCGACGCGCATATCCACTGTACGTTGCGTGCACTTGCAGCGTTTTTACACTCACTTGCATTGGGACTTCAACATGTCGGGGCTGCTTTGTGGGACCAAAAGAAAGAAAACAGGTACTTCCTTTCAAGAGTTTTTTCTTCACGCATGTTAAAGTGGCTTCTGGTTTTTTACATGACGTCACCAAATTTGTCTTTTTTTTGATGCGAGTTCCAAGTCTTTGATGCAGGTTGGGCGTAACGCGGGCACACGGGCCACGGGGGAGGAAGCGGCGCAATTAGGATGAAATACAGCAACTCTGCTCTGTAATTATGTTGATCCATGAGGAGATTCCGGGCTAAAAGAGACTGCAGCGGCAGATAGCAAATGTGGAGTGGAGAGCTTTCAAGTTGGAATTGCTTTATATTACGTCTGTCCAAAGTCCGGCCTAGGGGCCAGTTACGGCCCGTGATCAAATTTTTACTGGCCCGCGGCCATTGTCATTAAATTAATCATATCTGGCCTGCCAGTAATGTTGACCTAGTATAAGATAAATTTGGACCAAAATAAAATCAACATTTGACTAGATGATGACAGTAGCCTTTTGGCCACTTTGCTCTTGGCGTTCTGTGAACATTTTCGCCCACGAGATCCTATCTCTCAGATAGGATGCGTGGTGTTAGATATACAGTGATATGACCTCTGAGCCTTTTAGTATGACCTGTGGTGTTCAACAGGGCTCAGTCCTTGGCCTCCTCCTTTTCAGTATCGATATGCTTCCGCTACGTGATATAATCCGCTAGTAAAATACTAATTTCCATTGCTATGCAGATGACACTCAACAACATTTTAGAAATTAGTGGGCCTGCCTCACTGAGATAAGATTGGTGTCACTTAATTTCTTAA
Source organism: Urocampus carinirostris (assembly GCF_059441175.1). NCBI lineage: Eukaryota > Metazoa > Chordata > Actinopteri > Syngnathiformes > Syngnathidae > Urocampus > Urocampus carinirostris. The sequence goes on along the minus strand of NC_142355.1, from coordinate 32,467,909 downwards.
GTATAAACCTTGAAATAACTGAAATGCTATTTTTTTGGTTCAGCTTAATTTTGTGACTTATTCTCCAACACTGCTCTGAATTTTGACAAATATAATATCACCGGGGTTGCTTTTTATTCGTAGAAGTGTATATTATGGAACTCTTGTTTTGGTACTGTTCACGTCCGGGAATATTTATTAGGTCAACTCCCTGTCAAGTTTTGTTATTTTAGAGCTGATTGTTGTTGGAAGATTATGTTGTTCTGACCACGTGTGAGTATGTTTCCGGCATCCCCACCTTTCATGTTTTGTTCGGCTACAGCGAGTTAGTGTTGCGGCGTTGTCATGGTCTTGTCTTCATGGTATCCGCGTTGAGGTACTGTCTATGTGAGGGAATATTTCTCATGGCATTTTCCTTCCATGTTTTGTTCTGTTAGAACAAGGGTGGGGAACCTGTGGCCTGTGAGCCATATGTGGCTATTTTCATAAGGACATGATATTGTAGTATTGCAACTTTTGTATACATTGCTTCGAGAAGTTTTGATTGAAATAATGCTGAAAGATGATTAGAACGGTCTATTGCGTATATATTGAACACAATTTTAACTACAGTTTGGAGTCAAGGTGTCACACCAACAGACCCCTTGTTGCATGAATCGCTAAATAATCCTTTATATGGAAGCTTATTAAACAATCCATCTTCGCTGTTGAAACACTTTGCGATAAGAAGCTACAGAACAAGCTTTAACCCAAAACAAATGTTTTACCAGGAAGCTCTAGCAAAGAATGTAGAGCAATTTGATTGGGTGAGCGGTATGAATGGGCGGAGCTATACACAGTACGGCGTCGACTGCACTGAAAGTAAATATGTTGGTATCCACTACTGCAGTATTTTGTGACATTTTTACAAAATAACTTTGCCTACACCTTATTTTGAAATCATAATTTAGGACAAAAATGACAGAAAAATGAGACAATTTTAATTAGTATTTATTTTGCTCTGGCATAAGTATTCACATAGTGAATTAAAATGCACTAAAGAATTAGCTTGGATTTAGCGTTTTTTGTTATATGTTGTAATAAAATATATGGTGTGGTTTCCTCTCCAGAAAAAAAAGAAAACTATTTTTGCTCTTATGGCTCTTTGAGTCAAAACGATTCCGGACCCCTGTGTTAGAGCTTGTTGGTGTTGGTAGTCGTTCTATCCAAGAGGGAGTATGTTCTTTTATTTTATTTTTTTCAGTTAAAACCTGTTGGTATTCCCACATTGTCACGACCAGAACAGAAGTAGGACCTAGATGCGTAACATTAATCACAAGTTTATTGAAATATGGAGGAAAGGCAGCACCCGCGATCCGGTGCTCGCTGGACGCGGGAAGAGAGCTGCTCGCGGGAACGGAACATATTCCGAATGCAGAAGTGGATCTTCCGGAGCGGGAGATAGTAGCGTAGTTAGACGGAAAAACAGGTAATTAGCCGGGACGGGAGATCAAAACGTGGTTGGGGTCAAAAAATAGGTCATATCAGGACACGAACAGGGAAATCAGGAACGGACAAGTGGAAAACGGGTGACAAAATACACTTGCCTTGTGAAAACAGAGGTTCGCTGACGGACTGACAAACGGCGAGTGAAAGGACTGAGTTTAAGTAGGACGGGTAACCAATCAGGTAGCCAGGAGCAGCTGGTACCAAACGAGCCGGCACAGGTGAAAGGAATGAGTCATCATGACACACATATCCCAGGTTGTTTTATTTTATGTTTACGTTTAATGCAATATAAATTATGGTCCAAGATATCCCGCGACTTTCTACTTTCATGTTTCCTGTTTCATCATTATGTAGCAGGCATTTGTAGCCACGCCTGTGTTAGAGTAACTTTTATATCTTTCAATTCTCAAGATCCTAGAAGACTTTTAGACTTTTGTTGTTCTGTTTCTGTGCCCATACCCGATTCTGGTTCCTTTTCTGTAGATAAGTACAATTTTGTGGCAACCTAAATTGTGACTCTGGTAGAATTGACTGTAATTTTTACTTATTCCCTCCTTCTACAGCTACACTTTGTTTTTTGATGAATTCCAAAAGCTTTTGTTTCAAACAGGAACACAAAGAGATAAAGATGTTGTTGGAACTTCATGTGATCAGTGGAAAGAGTGAGCAAGTGTCTCTCTCGCAGGGTTTTTTCGAAAGAATCCTTGGGGGGCAGGGAATTTGAAGCAAAAGCAGAAGCAATAATATACAGTAAAAGAATGGCAAACCAACGCTTTTTTTGTCTCCAATTAAAAATCTTTAATTACAATGTAACGATGGATGCACTTAAAAGTGCATCTTTAATTGAGGAGTTTTTTGTGTCTGTGTTTTGTTTCGCGACTAGTGAGCGATCTCCACGAAGAAGGCAAAAATGCAATCAATGCTCCAATGCTTCCTTCCGGAACCAACGTCCATCCCGAAGACACTCTGCTAGGTAAGCAGACAAATAAATAAATGAAAGAATGAATGAATATATATTATATGCTGTACAGCATACATAAAATACATGGTCTTTGCCAGAGGAGAACGCAGAGAGGATCATGTTGGACCCGACATCAAGAGAAGACCCCAAGTTCAAAGATTTGCTCAAGGTATGTTAAAGCCCGAGTGTGTATTATGCAGCACCCCTTGTGGTTCCATAATACCATAGTTATTTGTGTGTAACGCAGACCTTTGTTGATTATTTAAGCTTTGGTCAGAATCTCGTTTTGCAATGTCAGAAAATGATTAAACAATGTCAAAACATGTGAGGTGAATACTGTGTTTGAAGTCAATCACATAGATGTAATCTGACTAATACTGGTGGAATGTGAGGTTGGGGAGAGGGAAGTTAGTTTGCATTTGCGCATCAAAGGTTGCCGTGACCACTCCACCACAGGGGTCCGCCCCTCCCTGGAGACCAGAACTGATAGCTGCTACGCGTCTCACCGTGTAAAGGCAGTCTGAATTTGACCGGGAGGAGGGCATATCCTAACAAGAAGAACTGAAACAAAACCTTGGCCGCTCCTGACTAAGTCTCAGCTCAACAAGCAGCCAGAGAACCTTTCCAAGTTAGCAGCCAAGCTAGCGGCCAAACCGGTAAAGCAAAGCCAGCAACATGAGAGAAGCCTCAAGCCACCAGCAGTCCACTTCTGCCTCAACACCCTGCATTCTGTGGTCCTCGTCCCAACTGGCTCTCAAGCCTATCGTGATTCCTCATTGCTCTACAGCCGAGGACATAGAGACTAAGCCGTCATCTTCATCGACGCAGAACTTCACAGAAGATCTCGTTATTGCTAGGTATTGGTATTGGTGTGACGTAAAATGGGGAATTCCATCAAAATACAGTAACGTAATAATCAAGCCAACGTTGTTGTCTATCCACATGGTGCCAGTTCTAGTTCTCATCTTCTAGTTGTCTTGGTTTTATTTTCTTATGATTGTTTTGATGCGGGGCACCTGAGTCTGCTCCATTGGGCCGAACAACCGCGAACGCTGATTGGCTGCTTCCTCTTTTTAAAACCCCTGCTTTCCTGTCAGCATTTGTCGGAACGTCTGTGAACCTACACAACACGCCAGGCAAACTTTTTTGACTCCTGACTCTATCCTGCCCTGTTGTTCTGTCTGATTCCCGTTGCTGACTTTTTTTCTGGACCCGTTTACGTTTTTGCTCCTGCGTCCTGGCCATCGACTTGTTTTTCCTCGCTCTCGACATTGTCTGCGCTCGACACGGAAGTTCCCACCGTGACCGACAATCCCCAGACAATCCGACATCCAAACTTTGAGTTTTTTTCTGGGTATAATAAACTGTAGCGAATATGGGAGGTAAATACATTATTCTAACAAACAATTTTTTGACCATCGAATGAAAGAGCCGAGTTTCTTTTTTCTTTTTCTTTTTTCAAAACTACCCGTGACCGACAATCCCCAGATCGCGGGTGCAAGTCCTTCCCTACTTCTAAATAAAACTGAGTAAAACAAACACAATTGGGTCTCCTTTCCTGGTGAGTGACAGTTTTGTGTTCTATTCAAGCTTTTATTAAAAGAAAATTCCATAAATCCAAGAGTGTGTGTCTTGTTTAAGGTATATTGAACTGTCAAAACGGTAAAAACAATTCACCTAAAGTGTGTGTAGCCATCCTTCAGACTAACTAAACTAGGTTTTTCATCCGTTTTCCTGACATAATGATCTAAAAATGTACGTTGTGCTCCAAAAGAGGGAGCCGAGTTTTGAAAAAAAAAAAAAGAAAAAAAAAACTCTTTCATTCGATGGTCAAAAAATTGTTTGTTAGAATAATGTATTTACCTCCCATATTCGCTACAGTTTATTATACCCAGAAAAAAACTCAAAGTTTGGATGCACGTTATACACAAGGTTTTATGGTAATGCATATTTGAGTCGGTCAAAAACGATCGCTGACCACTTTTGCACAATATTTGATACAACGGGATTTGATTCCATGTTAGCCACTTGGCTGCAAAGCTATAGCTATTGTTCTTGTTCTTGTTGCCTTCCACAACTTCTCATGCATCCTTGATTCAGGGTTAGATTTAACTACTTGCACCAGCTCTCACCAACTCCAGCTTTTTGGCTCTTTTCTGCCACTCTGGGTGAATTAAATGGTAAATGGTCTGCATTTTTCTAGCGCTACAATGTGTTCACACTTACCCATTCACACACACTGGTTTAAGATCAGGTAATTGTGCAATTGTGTAATTGTAATCATTGTTTGTGATTAAGGGCTATATAAATAAATGTGACTTGACTTGACTCACTCACACACCAATAGCAGCCATGCAGACATGCAAGGCGCTGCTTGGTGAATTCTGTTTTAGCTCCGAGGGATTAACACTAGCATTCATGGATGAATTTCGTCCTTGATGATCCGATGAAATATGTTTTGCATTATTTTTAAATGGTATCTTTGGGGTTTCCTTGATATATTTCTTTGAGATATGCCTGAGCTCTATTCTAAGCTACATCGACCTTGAGTGGTATATTGTTACACACTGTCACTTCAAAATATTCTACTTGCTGATGCCATTTTTTGTCAGGGCGGACTAGAACAGAGCAGGAGACCCCAGAGCGTTCGTTACAAGTCTTTTATTTGGGGAAGCGTACAGGGTTAGCGGGAGACGCGATGACCGTCGAACGTCAGCAGCAGCACCGAGAAGACAACTTCGGGACACGTAGCCAATCGTAGCGTGGGACGGAAGCAGGTCGAGTTTATCGGGACTGGAGAGAAGATCGTAGCGTGGAACGGAAGCAGGTCGGATCGGAGGCAGGCAGAATCAGGTAACAAGTCAAAAAGACACAAGAAAACCAGGCGAGTCAAACGGGGTAAAAAGTAATCCTCAGACGAAGAGGTCTCGGTGTAGCCTGCTTAAAAAGGGAACATGAACCAATCAGGAAGCGCATTCCAGTGCGCCAGATGATTACCCCAGGTGGCTCCACTTAGGTAATCATGACATTTTTTGGCTGAAATCATCATTTCAGCTCCTCTCAAGCTCCTTTTGCTGCACGTGCAAATATGTGAAATTCCTTGATACACTCAAGTCGATTTATGTTTTTTTGTATAGCTCTTAATCACAGGAGGTTTGGGGTTTTTCCTTACCCTCATGTAGGTTTTAGATCATAGGATGGTGTAATGATAGTCTGTAATAGTCTCGAACAAACTCTTCCTTTTTCATCCGTTTGGGTGTTTTAGTTTGGCATCTGGACTGTATTTGAAATAGTCATTTTCTTACTTTCACCGTTTTCATCCGAGAATAAAAGAAAACTGTGAGCATATGCGCTTTTGCACTCTTTCCCCCCCATCCTCCATGCAACCTTTCCTCCATCGTAATGCGCTCTTTTGCAGGAACACCGAGGGTAAAAGTATGATAAAAGCACAAAGGCAGGGTGGAAAAAAATATATAAAGGCTCTTTGAACTTAGTTGGGCATCGTTAACACACTCTTAATAGTCAAGTTTATTTGTATAGCCCTTTATTACAAGGAGTCTCAAAGGGCTGCACAAAGAGGACTGGGAGAATGTGTTATGGTCAGAATAAGCCAAAGTAAAATGTTTTAGTGGAAACAAGAGTTCTCATGTTTGGAGGAGAAAGAATACTGAATTGCATCCATAGAACACCATACCTTCTGGAAACATCAAGCTTCGGGGCTGTTTTTCTAAAAAGGGACCAGGATGACTTATCAGTGTCAAGAAAAGGTGGGGCAATGTATTGGGAGATTTTGGGTGAATATCTCTTTCCTTCAGCAAAGGCATTGAAGAGGGAAATCAAGGAGTGGCTTCCTAAGAAGCATTTCAAGGTCATGGAGCTGTTTAGCCAGTTTCCAGGATTCAACCCTGTAGAAAATCTATGGAGGGAAATGAAAGTCAACAACAGCCCCAAAACATCACTGCTCTAGAGGAGATCTGCATGGAGGAATGGTCCAAAATACCAGCAACTAATAGAAAAAAATACCTTCCAATACTTAAAAAAGAACTCTTGTGCAACTGCAGCATGGAAGTTACACATTTTTTTCTAGACCTGATATATTTTATGTTTCATATATTTTTTAAACGTTTTTGTTATTGGTATATTGTGTCCTCTGTATTGCATTTTTGGAACATAGGAAAGAGGAAGCAATTTCATCTGTGCTGTTTTGCATATAACATTTTTATAAAGAGATATAGATAAAGATAAAAGTTGAAGTTAAAAGTTGGTTATTTGAATTCGCTCCGGAAATAATTGATTTTTTTCTCGGATATTATGTCAGGGGTGTGTTGACTTTTTCTTCCTGCTGTCCAGGTTCTGATCGACTGGATCAACAGTGAGCTAGAGGAGGACAGAATCATTGTGAAGGACTTGGAAGAGGACTGCTACGACGGACAAGTGCTGCAAAAGCTTTTTGGTGAGTTGCCAGCAGCGCCCATTAATCATTTTCATGCTTTTTTGGGCCCCCCATAGTGTCCTTCACCTGTCACTGATCAAGGTCGAAACCAAGACCGAAAAGATCAGAACACATATTTTTATTTGATTTCATAAATTAGGATTGATTTCATAATGAAATGTACCCCTTTTTGGTCATTTTCCCTCTTCAGAACAAAACTTCTAATTATTATATTATACATTGTTATCATTTTAATAATATTTGTATTAATTATCTTTCTTTCTCTTTTAAGGTTCAAATATAAAGTTTCAGTTTTAATTAAAAACAAATTCAAATTATGTTTTTTTTTCCTGTAAAATAATTGTTAGTACTATTCATTTAATTATTTTGGTCCTTTTACATGAAATCAAATTCTTTAAGCCTGAGAAATTGTGAATTATAATCATAACACTAGGGTGTGTTTTGCTTAAGTGCGAAACTAATTTTTTGTTAACATTTCCGCTTATAAAAACATTTATAATATAAGACATATCATGTAAACATATATAAACAATTCATTAAATTAGTACAATTTTTTTTTTATTTGTAGATTTTGAAGAAATCAATTTATCTTGAGCGTTTTTTGGATATTGGCGTAGTTGACTCGGCCAACGCATGGATGCTTTTCGGGAATCCTGAGAATGAGAGATGAATCAGTACGTATTTATTTAGCGCCTCTCAGTGGTAAAAAAAAATCATTACACAACACAAGATAATATCGATTTAAATGTCAAGCAAAAATGCCTTGACTTTCATAATAACGACAATGTTTTTGAATACTCGATTAATTTTGATTTATCTTATATGATATGAGGCTCACTGAACATAGACATGAAATATTGTGCTTTCTGGGCACTTTGAGTCTCCTTAGTTTGTATTCTTCGTTGTGATTTCTAGCACTCGTTTTGGTTGCACTGATTACACCTTTCACATCTAGTGGTCACTGCACATTGTCCCCTATAGGGGGCTTCTGTATGCAAGCGTTGGTGATATAATGCTGAGTATAAAACTGCCTTCCAAGCATTTATTTTGGGTTCGAATCCAGGCCAATAAAGGGACAGCATGTACTATAAATTGCGTCCTAGGGTTAATTAAACACGCAATTTCAGAAACTAAATCAATATTTGTACGACATCTTACTGCTACGCGTACCAGAAAAAATCAAATAGCTTGCTAAAAATGGGGAAAAAAATGTTGTCTTCTGGTCATTTTGAGTGTTTAGTTTGTATTTGAATACTCGTTTTGGTTACACAATACAATACAGCGACGTCTGGTGGCCAAATACAAGTCTTTGCTACACAGAAACACAGACTGGAATCTGATAGCGTTAGTGGTATAGTGGTGAGCATAGCTGCCTTCCAAGCAGTTGACTTGGCTTCGATTCCCGGCCAATATATGGTTCATTCGAACATACCAGAGAGAAGTTTGATTAACCTAAAGATAAATTTAGTCTAGCTGCGTATTTCTTGTTGTAACGGACCCACGTCACAGCGGCGAGAGGAGCAGAACTCATACCACTGAACTACTTATGATATAGATAACATGTGAGAAGGCACTGGGTTTTATGACATTATCACACTTATTTTGCTACCATAGAGGAAAGTTAATGTCATTGTGTATTGACATGTTGCAGTAATAATAAATGATCTTATTCTATTCTATTCTATTCTATTCTATTCTATTCTATTCTATTCTATTCTATTCTATTCTATTCTGTATATTGTAAGTGACAAATTTATTGTCATTATAACATGTGAAACTCACGAGAAAGTTATTACTCGTTTCTGGTACTGTGACTAAAAATAGTGTTATAATGCGACAAAATCTACTGCCTTTTCCCAAGTCATCTACACCACTAGTGGTCCAGTACTCTGATAACTAAGCTAAACTTGCACCTGCGAAGGTCTTACATAGCACAACTGAGAGTTTTGTGTTTTTTCTTAACTTTTTTTCCGCGTTATTTGGTTATTATTCATTTCATGAATGGTGTTATCGTTTATTTTGAAAGTTTTGTTCCGTGAAAAATCTAGAAGGGTTGTTCGGTTGTGGCTTTCTGGAAAACATTTGAAACAAATGTGGGTGCTATATTTTATTTTTAATTGTATTGTTTGTTAGTGCAACATCTATTGCATCCTGGTCATCCTGGAAGGGGGATGACCTCATGTGCTGTCCCTTCTCAAGGTTTCTTCATTTTCCTCATGTTGAGGTTTTTGAGTTTTTCCTTGCCCTCATGTAGGTTTTAGATCAGGGGATGGTTTCATAATAGTCTGTGATTTGCAATAATCTGTGGCCTGTGCAGCCCTTTGAGACTCTTTGTAATTAAAGGTGTCACAAATAAACATGACTTGACTCCTGCACTCTTTGCGCTTTTCTATTCCAAACTGACCCTGGTCCCTCATCAGAGAAGGTAAAAGTTGTGTGGCCCTCACAGGAGAACGTTTAGAAACCCCTGTTTTAGTCACATTTTGAAAGTATCCTTCTTTCTGCTCACAGAAAAGCTGTCGGGCCGTAAACTGAACGTGGCGGAGGTGACCCAGTCGGAGATCGGACAGAAGCAAAAGCTGCAGACGGTTCTGGAGGCTGTCAATGAGGTTCTCCGTCCTCACGGCTGGTCCATCGAATGGAGCGTGGATTGTAAGTTTTGTCCTTAATAAACACAGGAAATGCCAGTTACACTTTCAGGAATTTAGAAATTTACTGCCAGCAAAATAGGTAGTTGCGGAGAATGCCAAAAGGAGATGCGTTGGCCGGGAATCGAACCCGGGTCAACTGCTTGGAAGGCAGCTATGCTCACCACTATACCACCAACGCTGTGCTGTACAACAGAATGGGTTTGTCATTCAACACATTCGCCTGTGGAACAGATGTGGGGGGGAGAAACGTCCACATTCCTGAAACCGCCACACCATCTGCACACCACCCGAACAAATTTGAGAAAAATAGCAGGTCGCTGAGATATTTATATGACATCTTGCTGCTACGTGTATCGAAAAAAAAAAAAAAGAAATCTTGGCAAACAAATGGAAGAAAAATGTTCAGAGGATACCAGGCGAGCCAGATTAACTTGAATTCCAAACGTTAAATCTATCCTCTTAGCCTAGATGGTAGTGTGCCGGCTTTGAGACTGGGAGGTCGCTGGTTCACGCCTCGACCGACACATACCTAATTGGTATAATGGCGGCGCCCTCTGGCTGCGGCTGCACCGACTCGCTACAACGGGTCAGGTGTATCGACATTTCGTTCTGTGTACATTGTTACAAAGAATGACAATACAAAGGAAATTATTATTATTATTATTATTATTCTCCAGCGGTTCCCAAACTACGGCTCGCGGGCCGGGGACCGACTCAACGTTTGGTCTGGCCTTTCATACATCTCATCTCATCTCATCTCATTAGCTGCACCGCTTATCCTCAGTAGGGTCGCGGGGGTGCTGGAGCCCATCCCAGCAACCATTGGGCAGTGGGCAGGGGACACCCTGAACTGGTTGCCAGCCAATTGCAGGGCACACGGGGACAGACAGTAAACAAAACTAAAAACTGGAAAGCTTTCTTTTTGTAATTTCACCATATTTTGTCCATATTTTATACTTAATATTGTATTTTCCAAATCTTTTATTAGTGAGTTAAAAATTTAGAAAAAACATTCTAAAATAAAATAAAATAGGACCAAAAAAATATTTCTTTAAAGTGGCAAAAATATCAATCATCAATAGATAATGTTGCTACTTTGTTATCCATTTTCCTGCATTTTTACCCTAAAATCAGTTATGAATTGAAAAGAATAAGGTGTCAGAGACCAGAACGGAAACATGACCCACTTACGTGGCATTTACCACAAGTTTTATTGAAGGAACGAGGAAGGGCTGCGCCCATGATCCGGTGTCCCCTAGGCGCGGGAAGCAAGTCGCTCTCGTACTCGGATTGTGATCCGAACACGGAAGTGGATCTTCCGTAGCGAGCGATGGTGGTGTCAGGGACGGAAAAACAGATCGATAGCCGGGACCGGAGAGCAAAAACGTGGACGGGGTCAGAAACGGGTTGTAAGCCGGGATGGGAGAGCAGACGTGTTCGGGATCAAAAACGGGTCATAATTCGGGACGGGAGAGCAGACGTGGTCGAGATCAAAACAATTCGTAGAGACCAACGGGGGCAAAAACAGGACAGGCGGGAGTCAGGGGTCGAAAACGGCTTGCCTTGAAAAACAGAGGTTCGCAGACGCACTGACAACAGGGGATTGACAGGATTGAGTTCAAATAGTGACAAGGAGCCAATCAGAACCCACGGCAGGTGGCGCCAAATGAGCAGGCACAGCTGAGTCACATCAGTAATCATAACATAAGGGGCAAAATATAAAAATAAAGAACAAAAAAAAAACTAAATTATTCATTAGAAATGGGAAAAAATATAGTTCAAAAAATGGACTCGGAAATATATATAATTTTTATTTTATTTTACCGTATATTAATTTTATTTTACCCAGGCTTTTGAAACGACATAAACAATAGAAGATTAAAAATGAATCGTCTAGTATACAGTAGAAATAAAAATAAAAATTCACAACAACAAGAAAAATTCTCAGAAATAGTTTATTATAATTTATGTTTTTTCTATTTAACTGCATTTGTCTGTCCTTAAAATGTTACCAGACTTTTCAACACCAAACAAAAAACTGAGAAAATAACCGAGCAAATATAAAACAATGAAAGGAAAAAAATCATCAAAAATAGTCAGGACTGATCAACAAAAAAACAAAATTAACTTTAATGAACTCATTAAAAGATGAATATATATTTTTTATTTTTACTGTATTTTTTGTCCTTGAAAATGTTATCTATACATAGCCTCCCCTACTTATGACCATTTGACTTACGTCAAACGATAAATGCGAACATTTTTTCCGGGATTTTGAAAAATATCCGGACATTGCTGTTAGATTTTGTATTGCGCACTTTTTTCCGTGTAGAGGACAGTACTGTAGTGCTTCTTTCCGCCACTCCTGATGAGTGGAGCCGTGAGAGCTCACCCAGCATCCACCCCGAAGAAGAAATCCGCTCCTTTTCCTGGTTTGTGTATAAAATTTCTATACTGTATCTCCAGCGCGTTAAGAACTTTGAAGTTTTTATCGTTAATATCTTGTGCATCCGTTCAATATGGTTGGTGTAAAGTGTAGATAGATAGATAGATAGATAGATACTTTATTCATCCCCTAAGGGAAATTCACATTTCCAGCAGCATCCCTGAGAAGAAAAACAATATACAAATACCCAGTGTGACGTGCGAATGCCCACTTTAGCATGTTATATAGATTAACTAAATAGTGCTACAGTTTGCTTACTTTATCAGTGCCTTGCAACACTTGGATTACTTTCTATCCTATGGATATGGGTTTCAACTCGCAAAAATACGTATATTCAAGAAACCTACTCCTCGACCTGAGGAACTCTCGAGCCGGCACGGTCCCTTTTTTACCTACCGAGGTAAGGCGACCCTACCGGGGTTGCAGAGCCGGTGCTAAAGTAAAGGCTAAGCGGCTAGCGGCGAAGTGGCGATATAAGCCCACGGTACCGTCCATAATCATGGGGAATGTCAACTCCCTACCGAATAAGATCGACGAACTGGCTGTGCTTGTGAAAGACATCAAAGCATACAGGGAGTGCAGCTTGCTTTGCTTTACGGAAACGTGGCTCACGCCTAGCATCACGGACGCTAACATCGCGCTAAACGGCTTCTGCGCTGTTCGGGCTGACAGAGGGACAAAAGTCAGTGGGAAGCGCAAAGGAGGGGGACTGGCTATCTACGTGAACTCGAGGTGGTGTAACCCCGGGCATGTAAAAACCAAGATTTCTATCTGCTGCCGTGATGTCGAACTTTTGGCTGTAAGTCTCCGTCCCTATTACATGCCCAGAGAGTTCGGACACGCCATTGCTGTCATTGTTTACATCCCACCGCGCGCTGATGCGGAAGTAGCGTGTGACGTCATCCACTCCGCGGTGGCAAAACTCCAGACACAACACCCGGAGGCTGCAATGTTAATCTCAGGGGACTTCAACCACGTGACTCTTGATAAGACACTGCCCTCTTTCGTCCAGTATGTGAACTGCAAGACCAGGGGAAATAGGACTATTGACCTTCTGTATGCGAATATAAAAAATGCATACAGCGCTAAACCACTGCCTGCCCTTGGAAAAGGAGACCACAACCTCATTCTGCTTAAACCACAGTACAAACCAAGAGTGAGGAGGCTACCAACAACCACACGCTCATTTAGAAAATGGTCCACCGAGGCAGAGCAGGCTCTGAGAGACTGCTTTGGATGTACGGACTGGGATGTCCTGCTAGGGTCCAGCAGTGGTGACATTGAGGAGATGGCAAACTGCACTACTGACTACATTAAGTTCTGCATGGACAATGTTGTTCCGACAAAGACTGTACGCTGCTATGCCAACAACAAGCCCTGGATCACGAGAGACATCAAGTGCCTTCTGAACCAAAAGAAGAGGGCCTTTAAAAATGGTGATCATCAGGAGCTAAAACGAGTACAGAAGGAGCTCAAAGTCCAGCTCCGGAAAGGGAAGGAGCAGTACAGGAGGAAGTTGGAGAAAAAGCTGCTGAACAACAACATGAAGGAGGTGTGGGAAGGGATGAAAACAATTACTGGCTGCAGCACCAAGCAGGGAGTGGCTGTGGATATAGATGTGGGGCGAGTCAACCAGTTGAACAACTTTTTCAACAGGTTTGACCACTCCGCCTCATCCTCACCCCTGAGTTGTGCAGCTGTCCTTCCCCCTCCCCCTCTGCACACTAGCATGGAAGACATCCCCCCACTAAAAATAACTTCAGCCCAGGTGTGTGGGGAGCTGAGAAGGCTACGAACCAGCAAGGCAGCTGGTCCGGATGGAATATCCCCCCGACTGCTGAAAGCCTGTGCGTCTGAGCTGGGAGACCCTCTACAGCGCATCTTCAACCTGAGCCTTGAACAGGGGAGGGTCCCTCAGCTGTGGAAAACATCCTGCATCATCCCAGTCCCAAAGAAATCAAGACCAGAGGAACTCAACGACTTCAGGCCAGTCGCCCTGACATCACATGTGATGAAGACCATGGAGCGGCTGCTGCTGCACCACCTGAGGCTACAGGTCCGTCACGCCATCGACCCACTGCAATTTGCTTACCAGGAGAAGGTGGGAGTGGAGGATGCTATATTATACATGTTACACCGATCCCTCTCTCACCTGGATAGGGCGAAGGGGGCTGTGAGGATTACATTTTTGGACTTCTCTAGTGCCTTCAATACCATACAGCCTCTGCTACTGAGTAGGAAATTGACAGAGATGGGAGTTAGCTCACACCTTGTAGAATGGATTACTGACTACCTGACAGGCAGACCGCAGTATGTGAAACAGGGGGGCTGTACATCGGACACCGTGGTTAGCAGCACAGGATCTCCGCAGGGGACCGTTCTCTCTCCGTTCCTATTCATTCTATATACATCGGACTTTAAGTACAACTCTGAGTCCTGCCATGTGCAAAAGTTTGCCGATGACACTGCGATCGTGGGATGTATCAGAAACGGGCAGGAGGAGGAGTACAGGAAATTGATTCAGGACTTTGTCCGATGGAGCGACGCAAACCACCTGCACCTAAACACCACCAAGACCAGAGAGATGGTGGTGGACTTCAGGAGAACCAGAACTCACCCGGTTCCTGTAACCATCAAGGGAGAATGTGTAGAATTTGTCCAGACCTACAAATACCTGGGTGTGCAGCTGGACAACAAACTGGACTGGACTGCCAACACAGAAGCTCTATGTAGGAAAGGGCAAAGCCGACTTTACTTCCTCAGAAGGCTGGCCTCCTTCAACATCTGCAAAAAGCTCCTGAAAATATTCTATGAGACAGTAGTGGCAAGCGCCCTCTTCTATGCGGCAGCGTGTTGGGGAGGCAGCATCAAGAAGAAGGATGCCTCTCGTCTCAATAAACTGGCTAGGAAAGCGAGCTCTGTTGTGGGCAAAGAGCTGGACAGCCTAACAACAGCAGCTGAGAGACAGGCACTGAAAAAGCTGAGGTCAATCATGGACAATCCATCGCATCCGCTTCACAGCATTATCTCCGGACAGAAGAGCAGTTTCAGTGACAGACTGCTGTCACTGTCTTGTACTACGGACAGACTGAAGAGTTCTTTTCTTCCTCATGCCATGAGGCTCTTTAACTCCACCCGGCAGAGTAAAGGCCCACATTAAACCACACCACCTACATTGGATCTTACTGCATTATGCAGCAAAATAACTAAACAAATAAATAAATCACAAAAGTAGCGAAAATACACGGGAGCTTGCTGGAGTGGCTGCCATTCGTGACGGCGCCGGAAGCTAAGTAAAGTAGAGGCGAGCCGTTTCTTTCGAAACAAAAGTGGAACAAGAAAGCTTGATGCGGTTGAGAAAATGGTCTGAACGCTTTTTTTCAGCCACTTGAATCACATCTTCCAAAAGTAAGTCAAACTCTATTTTATTTATCTTTATAGAGCATATTATTTCATGAAATGTTTATTTTTCGTACAAACAACACAGGTTACTTATACACGCCTTAAACATACTTATATAAACCTTAAACATACAAAATATAGCAGATGTTTATGGACGAAACCTAGCTAAAGAGACTTGCAAAGGCCTAAAGTACATTGCTGTAAATTTCTATGAGAATCGGTTCAGACATTTCAAAGCCTGTAAATCCCATACAAACACACACAAATCGTGATTAATTACGTAGTTTAAATAATATCGACCCATTTGACCTTCCTCTGCACAAATGCAATTATCCAGAATTAATTTTACTTTGTGCATGTTCCCCTAGCTATCCACTCGAAGAACCTGGTGTCCATCGTGTATCTTCTGGTGTCACTGGCCATCCACTTCCAGGCGGCCATCCGGCTGCCAGAGCACGTTTCCGTCCGAGTGGTGGTTGTCAAGGTGAGGCGCGTCCCTCCCCCGCCTCATCGGACGTAGTTTGACCTTGGGGTCTCCAATTGAACCTTCTGTTGTTGTGGTCCAAACAGAAGCGAGAGGGCATCCTGCAGACCGCCCTGGTCAACAAGGAACTGACCAGCACCACAGAGTCAGATTTTCTTTCTCTCTACCTTTTCTTTAGCCGTACCAATATTTGATTTCAAATAGATAAATGATAAAAAATCTTAACTGCACTACCTACAATTCTATGTCTAAATCTAAATTTGGTATTTCCACCTTTGCAACATTGCTAAAATTCATCCTATACTGCCCCAGTCTGATACGGAGATTATATTTCACGTGTTTGTTACCCTCCGTCTCGATTACCGCAATGCACCACTCTCTGGTCACCCGAAGTCCAAAATCAAGAGCCTTCAAGCAGGTATAAAATGTTGCGGCGAGGCTTTTAACTAAGACAAGAAAGTTTGATCACATGACCCCGGTTTTAGCTAACTGCATTGGCTCCCTGCTAGCTTAAGATTTTCGTTGCAGCCTGGTCATCCTGGAAGGGGGATGACCTCATGTCTGGTCCAAATTGTCCCTAGGTGTGGATGAGCTAGTGAGTTGTCAGTCCCTGTGTGCCCTGGGATTGGCTGGCAACCAGTTGAGGGTGTCCCCTGCCCACTGCCCAAGGACAGTTGAGACAGGCTCCAGTACCCCCGTGACCCTACTGAGGATAAGTGGTGCAGATAATGGATCAATGGATGGATAATTTGTTAAACCAACTCAATATTTATTTATAAGGTTTCATATTCATTTTCTTGGTATAGTTTTTTTTTTTAATTTATCTTCTTAATTAATAAGTTGTATGGATGCATTTATAGTACTTATTTTTGTATCTATAAATTTTACTATTTAAATATTTATTCATGCGTCTACTTAAATCGTCATGGATTCATTTGAAAATTTGTTTATTTATTTGGGATATATTTTTGAATTTCTCATATTTTGTTATACTATTTTTAAAATTTAGATTTTTTTAAATCGTAAAATGAGCAAAATGGTCTGTGTTTAAATTTCTAATATTTTTTGTAATTTAACATTTTTTTTAAATATTATTTTGATTCTGAAAAAAATTCTGAAAATTACATATACATATATATATATATATATATATATATATATATATATATATATATATATATATATATATATACAGGGAGTGCAGAATTATTAGGCAAGTTGTATTTTTGAGGATGAATTTTATTATTGAACAACAAGCATGTTCTTAATGAACCCAAAAGTCTCATTAATATCAAAGCTGAATATTTTGGAAGTTGGAGTGGGGCTTTTTTAGTTTTAGCTATTTTAGGAGGATATCTGTGTGTGCAGGTGACTATTACTGTGCATAATTATTAGGCAACTTAACAAAAAACAAATGTATACCCATTTCAATTATTTAGTTTCATCAGGGAAACCAATATAACAGCTCAACATTTACAAATATACATTTCTGACATTCAAAAACAAAACAAAAACAAATCAGTGACCAATATAGCCACCTTTATTTGCAAGGACACTCAAAAGCCTGCCATCCATGGATTCTGTCAGTGCTTTGATCTGTTCACGATCAACATTGCGTGCAGCAGCAACCACAGCCTCCCAGACACTGTTCAGAGAGGTGTACTGTTTTCCCTCCTTGTAAATCTCACATTTGATGAGGGACCACAGGTTCTCTATGGGGTTCAGATCAGGTGAACAAGGAGGCCATGTCATTAGTTTTTCTTCTTTTAGACCCTTTCTTGCCAGCCACGCTGTGGAGTACTTGGATGCGTGTGATGGAGCGTTGTCCTGCATGAAAATCATGTTTTTCTTGAAGGATACGGACTTCTTCCTGTACCACTGCTTGAAGAAGGTGTCTTCCAGAAACTGGCAGTGGGACTGGGAGTTGAGCTTGAGTCCATCCTCAACCCGAAAAGGCCCCACAAGCTCATCTTTGATGATACCAGCCCATACCAGTACCCCACCTCCACCTTGCTGGCGTCTGAGGCGGACTGGAGCTCTCTGCCCTTTACCGATCCAGCCACGGGCCCATCCATCTGGCCCATCAAGACTCACTCTCATTTCATCAGTCCATAAAACCTTAGAAAAATCCGTCTTGAGATTTTTCTTGGCCCAGTCTTGATGTTTCAGCTTGTGTGTCTTGTTCAGTGGTGGTCGTTTTTCAGCCTTTCTTACCTTGGCCATGTCTCTGAGTATTGCACACCTTGTGCTTTTGGGCACTCCAGTGATGTTGCAGCTCTGAAATATGGCAAAACTGGTGGCAAGTGGCATCTTGGCAGCTGTACGCTTGACTTTTCTCAGTTCACGGGCAGTTATTTTGCGCCTTGGTTTTTCTACACGCTTCTTGCGACCCTGTTGACTATTTTGAATGTAACGCTTGATTGTTCGATGATCACGCTTCAGAAGCTTGGCAATTTTAAGAGTGCTGCATCCCTCTGCAAGATATCTCACTATTTTTGACTTTTCAGAGCCTGTCAAGTCCCTCTTCTGACCCATTTTGCCAAAGGAAAGGAAGTTGCCTAATAATTATGCACACCTGATATAGGGTGTTGATGTCATTAGACCACACCCCTTCTCATTACAGAGATGCACATCACCTGATATGCTTAATTGGTAGTAGGCTTTCGAGCCTATACAGCTTGGAGTAAGACAACATGCATAAAGAGGATGATGTGGTCAAAATACTCATTTGCCTAATAATTCTGCACTCCCTGTATATATATATATATATCTCATCTCATCAGCCGTACCGCTTATCCTCATTAGGGTCGCGGGGGGGCTGGAGCCCATCCCAGCCATCTCCGGGCAGTGGGCAAGGTACACCCTGAACTGGTTGCCAGCCAATCGCAGGGCACACGGGGACAGACAACTCATTTTCTCATTCACACCTAGGGACAATTTGGACCGGCCAATTCACCTGAAATGCATGTTTTTGGAACGTGGGAGGAAACCGGAGTGCCCGGAGGATATATATATACTGTATATATATATATATATATATGTATATATATATATATATATATATATATATATATATATATATATATATCCAGCTCCAGACTTCCTGTGCGGAGTTTGTATGTTCTCCCCGTGCTTGCGTGGGTTTCCTCCGGGCACTCCGGTTTCCTCCCACGTTCCAAAAACATGCATTTCAGGTGAATTGGCCGGTCCAAATTGTCCCTAGGTGTGAATGAGCAAGTGAGTTGTCTGTCCCCGTGTGCCCTGCGATTGGCTGGCAACCAGTTCAGGGTGTCCCCTGCCCACTGCCCGGAGATGGCTGGGATGGGCTCCAGCCCCCCCGCGACCCTAATGAGGATAAGCGGTACGGCTGATGAGATGAGATATATATATATATATATATATATATATATATATATATATATATATATATATATATATATATATATATATATATATATATGTATGTATGTATATATAATGAAATATATATATACATGCTATAATTTATGATAAGTTTTTTTCTTTTATTTTTAACTTTTTGGTATTTTTAATGTATAAAGTATATATTCTGTCGGGACCAGAATAGAAACCAGACCCAATTGAATTGCGTTACGTTTCTTAAAAGTTTTATTAAAGGAAAGAGGATGGGCTGCGCCCACGATCCGGAGTTTGCTAGGCACGGGAGGCAAGTCGTTCTCCTACTCGGATTGTGATCCGATCACAGAAGTGGATCTTCCGTAGCGAGAGATGGCAGTGTCAAGGAAGGAAAAACAGGTCTATTGACAGGACAGGAGAGCAAAAACGTGGTCGGGATAAGAAACGGGTCGTAAGTCGGGACGAGAGACCAGACATGGTCGGGATAAAAAACGGGTTGTAAGTCGGGACAGGAGAGCAGACGTGGTCAGGAAAAAACGGGTTGTAACCGGGAACAGACGGGAGCAAAAACGGGACAGGTGGGAGTAAGGGTCGAAAAAAGGCTTGCCTATTATTCACTGAGGTTTGCAGACGGACTGACAAAAGGGCATTGACAGGACTGACTTCAAATAGTGACAGGGAGCCAATCAGAGTCCGAGGCAGTTGGCGCGAAAGGGCATAGGTGATTCACATTGGTATTCATGACAGTATTCCTTATTTAGGTCAAGTCAAGTCAAGTCATGTTTATTTGTATAGCCCTTAATCAGAATCATCTGATTAAAAATGTCTTATTTGAATTTACTTTCTAAAAATATGTCAAAATCAGTAAAGAAAAAACTCTTTAAAATGTTCTTTAAAAAATGTATTAAAATAAAAATATAAAACACAAAATAAACCTAAATGTTCTGCCAATCGTGTTATGATATGTGTTAGCATTAAGTTAGCATACATTGTAATACATTCTCCTTTGTTCTTGTCTGCTTCCTTTTCAGAATGATGATGGGGCGATTCGGTGAGTGATTTATCGTTTTTTATTTTATCGATGTGTCATTTGTTATTTTTATATCGTAGTATTATTTTCGCCTATGACAAATATCATGAATCTTGAGAAACATCAGATAGCATTGACTTAGAGGGTTAATATGAATTAGCATATAGCATAGATGCTTAAAGCACGCAGTAACCTGCATAATACCAAACCGGCTAATGTTAGCTATTATGAATGTTTTTGGATATTAGCATTAAAAACTACTTTTAATGCTAGCTAGTAAGGTGGACAAGCAACATAAATTGAAAAGAAAGTGCATCCTCTGGCTGCGGCTGCATCGACTCGCTACAACGGGTCAGGTGTATCGACATTTCGTTCTGTGTACATTGTTACAAAGAATGACAATACAAAGGAAATTATTATTATTATTATTATTATCAGAAATGGCTATACTTTACATTATTTTCTACTCGAATTTTGCAGCAAAACATTAGGTAGTTTAAATAATACTTTCCTTAGCTAGCCAGCTAGCTAGCAATTCCGTTCTGAATAAATAGAGGAAAACATTTGAATAATTGTCTATCTTTTCCACAGAAAGAGACGCTTTCGACACGCTTTTGGATCACGCGCCGGATAAACTCAACGTGGTCAAAACGGTGACAAATCTTGTCTTTTCTCTTCTAAGTTCTTTATTTACAATTTTGATTTATTTCTCATATGTTTTGGTGATATTCTCTTATTCTGCCCCTTTAGTCGCTTATCACTTTTGTCAACAAACACTTAAACAAGTTGAACTTGGAAGTCACTGAGCTGGAATCTCAGGTATTGGAACATTTATCCGTTAGCATGTCTGTTAGCATGTTGCTAGTATGAGAAAAGTAATTCACCTTTGTTTTGTTTTAAATTGGGCGTTTTATTTTGGGTTGCGGTTTTAACTAAGATAAAGGTGTTAAAATTGGGTTTTGAACTATAACGTAAGAAGGTAGGGTTTTATATTGATAATTGATTCAAAGAAGGTTTTTGAATTGGGTATAAGGTTTTAAATGGCATTTGAAACTCATTTTAGGACTTTCATATTGAGGTTTGGAATTGTGGTTACATTTCCAAAGTAGGTTTTTCAAATGAGTCTAGAAGCGTAATATAGGGTTTAAAACGTTTATTAGGGTTTTGATAATCATTTTGTAAACTGAATAAGGTTTCAAATCAGGGTTTTGAACTGGATTTGGGTGTCTAAATTGGGGTTTCAAATTCTAGTGTTCAGTGTTCAGCGAGGTTAAGGTTCTTTAACTAGAGTCTTTTCTTATATTAGGGTTTTCAAGTAGGGTTTCAAAATGAAGTAAAGTACCATTATGAACAACGTTTAAGAATTTTTTAATTAAGGTTTCAATCTCATGTTAGGGTTTGCACATTAAGGTTTTAAACTAAAGGATAGACAATAAAATAGTTCCGGTTTCCAATTAGGGTTTTATATTGAGGTTAGGGTTTTTACATTATGGTTTTAAACTGAGGTTAATTTTTTAAAGTAGGGTTTTGAATTTGATTCTGGGTCTTCAATTCAGGATTCAAACTTTTGATACGGTTTTCACAGCAGCATTTTAAACTGAGGTGAAAGTTTTAGCGCTAACTCGCAGTAAAAAATGCCAGTTATGAACCTTTATAGAGGTAAACAAAGGAGTGTATTCTTTATCCTCTACATAGGATGACCAATATTTTAAACCGAGGGGTTAGCAATAAAATGGTTATGGTTTTAAGTGAGGGTTTTATGGTAGTTTAAGGTTTTCACATCATGGTTTTGAACTGGATTTTGATCCTTAGTTTAAGGTTTCAAACTTGTGTAAATTTTTTTCTCAATAAGGTTTTAAACCGAGAGAATCATTTCAAAGTAGTTCTTTAAACTGGATTTTGGGTCTTCAATCCAGGCTTCAAACTGATCTCACAATTTTCACAACTCGAATTAAGTGAGGTTAAAGCTTTAGCGCTAATTCACAGTAAAAATGCCAGTAATTAAATTTCATAGGGGTAAACAAAGGAGTGTATTCTTTATCCTATGCATAGAATGACCAATATTTAAATCAGAGGGGTTAGCAATAAAATGGTTATGGTTTCAAATGAGGGTTAGGATTTTCACATTATCACATTAATGTTCAAAGTTTGGTTTTGAACTGGATTTTGGTTCTTAATTTAAGGTTTTAAATTAATGCCAGGTTTTCTAAATAAGCTTTAAAACTGAGGAAAACATTTCAAAGTAGGGGTTTGAACTGGATTCTGGGTCTGAAATCCAGGCTTCAAACCGATCTCAGAATTTTTAAAACTATTTAAAATTGAGGTTAAAGTTTTAGTGCTAACCCACAGTACAAGATGCCAGTTATAAACTTTTATAGCAGTATACAAAATAGTGTATTCTTTATCCTCTGCTTGAATGACCAATATTTTTGCTTTTTTTACGTTATTTAATAACTAATAATATTAGTATTTGATAGGGAAATCATTAAGATGCATAATTTTATGATGGCTATGTTCAGTTTTCTGATGGCGTTTACCTGATCCTCCTGATGGGTCTTCTGGAGGACTACTTCGTGCCCCTCTACAACTTTTTCCTCACCCCTGAGAACTTTGAGCAGAAGGTGGGTTTTGCTAGCTGAGGTCATTATGAATTGTCTAAAAAGCAAATGTTTTTTTTTTTAATGTTTGTTCATCTGTTTTTTCATAAGGTCCATAATGTGGCTTTCGCCTTTGAACTCATGCAAGACGGCGGCCTGAAAAAACCCAAAGCCAGACCAGAAGGTAATATCTCTTTTCTCCAGCAGATAATGCTATTGCCCCAATTTTGTTTCATAATTAAATTCAGGGATGTCAAACTCATTTTAACTCAGGGGCCACACGATCGAACAAACATTCTCTCGGGGGCCGGACTAGTAGATTAGAGAGAAAGAAAAAAACAAGAAAAACAAAAAAGAGAAAGAGAGGAAGATAAAAGTAGAAATGATGAAACAAAGAAAGAGAGAAAGGGAGAAAGAGAGAAAGGGGGAGAGAGAGAGTGAGAAACATAAGAGATACAAATAGAATTAGTGAGAGAGGGGTGAAGAAAGAGAGGGAAAGAAAGAAATCCTAAGAGAGAAGGAGATAAAAAAGGAGAGAATGAGAAAAAGGGAGACAGAGAAAATGGGAAAGCAAGAGAGCAAGAGAAAGAGAAAAAGAGAAAAGGAAAAGGGAAACGATAGCAAAAGAAGGTAAAAAGACACAGAGAGAAAGAGCTAAAGAGGAACAAAGAAAGAAAAAAAAAAAAGCAAGACACAGAGAGTGAAAGAGAAAGAGAGAGTGAAAGAAAAAAATACAAGTCCAGCGGAATTGGGAAGAGGCACCTGGCTTTGGCTCCATCAAGTGGACATATTTCAACCTGCAGCTCGTTTTTCTGTTTCGCTTCTCCGATCGTTGTCTTGTGGGCCGGATTCAATCCCTTAGCGGGCCTGTTTGACGCCGCTGGTCTAATTAATACAGTGGACTTCTTTCCCCAATCCGTATTATTTGTATTTTAATCACAGTTCCAAATGATTTCTGCCTAGCAACACGTAGCTCGTCCAAGGAAGGACTCAATTAGAGACATTTAAAAATACAAAATACAATTCAAAAAAATATTAATAATAATAATAATTTATTCATTTTTATTCACATTAAAATGTTCCCATAATGCAGTATTCCCCTTCTTTCATAAACATCCATCCATCCATCCATCCATTATCTGTACCGCTTATCCTCAGTAGGGTCGCGGGGGTGCCGGAGCCCATCCCAGCTATCATCGGGCAGTGGGCAGGGGACACCCTGAACTGGTTGCCAGCCAATCGCAGGGCACTCAGAGACAGACAACTCACTCGCTCAGTCCCACCTAGGGACAATTTGGACCGGCCAATTAACCAGATATGCAAGTTTTTGGAATGTGGGAGGAAACCGGAGTGCCCGGAGGAAACCCACACAAGCACGGGGAGAACATGCAAACTCCACACAGGAGGTTCGATTTCATGACCTCAGAACTGTGCCGCACACCTGCTAACCACTGCCCCACCGTGCTGCCCTTTTTATAAACATAAATTGTTTAATTATTTAAAAATATTCAATGCTATTTTTAAATGATATATAGTTTCTATTTACATAGCTTAACAAATATAATAAATATATATTAATATAAACAACTTTTCTTTAAATATCAAAACTGATTTTCTTCTTACAATTTGAAACCCCATATACATTTCATATTGCAATTTAGTTTCCTTTTAAGGTTATTGAAGTAATTTCATTTTTTTTTTAACTTTAACTTGACTACTCTTTATTCATAATTCAAATTTTATTATTTGTTGCTTTCCTTCTTGTTTGTTTCTACTGTAATTAAACCTGTCAGGACCAGAACGGAGACAGGACCCACATGCGTTACATTTCTCTCAGTTTTATTGGGAAGAAAGGAAAGGGTCCGGTGATCGCTGGTCGCGGGTAGCAGGTCGCTCTGAACACGGAAGTGGTCAGTAGCCGGGACAGGAGAGCAAAAAACGTGATTGGGATCAGCAACGAGTCGAAAGGCAGGAGAGGAGAGTAGACGTGGTCAAGATCAAAAAACGGGTCGAAGCCGGGAAACACGGGAGCAAAAACAGGAGTTAGTAAGGGTCGAAAAGCTTGCCTAAAGTAAACTGAGGTTCGTAGACGGACTGACAACAGGAGACAGAAAGGAGTGGGTTTGAATAGGGACAGGGAGCCAATCAGAGTCTGAGGCAGCTGGCGCCAAAGGAGCGGGCATACGTGCTTCACATCAGCAATCATGACAAAACCAGCATTTATTATTTTATGTGCATAACATTTTTTTCTCATGAAGGTTTTATTTTCAAATGTGGATTATATATTAGGTTAGAATTTTTCCAAGGTTTTTGTTGTGTATATTATACAAAAAAAGTAGTTTTTAGAATATTAAAAGATGCAATGCGCTTTGAGTTACTTGCCACTTGAGGGCGACGTCCCGTCACGCATTTTTTGTTGTTGCTCTTTATTTTGTTTCTTAATTCAAACTTTATGATTTGTTACTATAAAAACAATTGTACTCATATTAATGTCGTTCGCACTGCTTTCAATTTTATCAGCATTTCTCCAATATTCCGTTTATTAAGTATTTATATTATAGATTTTAATTACTATAACTTAGACTACTCAGGTTTTTCCTTTATTAGATATTTAATATGTGTAGTTTCAATAAAGTTACTATATAAATCCAGTATTTAGAAATATACAGTAGATATTAATGTATAAAAAGTTCCTAGCCAAGTGAACGCAACACAGCATGTTACCGCTAGAGAGAGACCTTGCAATACGTGTGAAGTGGCTAGCCATTTTAACAGACTCGCCGAGGAATTGAATCAAGATAACAAAAAAAATGGATTATATTATTTCCGAAAATGTTATTAGCTTGAAAGATAATGTATTTTTTCTGACAGACAACCTACTTAAATCGTCATCAAGGTTTTTTTTTCCATTAAGGTCGCAGAAAGATAAAGTGGCATATTAGTGGAATGTGGTTATTGTCCGCGGGTGGGAAAGCAAGGCTAAAAATAAACAAAACAATCGGAAACAATCTGTTTCTTTTCTTCTTCTCTTTTTAGGGGATTTACAGAACATAAGAGGTAATATTTTTGTGGATAAGTCAAGTATAACTTTGAATGCTAATTGCAGCCTTTTTCGCAACAAAACAATTTATCCGAGAAGCTCTGGGGGGAATTATAATATGCAAATGAACTCGGCGGATGCTATCGCTATGCATCTCATGCTAATTACCTTTTTTTCGCCCTAGTTTTAAGTTTATCTCTGTCAAGACCAGAACGGGGACAGGACCCACTTGCGTTGCGTTTCTCTCAAGTTTTATTGGAAGAAAGGGAAAGGGTTGCGCCCACGATGATCATGACGGTGATCGCTGGGTGCAGGAAGCAGGTCGCTCTGAATGCGGAAGTGGAACTTCCGTGGCAAGCGATGGGGGTGTCGGGAACGGAAAAACAGGTCAGTAGCCGGGGCAGGAGGGCAAAAACGTGGTCGGGGTCGGAAGCCAGTCGGAAGCCAGGAAAGGAGAGTAGACGTGGTCGGGGACAAAAGAGGTCGAAAGCCGGGACGGGAGAGTAGATGTGGTCAGTATCAAAAACAGGTCGAAGCCAGGGGACATACAGGGGCAAAAAAACAGGTGGGATTCAGGGTCGGAAAAAGGCTTGCCTAGTGTTAACTGAGGTTCACAGACGGACTGACAAAAGCTGACAGAAAGGAGTGGGTTTAAATAGGGTCAGGGAGCCAATCAGCGTCCAAGGCAGTTGGCGCCAAAAGAGCAGTAATCATGACAATCTGGTTGCTTGCCATTAACGAGAATAGACGCCGAAGAGTTAATTCAGAAGCTGGGAATTTATATATATTTTCAATTTTATCCATTTTTTTCTTTACATTTCCTTTTCCAGACGTGGTGAACCTGAACCTCAAGTCGACCCTACGAGTCCTCTACAACCTGTTTACCAACTACAAGAACTCCGAGTGACATCCCAGTTTCAGACTATACAGAATTTTTCTTTGTTTTTCTCGTTTTTATTTATTCCTGTTACAAAATTGTTTGCATATACTCCCATTTGAGAAAAAATGCTTGATATTCTTTGTCAAAGCGCTTTGTGGTAATAGTAAAGAAGTATTTAACTTTTTTCAGTTTGTTTCGTTTCAAATTGGGCGTTTGAACTCATGTTAGGGTTTTAAACAAAGGTAAAGGTTTTAAAGTTGGGTTTTGAACTATAACGTAAGGGTTTTACACGGATTACTAAGTTTTTGATTTGGGTTTAAGGTCGTGAATTGGGATTTGAAACTCTCATTAGGACTTTCAAATTGCAATTTTAGAATGGGGTTAAATTTTCAAAGTAGGGTTTTGAACTGAGGCTGAGAGCTTAAATTAGGGTTTGAAACTGGTTAGGATTTTTACAGGAAGTTTTTAGGACGGTTATGAGGTCAGGGGAATAAATAAGGTTTCAAACTCTGGTCAAGGTTTTTGAATCAGGGTTTTGGACTTGGTAAAGTTTCAAAGTAGGGGTTTAAACTTGGGTTAGGAGACATATCAAGGGTTTCAAACTCGGGGTACTGTTTTCATACTGTTTTCATAGATTCAAATTGAGATTCAAGTTTTTGGTTAAAGGTTTTAACTGGTTAGGATTTTAAATGTGGGTTTCAAAGTTTGTTTAGACTTTTCGTTTTAAGGTTTTTAGCTCCGGTTCCAGTTTCCAATTTCTAAATTAAACTGTGTTTTGGGTTGTAAATTTTGATTTGATGTGGTTTCAATTTAAGGTTAAAGCTACAATCTATAGTTTTGAACTGGCTTTAAGGGCTTGAATAAGGGTTTCAAATTCTGGTTAGGGTTTTTACATCAAGGTTTTAGAGTGGCTACAGTTTAAATGTACATTTTGTTTACAGGGTTTAAACGCATGTAAGGTTTTGAAAATAGGGTTTTGAAGTCCAAAGTTTCCAACTAGGGTTTTGAATTTAGTTTAAGGTTTCAAGTTAGGGTTTCAAACGTTGGTTGGGGTTTCATATTAAAGTTATAAATGGGTTATATTTTCAAAGTAGGGGTTTGAACTGGATTTGTGGTTTTAAATTAGGGTTCCAAATCTGTGACAGGGTTGTCTTTGAACTGAGATTAAAAATTTCAAAATCGAGTTTTTAATCCAGAATGTTATATTAGTGATTTAAAAACTGTTTACTGTTATTCACATTAAGATTTTGAAGTGAGTTAGAAGATTCCAATTAGAATTGTAAATTTCTAATTAGGGTTTCAACTCTGGTTAGATTATATTTGGTTTGAAGTTTCAAAGAAGGATTTTATATTATGGTTTCAAACTTTGATTAGGTTTTCACATTGTAGTTTTAAACTGTGGGTTGAGTTTCCAAGTGGTTATGGTTTCAAATCAGGGTTTCATACTAGGGTTAAGGCTTTTGTTAGGGTGAGTATATATAGGTAGGGTTCCAAACTGAAGTCAAACTTTTCAATTAGGATTGTATATTGACTTTAGGATTTCAAATTAGAGTTTAAACTCTGACTAGGGTTTCAACATTAAGGCTTTGAATCGGAGCAAGTTTCAAAGTAGGGTTTAAATTAGAGTGTCAAACTTTGATTAGAGTTTCATATTGACTTTTAAACTGAGGGTTGAGTTTCCAAGTGTTTATTGTTTAAAATTACGTATTTTTTTTACTAGGGTCAAGATTTTTATTAGGGCGTCAGGATAGAAGTGGGGTTTCAAACTCAAGTTAAAGTTTTCACATATGGTTGTAAGTTTTGTTTGGGTTTTAAAATTTGGGTTTTAACTCTGGTTAGGGTTTCCACGTTAAGGCTTTAAGTTTGATAGTAGGGTTTTAAACAAACATGATGAACTTTAATTACGTTTTTCGAAGTTTTGATGGTTGAGTTTCTCAGTGCTTATGGTTTCAAATTCGGGTTTTATTCTTGGGTTAAGGTTGTAACATTTTTCAGTTTCTCATGCACTATTGATACACTCGCAAAACAATGTCAAGTGGTTTGAACAAATTTATTGACACTAAAAACAGAAAACAATCAAGTTAGAAATAGGGTTCCAAACTGAAGTAAAGGTTTCCACACAGGAGTGTAAATTTTGTTTAAGATTTCAATCTTCGATTAAGAATTTAAACTGAAGGTTGACTTTCGAAGTGGAAATGGTTTCAATACGGTGTTTTGCAAAATGGCTATTTTATAATTAGGGTGTCAAATTCTAAGAATGGTTCCAAACAGTTTTGAATTCCATTAAAGATCGGGTTTTCAATCTCTGTCTTGAATTAGACGAATAGTTTACAGGCTGCGTTAAGTGGAAGTGCGGCTGCAGTCAGCTGACCTTTCAGAAGAGAAGCCCAGGAAGGGGATAGCGGCTAAACCTCCCCCACGGGCCGCCAGGGGCCCCCACGGCCCCCACCCACCGCCCGCCATGATGCCAAGTCGAGTGACGCCCGAGTAAATTATTGAAAGCAAAGATGAGTCATCGTTTGTTAGCGCTTCCGTCGGTTTTCGGCCTCCCGACGATTTGGGTAAAGGAATAACAAGTTGATTATAGAGCACCTTTCTTTGTTTTCATGGCAACCATCAACACATTTTTCCTCTTCCAAATTGCCCCTTTCATTTAAATGCATTTTCTCACTTATTTTTTTTCAAGCTTTTTTTTTGTGCTTCCTGTCCGTTTCGGTGAGCCTAATGGACACGCGGGAATACTATCGATGCACTTTTTCCTTGAGTGGTCCGGCCGGCCCAGTGTCACGTTTCAGTGGGCAATGCATGATGGGAGTTTGTTCTTGGTGAGGGCTGAATCGTGTTACGTCTTTAGCTTTATCTGCATCACGGTGGACTAGTGGTTAGTATATCTGCCTTTAGTATCTTGAAAAAAATTTGAGTTTTATATTGTGTTGTAAGAGTCATACTAATTTGAGGGGAGGGCGTCATTATAATTATGAAATTAATTCAGTTTTTTCTTTCAAGAAATATAATAAATCATAACGTATTTAAAAAAAAGTCGGCTATTTGAGGAAAGAAAATTATATGAAATAAAAAAAGATCAGCAGGTTGTGTTGGTATTCTACAAAATGATGCATGGACTTGCCCCCGCAAATCTTCCTGTTTTTATTTCCCCCTATGTTCCTGCTCAGAGCCAAGAGCCAAGAAGAAATCCGCAGGTTCGAGAGCGTTCTCCATTCAGGCCCCAGTGCTGTGGAACGCTCCGCCCCCTGAGATTCGACCTGCAACCTCAGTGGAACTGTTTAAATCTAGGGTTAAAACACACTTATATTCTGGAGTTTGCGAATGACCCATATTTCATGTTAACAATATCTGTGTATTATTTGTTATTGCAACATCCATTGCAGCATGGTCACCCTCGAAGGGGGATTACCTCATGTTTGGTCCCTTCTCGAGGTTTCTTCATTTTCCTCATGTTGGGGTTTTTGAGTTTTTCCTTGCCCTCATGTAGGTTTTAGATCAGGGAGAATAAGACTTGACAAAATAAAGAATATAAAATATTGGAAACAAAATAAGTAATATAACGAAATAGAAATAAATTAAATCAAATGAACAAAATATAAAAAATAAAACAATACATAATGAAATAAAATTAAAGAGAATTAACTGATTATTTTTTTCAGTAAAATAACGCAATAAAGTAACCCACCACCCTCCTGACGACAGGCGACTGTAAAATGAATGAATGACTAAATAAAGAAAAAAAAAAGAAAAAAAATTTCGATGGAATAAATTACATTATTAATTATAATAATGTCAAGAACCGGAACAGGTTCAGGACCCAAATGTGTGACGTTTCTCACACAAGCCTTTTATTTTACGGGAAATGGGGAGTCATGCACGTTAGGCCGACGAGATCGATACCAATTGCCCGAGTAGATATCGGACAGGAGAGGACAGACAGGATTGATAATGAAATAGGATATCGAAATTAAACAGGACAAACTAGACGGGGACGAAAACAGGGGTGAATGATAAACAGGACAAAAATAGACAGGAACGGAACTGGATACCGATATTTAACAGGACAAAAATAAATGGGAACAATATCGGACAGGAAATACCAACAGGAAACAGGACAGAATGAAACCCACGTCTTGCGGGGCAGAGGTTCGTTGACGGACTGACAAAGGAAGAGAGAGCGTACTGAGCTGAAATACACGGAAAGCCAATCTGTCAACAAGCCGTAGTTGACGCCACACGGGTGGGGCCAATTGGGCGCCATGGCAACTGTTACAAATAATGGTGTTCAAATTCCTCGAGTCATTTGCCACCTATCTTCTGTTCATCAGCTTGAACACAAATGTATTCTAATTGTCATGACATTATTATTGTTTGTCGTGCTTCCCAATTCCGTTAGTCTGACAAAATATAGAACATACCAAAAAAGGAGGAAGTTAAACTATTGTGCCACCACATCCTCTCAAATTCGCTCTGTTGACATTTTATTTTGGTCAAAGCGGCTCGGTGCTGACAGCGCTTTTCCTCAAAGCCTCCATTTTTATTTCATTTATTTCTTTTCTTTATCTCTTAGCTTCTTTTCGGCTGCCTTAAGTCATCGCAGGAGGTAAGCTGCTTCACGGAGATTTTTTTTCTTTCAATGAAAGTGCAAAGAGGAAGCGTTTTTGACACGTGTTACTTTCATTTTTTTGTCTTATGGAATACAAAAGTCCACGTTCAAAGTCTCAGAAGAAATACAAAAGAGATTTTCTGTATTAAAAAAGGAGCTTTTTAACTGTCCTGTTTTTTAAATGTGGGTTGCCATTTCTAAGCAAAATGTTGTAGTCTTTTACAATAAATCAATATAGAAATTTAAATATGGATAATAACTTTAAAGAAAAATAATTAAAAAATTTATTAAGTATTTGTATTGCGGTCCTCAGCAAAATGCAGTAGTATTTTACAAGAAATCAATACAAAAAAGTAAAAAAGGTGATAATATCTTTAAAAAAATAAATAAATCATTGTATTTATTATTTAAATCGCTTTTAATGACGTTTTAATGATTTTAACACATGATTGGGTTACCAGTCCTCAGCAATTGCTGTAATATTTTACACGAAATCAATATAGAACTTTAAAAAAGGAATAATAACTGAACAATAAATAGTTTTATTTATTATTTGTATTGCTTTTAATGATTTTTAATGATTTTAACACACAATTTGGTTACCAGTCCTCAGCAAAATGCTGTAGTATTTTAGAAGAAATCAATATAGAAATTTAAAAAAGGAATTATAACTTTAAAAAATAAAATAAAAATAAATTATTAATTATTTGAATAGCTTTTAATGATGTTTTAATGATTTTAACACATGATTGGGTTACCAGTCCTCAGCAATTGTCGTATTATTTTATAAGAAATCAATATAGAAATTAAAAAAAAGGAATAATAACTTTAAAACAATAAATAGTTTTATTTATTATTTGTATTGCTTTTAATGATGTTTTAATAATTATAACACACATTTGGGTTACCAGTCCTCAGCAATTATTGTAGTATTTTACAAAAAAATCAATATAGTACTTTAAAAAAGGGAATTATAACTTTAAAAAATAAAATAAAAATAAATTCTTAATTATTTGTACAGCTTTTAATGATGTTTTAATGATTTTAACACACAATTGGGTATCAGTCCTCAGCAATTACTGTAGTATTTTACAAGAAATCAATATAGAACTTTAAAAAAGGAATTATAACTCTAAAAATAAAAATAAAAATAAATTATTAATTATTTGTTTAGCTTTAAATGATGTTTCAATGATTATAACACACGTTTGGGTTACCTGTCAAGACCAGAACGGAAACAGGACCCAATTGCGTTACGTTTCTCGCAAGTTTTATTAAAGGAAAGAGGAAGGGCTGCGCCCACAATCCGGAGTTTGCTAGGCGCGGGAAGCAAGTCGCTTTCGTACTCGGTTTGTGATCCGAACACAGAAGTGGATCTTCCGTAGCGAGTGATGGCGGTGTCAAGGACAGATAAACAGGTCGATAGCCGGGAAAGGAGAGCAAAAACGTGGTCGGGGTCAGAAACAGGTCGTAAGCCGGGACGGGAGGGCAGACACGGTCAGGATCATAAATGGGTCGTAAGTCAGGACGGGAGAGCAGACGTGGTCAGGATCAAAACGAGTCGTAGCCGGAGACAGACGGGAGCAAAAACGGGACAGGTGGGAGTCAGGGTCAAAAAAGTCTTGCTTAGTATTCACTGAGGTTTGCTGAAGGACTGACAAAAGGGGACAGACAGGTCTGGGTTCAAATACTGATCGGGAGCCAATCAGAACCCGCGGCAGTCGGCGCCAAAGGAGCGGGCACAGGTGCTTTGCATCAGTAATCATGACATTACCAGTCCTCAGCAAAATGTTGTAGTATTTTACAAGAAATCAATACAGAAATTAAAAAAAGGAATTAAAACTTACACAAAAAAACAATGGTTTTTAATTGTTGCTCTTAGATATATCAATAATAATGTACTTTGGTAGTTATGAAATAAATAACAAATGATTATAGCACAAGTTTGGGATCCCAGTTCTCAGCAAATGCTGTTGTATTTTAGGCTAAATCAATACAGAAGTTTTTTTAAAAAAAAAGGAATAATAACTTAAAAAAAACAATAAATGGTTTCATTAATTTCTTGTCATGCTTTTAATTACGTGGATAATAATAAACGTTGTTGGTCAAGAAATAAAAACTAAAAAACTAATAATTTTATCTCAAGTTTGGGTTGCCAGTTCTCAGCCAAGCGTTGTAGTGTTTTATGACAAATCTTCATGAAAAATAAAAGGAAATAAAAAGAAATATAATACTAAAGTAAAACACAATAAAATGGAATTTTCAGAAAAATAGACAATGAAATTTTTTTCACGAATTAAAAAATGTAATAAAATGAATTCAAGCACAGTAAAATAAAACACGTTCATGAAAGAATAGATGCAATTAAATAACCTCAAATTAAATGAATGTACAAAATAAAATTAAAAATAAAATAAAAGGAAATAATTTAAAAAATACAATTAAAACAGAGTTATTTTTTTACATAATATGAAAAACATAAATCAAAACACAATTAATATAAAATTAAAAAATACAGGAATAAAATTACATGGTATGAAAAGTGATTTGAAAATAGAGTATATACTGTACTCAAAAAAATATTTCAGTAATTGTTTATAATGCTTTTAATTATGTTAATAATGATGTATTTTTTAATCATTACATAAATAAATATTACATAAAATAATCAAACATATAATATATACTTTATTAGTTAAAGTTGTAGTAATAATAATCCAATAATATAAAAAATGATCCCTGCAACCATTCTGAGGATAGGGGGCATTCCTATTTGAAGTATTTCAATATTTATTGTGTTTCACACTTAAAGGGAGAGTGTATAATATTTAGTGCCTCCTAGTGGTTCAGAAAGTTTAGAAAATAACTTTGATTTGAATACTAGTCCTAAACTGTTATACCGATGTGAAAATTCTAGGTCGAGAAATTTGAATTTTTTTTTACACAGTAGAATCCCAACTTAGGTCGCCGCCATGTTTGTATGGCATCCTGCCGCCACGCTGTGCTCTGCTGCACTGGCCCTTGCTCTTACAACACAACACAGAGCCATCTAGTGGTCAAATATTACACATTGGGGCTTTTATGTTTGTATCGCATATTAAATTGAGAACAATGAAGTTGAAATTCTGGATCAAATTGAATAAAAACAGTTGTTGTACTACATGTGGCCACAAAGAGCGCTATGGAGTCAGATGTGGCTAAGTGTCACCACGAACCAAGACAAGAGGAAAAAGATGGCGCTGTAAACGCTGAATGCTTCCATGGTAAATTTACACTGCCCTAAAAAGTATTTTCCTCTCACTAATTGTTATTATTAATATGATTGTAATTATATCTATTATCAGTTGAGAAGACAAATATGATCCAACCGACGTCTCTGAAAGACCCCAAACTGGAGAAGCTCAAAGATGTAAGAGAGTGTCCATAAATAAATCATAATGTTGTTACAATGCACGTTATCAACCCCCTTTTTCCTCACACATATTACTGCCATGTTCTTAAACCAAAAGTGTCCTCACATTTACCGAGATGCTCTCACACAAGTTCTGGAAACACTGCCCCATGCACTATTGAAACTTACTCCGGTCCACAAAACTGTTGAGCTGCCACACAACTGAAACACTCTCATTTCCTTACATAATGAAACAACCTGAAACTCATTTGAACTCTCACACACTCCTAAAACTCTCACACCACTAAAAACCACCACAACATTGACTTGTTAAAATGTTTTCGGACACTACAGAAAGTATCTTTCTTTCACAAAAACGATTGAAACGTTCACGGATTAGTCTATTACCAAATGCACTTGTAAAAGGTTCTGATACACTACTGAAAGTCTGTGGTCTCTCTCTCTCTCTCTCTTTCTCTCTCCCTCCCTCTCTCTCTCTCTTATAAAACCAATGAACGTGATCAATTACTACTCTAACACCAAATGCACTTGTAAAATGTTCTCACACACTACTGACATATTTGCTCTCTCTCTCTCTCACTCTCTTTTGCTCTCAAGTCAAGTCAAGTCAAATCACATTTATTTATATAGCTCTTAATCACAAAAATGTCTCAAAGGACTCTCTCTCTCTCTCTCTCTCTCTCTCATAAAAACTGGTGAAACATTATCACTTACTAATTTAAAACGAAATGCACTTGTAACACACTATTGAACGTCTCTGCTCTCTCTCTCTCTCTCTCTCTCTCTCTCTCTCTCTCTCTCTCTCTCTCTCTCTCTCTCTCTCTCTCTCTCTCTCTCTCTCACACACACACACACACACACACACAAATACACACACAAAACTACTGAAACATCACTTACACCTCTACTACCAAATACTTTTGTGCAACGTTCTGACAAACTACTGAAAGTTTTTTTGCTTTCTCTCTCCCTCCCTCTCTTTCATCTTTCATCTCATAAAACTGATGAAACATTATCACTTACTACTGTAAAACCAAATGCACTTGTAAAATGTTCTCACACACTACTGACATATTTGCTCTCTCTCTGTCTCTCACTCTCTTATGCTCTCTCGCTATCTCTCTCTCTCATAAAACTGACGAAACATTATCACTTACTACTCTAAAACCAAATGCACTTGTAAAATGTTCTCACACACTACTGACATCTTTGCTCCCTCTCTCTCTTGCTCTCTCTTGCTCTCTCTCTCTCTCTCTCACTCTCTCTCTTTCTTTCTTTCTCTCTCTCTCTCTCTCTCTCTCTCTCTCACTCTCTCTCTCTCCCTCTCTCTCTCTCTCTCTCTCTCTCTCTCTCTCTCTCTCTCTCTCTCTCTCATAAAACTGTTGAAACATTATCACTTACTACTGTAAAACCAAATGCACTTTTAAAATGTTCTCACACACTAACATCTTATCTTTGCTCTGACACACTACTAAATGTCTCTGCTCTCTCTTTCTCTCTCTCTCTCTCTCTCTCTCTCTCTCTCTCTCTCTCTCTCTCACACACACATACACACACGTACACACACAAAAATACTGAAACATTATCATTTACACCTCTACTACCAAATACACTTGTGCAACGTTCTGACACTACTGAAAGTTTTATTTTTGCTTTCTCTCTCTCCCTCCCTCTCTTTCATCCATCACTAGTAAAAATGTATCCTTCATTGCTTAAAAGTAAAAATTTCTCTCACACATTTTTCAGTTTTCTCTCACAAAACTAATGTTGTGACTTGATTATTTATTACTGTCCTTCTCTGCCAGAGTTTACTGCTATTCACAGACCCTACTAAAATCTATCTATCTAGCTCCCTCTCTTGTTTTCTTTCTCTCACTCTCACTCTGTCTCACAAAACTACAGAAAAAGTACCACTTACTACTCTACGACTAAATATATTTGTGCAATGTTCTGACACACTGCTGAAGGTCTCTTTCTTTTGCTTTCTCTACCTCGCTCCTTCTCTTTCATCACTCACAAGTAAAAATGTCTCTCTCATCGCTTAAAAGTAAAAATGTCTCTCACGCATTTTTCAGTTTTCTCATTCACTATTGAAACACTCGCAAAACAAATGTGACTTGAATATTTCTTACTGTACTGGTCTACCAGAGTCTACTGCTATTGACTTGTGAAAAGTTCTCACACACTACTAAACTATCTCTCTCTCTCTCTCTTTTTCTCTCTCTCTCTCTCTCTCTCTCTCTCTCTCTTAACATTCACTTATGTAGTCTCACACTAGTGAAACTCTCTCTCCCTTACACGTTTTTAATATTCTCATGCAACAGGCTGTACTTGCCCAAGACACACCACAGGAAATGGTGCCCATACGACTGTAGTGGTTAAGGGATCCAATCAACCAACCAACCATTGAAGTATTCTATCACAAAACTACAAAGTTTTCTCTCACACTATTGAAATTCTCTTTCTCATTCGTGTACAGTCCGACACTAGGGAAGGTTTCTCTCCTAAACACATTTTTTAATTTGTCATACACTTTTGAAAATCTCACAAAACATCATCATTTTCTCACAGTTCATCGCTCCCTTAACCGCATGGGTTGTCGGGGCACCAATAAGAATGCAAATGTGTACAGTCTTCTCCACTGTTGGCGGTCCCTGGCCTGTTTTTGGGTGGTGGCAAAGTTGGCACCAGTACATTCCTTAATGTATTCGGCCAAGTTCTTTTTCGGTCTTCCTCCCCTCCTGCCCCCTTAGATTGTGTCCTGGAGTATAGTCTTGGCCAGTCCTGATTATCTTGTGATGTGACCATACCGCTGAAGTTCTTTGTAGGGTCCAATGTGCCCTGTGATTATGTTGCGCACCGTATCGTATGTCAGATGGGCTAAGTAGCTGATGCCTAGAAGTTTCCTCTAAATTTTCCTACACTATTTAAAGTCTTTCTCCCTTTCCCTCTCTTTCTCTCTCACAGACACTCATACACACACACACAAACAACTGATAATATCTCACTTCTACTCATTATAACACTGTCCCATTGTCTATTTCCATAAACACTCATGCATTTTACAGAAGCACTCAAACTTCCATACAGACCTACTGAAATAATCAACAGTTATGCTCTCACACATATGAATAATGAACCCCTTGAATTAGTGAGTCACTCCATCGGGATGCCTTTAAAAAAAAAGATCATCGTGATTCCAACTCAGTCAGGTGGAAGGTTGGTAGAAAATTTGATGACGGTAATTATGGGAGGTGAGGAAGGGGCGCTATCTCGTGTATGACAGAAAAAGAAAATGTCTCTGAGAGAGGCAATGAATAAAAAAAAACCTAGGGGTTTGTTTTCAGACTGAATATAGATGACGTCTTTTTCTATCCAGTTCGGGATTGGGTGTTACAGCGGGAAAATAATTAGGACTCTCGAAGACGTTGAAAGCTCGATTCTGTGAGATCAAAGTGTATGTGTGTGTGTGCGTGTGTGTGTGTGTGAGAACAGGCGCTGCTGGACTGGATCAATAGCACTCTAAAAGCAGAACACATTGTGGTTCAGAGCTTGGACCAAGATCTGTACGACGGGCTGGTTCTTCATCATCTCCTCGGTTGGATTGAGATTTTTTTGGTTCAGTGGACACACACACAATTTTTCTCTAGTGGGGACATTCCATTGACATCATGTAATTTCATAGCCTCTTACGCAAAACACATCTGCTAACCCCAACTCTTACCCAACCACAACAAAAGATTAACTCAAACTTAACCTCTAAGACTAGTTGTTTTCTTAGTTCCCAAGCAGTGTTTAAAAGTATTGTTGTGTTATATCTGAACACTTAAACAACACCTAGGGTTTTAAACTAGGGTTTTGAACTAAGGTTTCAATGTATGGTTTGGGCCCCAAGCGATGAATTTTAGAGTACAGTATGTCAGGACCAGAACGGAAACAGGACCCAATTGCGTTACATTTCTCCCAAGTTTTATTAAAGGAAAGAGGAAGGGCTGCGCCCACGATCTGGTGTTCGCTAGGCGCGGGAAGCAGGTCGCTCTTGTACTGGGATTGTGATCCGAACACGGAAGTGGATCTTCCGTAGCGAGCGATGGCAGTGTCAAGGATGGAAAAACAGGTCGATAGCCGGGACAGAGAGCAAAAACGTGGTCGGGGTCAGAAACGGGTCGTAAGCCGGGATGGGAGAGCAGACATGATCAGGATCAAAAACAGGTTGTAAGTCTGGACGGGAGAGCGGACGTGGTCAAGATCAACACGGGTCGTAGCTGGAGACAGATGGGAGCAAAAACGGGACAGGTGGGAGTCAGCCTCCTTGGTGTTCACTGAGGTTCGCAGACGGACTGACAAAAGGGGACGGACAGGACTGGGTTCAAATACTGACCGGGAGCCAATCAGAACCCGCGGCAGTTGGCACCAAATGAGCGGGAACAACTGAGTCACATCAGTAATCATGACACAATAAGGGTTTCCAAATAGGCTTTGAAAGTAGGGTTTTGGCCTGGAAGCCTGGTTTAAAGTGCAGCCAGGGATTCCAACACGGGTTTGAAATTTCGCTTTGGGCATCAAACTAGAATTTTAAAGAGTGGCTAAGATTTCAGCTAAGGTTTTAAAAGTAGGGTTTTCCGCCCAAAATAGAAGTTTAGGTAAGGGTTCCAACTAACGTTTTTGCTCTGGCCAAAAGTCTGGTTTTAAAGCACATCTAAGGTTTCCAACTAGTAATATATATATATATATATATATATATATATACTGGTATATATATACTAGTTTCCAACTAGGGTTTTAGCCTAAAAACTATGGTATTATAACACTGGTAGAGTTTAAACATAGAGTTTTGGTCCCAAACCAGGACTTTAAAGCACAGCTTGAGTTTCCAACAAGGGCTCAAAATAGGGTTTTGGCCTAAAATGGGTTTTTAAAACGCAGTTAAGATTTTCAACCAGGGTTTAAAATTTGTGTTTTGAAATGAAGCTATGGTTTTTGACTAGGTTTTGCCCACCAACTAGGGTTTTAAAGCAGAGGTAAGGTTTCCAAAAAGGGTGTAAATCTTTTGTCTTTTGAAATAAAGCACTCCACTACCTCACATTAAAAATATTCTTAATACTATCAAACATCAAAAATGTTTTTTAAACCACTAAAAAGTTGGAACTCAAGATTTTAGACTCAGAATTGTGTTTTTGAGTGCACACATAAAAAGACAATTGCTGCTTTTTGTTTACTCATTATTCATGAACAGGTCTCTAATGTTAGTACAATGACATCTTCCTTCTTTGCCTGCAGCCAAGTTGTCCGGCGTGCGTTTGCCACTGGACGAGATGGCGTTGACCAGTTCGGCCCAGATCCGAAAGTTGAAAGCCATCCTGGGGGAGTTAGACAAAAAACTGGACCCGTCTGACAAGTGGGATGTCAGTTGTGAGTCACATCAGGATGTTTAATTACGATTTCTACCACAAATTGAACCACACCAATCACGCCACATCATAGACATCATTTTATCAAGTCTAAAATCAAGTCAATGTTTCATCTTGGGTCCCTTATGAGTTCAGTATTCGTGATAAAGAGTCAATTTCTCATAATGAGTCCTGTTTTCAGTGATTCACAAGAAAGACCTCCTGGCCACTCTCCACCTGCTGGTTGCCATGGTGAGAAGTTTCCAACCCGATTTGGAGTTGCCCTCCAACGTAAAAGTTCAAGTTGCGCTCGTAGAGGTGAGTCAGAAACAGCGCCATGTCGATTGGCTTTCTCACAAGTTTTCCCGCAGGTAAGCGAGAAGGGATTCCGGTCAGAAGTTCAAACCGAAGTCTTGACGGCCGAGAGGTGAGGAGGGCCTGAAAAGTTCTGCCAGGGAAGAACTTTAATCGTTGTTTTTGTGGTTTTCAGCGCAAGTTCGGAAACTCCAGTCAGTGCCGATGGTGAGTATATAATGAAACCACGCGCTATGGCGGTTCAATTTTCACATTCTTACTACTGCACTGGTTTGCATTGTGCATTGTGTTCTGCATTCTGATTGGCTGAGCAGTTTCTACACTTATTCGCGGGGCTGTTTGTTATGAACAGTAGACCCCCTGGGATACATCATTAATTTGCTCTGAGGGGGCATCGCAAAGCGAAATAGCCTAACTCCATATTCTATCCCTAACAAATGTGCCACTTAAACCTAAGCTCTAAAACTTGTTGTTGTTTTTTAATCTGGAAAATGGTCCTCAGAAGGTCACATATCAGGTTCTCACACACACTGGGTTTTGGCCTAAAACTAGGGGGTTTAAAGCGCAATTAAGAATTTCAACAAGTGTTTAAAAGTAGGGTTTTGCTCCCAAATTAGGGTTTTAAAGCACAACTTCATTCTCCAACTAGGTTTAGAAAGCAGAGTTTAGGCTTTAAACCTGGTTTTAAAGCGCATGTAGGGTTTCAAACTAGGGTTTCACAGTAAGGCTTTGGCCTAAACCTAGGGATTTAAAGCACATCTAGGGTTTGAAAGCAGGGTTTTACTCCCAAATTAGGGTTCTAAAATGCAAAAAGATTTTCCAACTTCGTTTAAAAAGCAGAATTTAGTCCTTGAATCCAGTTTTAAAGGGCAAGTAGGGTTTCAAACTAGGGTTTCACAGTAAGGCTTTAGCCTAAACCTAGGGATTTAAAGCACATCTAGGGTTTCCATCTAGGGTTTGAAAGTATGGATTTTGCCCCTTATTTGCCCCCTTTGTATTAGCGCTGGGGGGCACGTACACAGAAGTAATGATAGTAGAGGTAAACTCCCTGGGGAGGTAGAAGGGTCTGCAAATCACCGTCAAAAGTTCAATGTGCCGTGAGCAGTGATTCGAGACTATCCTAGCATTTTTACACCAGTTGTTGGTATAAATGCATAGTCCGCTTCCCCTGTTCTTACCGGTGAGTTCGCTGCTCCTATCAGCAGTTAGCCCCTCAATGCTAACAGCGTCAGCCGGGATAGATAAGTTTAACCTCCATCAGAATTATAGTGCAGCAGTTCGTCATCTCGCGGTTCGATGTTAGTTCCAGTTGTAGATGGTCCAGTTTATTGTCCAGAGAGCGAACGCTGGAGAGAAAAATGGATGGGAGAGGCGTTTTGATATTTTAGCCTTTAGCCTAGCTGTTAGGCCAGCCCGACAACCTCGCTTCCTCCTCCGGTCACATCGCCTTCTCTTGCCTCTCTGCTCCGCTGCTCCGTAGGCCACTGGGTCTTGTTGGCATAGACTCCGAGGCTATGTAAACACTCCAGAGTGGTCGTAGCAACGGCCACTTGATTTCTGGATGATCGCATATCCAGCAAAAACCTGCGATCATATACTAATCTGCGGTTTGAGTTGACTGTGTCCGCCGTCAAAAACTGAATCGAAGACTGAGCATTATGACCAAAATATCCAAAACTGTCGCCGAACAGGGCGCTACCATCTTTTCTTTTGTCAGCAATTGCCTCTGTTGTCGTTTTGTTAGAGCAATATTCCTTTGCAAGGGTAATGATGCATGTGACTTCTTCATATTTTTTAATAATTACAAGTTTTGTTTTCATGGTTATCATGTTTTTTGCTTCACCCTTAAGCATCACTGCAATTCATGGGAATCATAGCAAACAAATTAAAGTTTGTTAGTTGAGATTCTGAACTGAAATAAAAGAGAGGCATTGTGGGAGTTAGTTCAGCCAATAACATACTGGCATCTTCTCGAAGCCATGAAGAAAACCAATAGCAGACCAGAATCTTAAAAGATGTCGATTATTAGTAGACGGTCAGCTTAGCAACTTAACTTGTTATACATTTGTATTTTTTGGACATGCAAAATCTTTTGTTTTTGATGTCAGATACTGGGAAAATGCCGTATCGTACTCCATACCCTAAAGTGAAAATTTATAAGTAGGGGACACGTATCCTGTAGGCATAGTAGGGGAAATGCTGTAAAAATGGCGCAAAAGCAGTAAATCCTGTAAATCTACTGTAAATTTGTGTTTCCTTCCGGCAAGCAATTTCTAGTTCCTCTAAACCCCGTAATATGATAACATTCCGTGTCCAAATAATCACTTTTGTGCTCACTGTGTAGAACTTATCCACCGTGTGGAGCAGCTCCTGAAGATGGAGGCTCACAAGGTCACAGCGGTGAAACAGGTACGAGAAACAAGTGCCAATTTGCAGGAAGCTCCAGGGGGAACAAAGCGAAGGGAAGGAAATCAATCTTGCAAAGTTGACATTTTGCACTACAACCGGTTGCATTGGATTCAACGAGCTTTTCTCATTTTTTTCCTTAATGGCATAAAGGGTAGGGTTTCAACTTTTGTACTCAAAATAAACTAATGTTTTGCAAGTGTG
Source organism: Urocampus carinirostris (assembly GCF_059441175.1). Lineage (NCBI taxonomy): Eukaryota > Metazoa > Chordata > Actinopteri > Syngnathiformes > Syngnathidae > Urocampus > Urocampus carinirostris. The sequence continues at coordinate 32,424,784 of NC_142355.1, read as the reverse complement.
TGGACTCTCCGTTACTTTCTATCAAAACCCTTAATCGGTTGCTTGATACCTTGCCTCTTTTGAAACACAGCTAGGTAACAATAACCCATAGTTAAAACCTTAATTTGAAAATGACTACTTGGAACCCCTAAATTAAAATATTTAACGTTGCTTGAAACTTGAATTTGAAAACTACAAACCCAGTTTTAAAACCAACCCTTGCTTTATAATCTAGTTTAAAACGCAAACTTAAAATTTATTAAATGCAGTTTAGGAAAAATATTCGTGGATTCAATAACTAAACTTGAACAGAACCGCTAACCCTGACCTAAAATAACAACCCACACTTGAAACCATACTACAAAGCCTAAATCAAAATATTCTCTTGAAATTTTTTTGAAGACGTTAACCCAAGTTTGAAACTCAAACACAGTTTTACTAACACCAGTTTTGCCCAAAAAATAAATACATGTCTTTAAATTTTAATTTGACATCCGAAACCTGATTAAAACTCCTAACCCCGACTTAATACCTTACCTCAAACCATAAATTTAAATAATTTTCCTATAACTTTAGTTTGAAAACTCCAAATCTAACTATAGCTCCAAACACTAATCCGATACCCAAATACTGTTTTACTAACCCTAGTTTAGAAAAAAATAAATACACTGTTTGAAACCCTAAACCTGATTAAAACCCTAGCAATGATTTAAAACAATAACCCTAACCTTAAACCCCACCCAGATCCCCGAAACTTGATTCAAAAACCACTAACCATACCTGGCTGAATCCTCTAATATGATTTACCTCACAATCTTGAAAAAAAAACATCCCTGATTTAAAACCCCAACATTACCTTTAAACCCTAATTGAATGCAAAAACCCTACCTACAAATTTTGACATCCTGTTTTGAACCCCTTATTTGAAACTTTGAAATTGTCTAGAAAATTTGATCCAGGCTTCAAAGACACCTCAAAAATGTACTTTGAAAACTGGAAAATGATTTGAAAACCTAACGAAGCCGTAGAACCATAATCCTGTCTTCAAACATTTACCCGAACCATCTTGTGTTAAGGGCTTGCTTGGCTTTGTGAACAAGAGCGTGGCCAACCTGGGCCTGCACGTTTCGGATCTGGACAAGCAGGTACTGACAAAAGGACCTTGAAACCTTAGCCAATCTTACAGGCTTGATATTTTTTGTTTTGCTCACAGTTTTCTGATGGAGTGATTCTTCTGTTGCTGATTGGCCAACTAGAAGGGTTCTTCGTTCCTCTCAGTGATTTTTGTCTGACACCGGTCAACTACGAGCAGATGGTAGGAAACAAGGATTTGTGTTGGAAACAAGTGTGATTATTTCCAGACTATTCATTAGTCGGATTAGGGTTTCTATTAGGTTTTTCATATTCGGGTAACAAGGTCGTGTCATGGTTTTAAAAGTAAGGTCCTAATATTAGTTTTTGAATTAAACTCAATATGGAGTAGGATTTCAGATTTGTTAGGGTTTTGAGAAAATTTGAGGTTTGTATTTTGGGTTTTGAACAATGGTTGGATTACTGATCATTTTTAGTCATTGTTAGGGTTTCAAGACAGCTTGAAAACCGGTTTTAAGGTTTAAATCCAACCAGTATGATTGTTGACAGACAAGAACTAGATTCGGGTTGAAATGGGCATAATTGGATTCTAGGTTAGCCTTTATGAGTAGGATTGCTGGACATATATATGGTTTGAAATCAGGCTATCAAACAAGTTTGCGTCTTAGATTTCAAAATAATGTTTACGTTTCTTTGGTTTGGGTTTGAATCTTAGTTTGAGTCTTAAAATTTAATTTTCTAGCCAGTGTTCAGGAATGGATTGTGGTTTCAGATTACAATTTCAAAGATGTTTTTTAAAAGCATTTTTCAGTAAGGTTTGAAAATAACATTGGGGTTTTAAAGGTTCCAAGCTGGGTTTAATGTTTCAAATTTTGGTTTTTAAAACAGTTATGGTTTCAAAAAGGCTTTCAAATTGGGGTTAGGTTTTAAAAGTTGATTGCATTGCTGTACGTTGATGAAATAGTAGGGTTTCAAGTTGCTTGTGTTTTGCCCTCCTAGTTGCACAATGTGTCGCTGGCCCTAAGCTTCCTCAGTGACTCAGGGCTTAAAGTGTCCTCTGTTCAGCCCAAAGGTGACAGCCACACTCTTCAACACACAGTATCACAACTTACTCACCATCGTCCCCCCAATTTTTTTTACTCACACTTTGAAGTAAAAGTCGCCACCTAGCAGCAAGACATATACCGTCATTAATGCTTGAAAATCTCCAAAATCTCTGTTTAGATGTCGTCGATCAGGATATCGCCGCTACGCTGACTGTCCTCTTTGCTCTTCTCAGCAAATACTCCAAAGAAAAACAGAAGACAGCTGCCCAAAGAATCTAAGAAGTAAATTTATTATGTGCTAAATAAAACGATTACATTCTGTATGTTATGATTTCTGGTGGACCCAAACGCAAGGAAGCATAAACCATGAAAGGGGCTAAAAAATGACAGTATTCATTCACAAAATCCTCAATAAAGTAACAAACAAAAGTATTCAAACAAGGAAACAAAAAACAAACCTCACAAACCAGGATGAAGTGGAAAAACAATGATTGGGTACGGATGGTGATTGTAAAGATAAAGCCCGACAACGGGCCCGGTCCAAAATGTCCTTATGAAGGCTCAGGGTAGTTGTTATTATTCACTAATGTTCCACCCTAGGCCTTTAAGTGGGGTAATGATTTCCATTACAGAAAGGATAAAGATTCCTAGCTAAGTCAGGAGTCACCACCGTAGACCCTTACAAACAGCTGAGTAGCCCATGGCCCGGTTCTCAAAATAGCTCTGAAGTGATATTATGATTTTCTAGAAAAATTGATTTCTAACTGGCATTGGAAATAATTCAAATAAGTGTCTTTCAATATATGATCAATTCTTTGTAAACTATTTTTGAAATCATCCTATAATTGATTTATGTAAATCACTCAGTGCTGAGTCTATTTTTACCCCAATTCGAATTATAACAACCTGATAAATATAACAGTAGTAATAACATCATAAAATCAATTAAAAAAAAGGTTTCATTTGTTTTGAAAAATGCATGCAAAATTTATAAATAAGTATGTAATAATTAGGTATTAAGCAAATAATAAGTGCATATTAGGTAAGTAAGTATTAAGTAAGCAAGTATTAAGTATGAAGTAGGTAAATATTAGTAACTAGGTAAGTACGCAAGCGAACAAGTAATTAAGTGGATAATGAATAAGCATGAAATAAACAGGTAAATAGGTAAGTGTTTATTAAGTAGGTATGTATTAAGTAAACAATGACTACTATGTAAGCTATAAGTAAGTATTTAGCAAACTTAAGTATCATGGAAGTATGTATGAAGTAAATAATATGTATTATGTAAGTATTAAGCATGTATTTAGTATACAAGTATCAAGTAAATAAGTAAATACAAAAGTATTTTTTAAGTAAATAATATTTATTAGGTAAGTAAGTATGTATTAAGTAACTAATAAGTACAGTATTAGCTAGGTAAGTATAAAGTAAGCGAAAATGAAGTTTTTAGGTATTAAGTACAAGTTGTAAATGCATATATAACTTGTTGACCATTCGTACTAATCAGTAACACAAAGTAGCTCTCAGCTTAAAAAAAAGTACTGACTTTTGCTTTAGATGCTTTTCCTCACATGATTTCTCTGTACCCTGCCACGTCTTATACTTCCTGTTTTTCAAGCCGTGTCTGATGTGACTTTCTTCAATGAAAATCCGTTATAAATAAAAGGTACAGCTTAAATTAACAAATAGAATTTGAGTTTGAAGTTTTGAGTTCATTTTTTTATGGCCGGTTACATTTTTAGGTTTTTTTGTTGGTTTGGGCGGCGAGGATTCAGCCTGTGGCCACTTTTACCAGACAACATTATTTGCGACTTAATGCGCCCAAGTGCATCCGCCCGTGAACTCTAATGGGCTTTTAACAGACAAGCCGTGGCAGGATGTGGCCAAGGGCTAGCTCGTTGGAAACAGGAAACGGGATTGTTTGTTCGCATCGTTCGGAAGCTGATGGATGATCGACGGATTTCTCGAAACACTTACCGGACTGCAGGAAGAAGCGGAGTGATTGAAAAAAGATGAGGCCAAAAAGCAAACTTTGTGTTGGAGACTCGAGGCGTGAGAAATGACAGGAAGTCCCCCTAGTAAGGTCTTCTATGGGAAGCAACCATCCTTCAGAAATGACAGTATCGTCAGAGGCTTCCTTAAAAAAAATACTGCATGATTGCCTTTGGGAGGGGGACAAATCTTTAGGAACTCTTGCATGACAAAGTATTGGTCTCAAAATAACAGGCAAAAAGTTGGATTATTTAATTAATTTAAGTTAGTGAGTAAGCGAGTACCAGTAAATTATTTATTAAATAATAAGTATTAATAAAGTGAATGAAGTGGGTAAGGAAGTCAGTAAGTGAGTAAATGATAGGTAAGTAAGTGAGTAAATAATTAGTAAGTATATTAAGTAAGTAATTATAAAGTAAGCAAGTAGGGAAGAAAACAAGTAAATAAGCAAGTAAGTAACTATTTAGTAAGTATTAAGAAAATAACAAGTAAGGAAATAAGAAAGTAAGTAAGTGAGTAAATGATAAGTAGGTGAGTAACTATTTAGTAAGTATACAAAGTAAATTATTGTAAAGTAAGCAAGTATTAAAATGTATTAAAATAAGTGAGTGAGTGAGTGAGTAAGTCAGTGAGTAAGTAAGTATGTAAGTATAAACATTTAAGTAAGAAGGGAAGGAAGTGAAGTTTATACTATTTTATACACTGTTTTATCTTATGTAAAGTCAAATATACTTGTTCTAAAATCTGACTTCAGTGTTTGAGGGCAAACTGAGAGATAGGTGTTGTAAACCGTGTTTTGCGTTGGAATGTGCCTTTCCTTCCATCCTGTGCAGATAATAATGACTTATCACCTCGCTTGGGGTGTTGGATATGTGCCTGGCACCATCCTGTCTGTAGGGCAATGACCTATAGCCCCTCCCTCCATTCTTCAAATCATGGTTGGGAAATTTGCATCGACGACGGGGCGGACCAATCGGCAGAGGCTTGGTCATGGGGCGTGAACATTTCATCGGCATGGGTTATAACATGAGACAACGCTGGAACCCCCTCGTCTTCCTCTACACACGAGTGTAATTTTGGCACAGGCAGAAAGACCAGATTTGTTCAACTCTTTGATTCGGCTAAATAAATTGATATGTGGACTACACTCGTCGTTTGGCTAATTAAATTTCTCCGGCTTCTGAATATGCTCCAACTGTAAGGGTTTAGACGAGACACATGAAGTGTCTTCGCAGTCAGATTTCAGTTTAATAAATGTTAAAACCTTACAGAAGGAAGGCAGTAAGTAAGTATCAAGTGAGCATTTAGTTAAGCAAGTAAGGAAGGAAGGAAGGAAGAACAGGAGTAAGTAAATGATAAGTTGGTTGGTGAGTAAATGATAAGTAGGTGAGTAACTATTTGGTAAAAATAATTAGTCAGTAATTATTAAGTAAGCAAGTATTAAGTATTTAAATCAGTAAGCAAGTAGACAAGCAAACAAGTAAATAAGCAACTATAGTAAGTATTAAGTAAGTAATTGTTATTGATATCAAGTGTGTAAGTAACAAGTGAGGAAGTAAGAAAGTGAGTAAATGATAAGTAGGTGAGTAACTATTTAGTAAGTATATTAAAGTGAGTAATCATTAAGTAAGCAAGCAAACAAGTAAATAAGCAAGTAACCAGTAAGTATTATGTAAGTAACAAGTACATAGGTAAGTAAGGAAGTGAGTAAATGATAAGTAGGTGAGTAACTAGTAAGTATATAAGGTAAATAATTGTTAAGTAAGCAAGTATTAAAAATGTATTTAGATAACTGAGTGAGCGAGTAAGCATTAAGTAAGTATTAAGTAAACATAAGTAAGGAGGGAAGTAAGTACACAAGGAAGTAAGGAATTAAGTATTGAGTAAGCATTTAGTCAAGGAAGTAAGGAAGAAAGTACATAAGGAAGTAAGTATTGAGTAAGCATTTAGTTAAGGAAGGAAGGAAGGAAGGACGTACATAAGGAAATAAGTATTGAGTAAGCATTTAGTTAAGGAAGGAAGGAAGGAAGTACATAAAGAATTAAGTATTAAGTAAGCATTTAGTTAAGGAAGGAAGGAAGAACAGGAGTAAGGAAGTGAGTAAGGGAGTAAGTAAATGATAAGTTAGTTGGTGAGTAAATGATAAGTAGGTGAGTAACTATTTAGTAAGCATATTAAGTCAGTAATTATCAAATAAGCAAGTACTAGGTATTTGAGTAAGTGAGAAGGTGAGTAAGTATTAAGTAATAACTAATTATATCCCATGTTGTAACAATGACAATAAAGGCATATTCTATTCTATTCTATTCTAATTGATAAATAGGTATTGAGTAAGTTGATTTGGTTTTTGGTGTGGAACTGGAGGAAGAGGTTCTCAAAAAGAGAACGGTGTTTATGAACAAAAATCAAGACCAAAGTAGCAAACAAACAAATGGGTACTAAACAACTAACAAAATGTCCAAACCAGAAACAAAAAACAAACTTGACAAAGTTCAAACTAAAAACGACTCAACTGTAAATGGAAACTTCAAGGTATGAAGTAGCAAAGTAGCAATGTAGCCAAGTAGCAATTTGACAGACAAACAAACAAACAAACAAACAAACAAACCTGGAGTGGAAGTGAAAATGACACACAGGACAACAGAAAAACTCAAAACGACTCAACACTTTATTGAATAAAAATGTCCTTTTAAAAGGGTTCAGGATGATTGGGCACAGGTGTGTGTAATAAATGACCACACTTGTGCTTAGGTAAAAATGGCAGCAGGAGCCCTCTGGTGGTCGGAGGTATGCTTGACCCTAAATAAATTAATATGAATATTAAACACCCGAGAATGACTAAAATAAATTAGTGGGAAACAATGAATGTATAAATAGTTTATATTTGTCAAAAACTTTTTTTAAAGTAAAAAATATTCATTAATAAATAAATAAATAAAGAGGCAAAATAAGCTATATACTGTAAATAAAACAATGTGTGGACAAAAGAATAACACCTACAAAAAGCAACAATGAAATAATTCCAAAAGCCTGGAGAATTACATTTCTAATTAAAAAACAAGAATATGTATACTGGTAACGTGTGAAAATTATATACAAATTGGCAAAGGAAATCCATCTTGGTTCACATTCAGACAAACGTCTTTGGCCGAATATCTTCCCCGAAACGCCGCCACGTAGAAAATAGATTTCTCAGGAGGCTTCTCGCCGATATAGAGATAGCAAAATAAAAGAATTGTACCCTTATTTAGGAGGGTGTGCGGAAGGTGCTGGAAATGAATAAAGTATCTATCTATCTATCTATCTATCTATCTATCTATCTATCTATCTATCTAAATGTAACAGGTGTAATAATAACTTTGGTTTTATTGAAATTCCTGCTGAAATATGTTGTATAGTTTTTGTGTAAGTGTCCTGCAATGATGAGTCCAACAGTGCCACCTGCTGGTATGGGGGCAGGTTTGGTTTGGCTTTAGACTTTGCGACAGGAAGGTAGGAGTTGTTGGCAGTCTAACAGCGTGCTGCCAACGGTAAGACACGATCTTTTGGTGCTCCGCAAAAAGTTAATTTTAAACATTAAAACCACAGCTGACAAATCTCTCAACATGCACAGTAATGTGATTGATGTTGTCAAGCTGTTTCGATTTATTTATTTATTGTTTTGTTTCTGTCGCCTTTTATGTTAGTTTTGCCGGACGTTGCATTTATTTGCAGGTAAATTGCACCCGTTTTTATACTCGTTATTGTTATTATTTATATTTTCTCATATATATAAAAAGGATGATGTTGGTTAAAATTCAGTTTAAAGAAAAGTATGTTGAATTCATTGTAATCGTTAAAAAAAACACTATACGATCTCTTGTTAAAAGTATCTTGTTAAAATGGATGTAAAAATGTATTGTGATGGTTGATATTCTAATATGTATTTTATGTAAACTGAAAAGAAAGCTCTTTGATATGTTTAGGGCAGTCTAACAGCGTGCTGCCAACGAGATCAAAGCCAGGAGAGAAGCTTACCACGTGTTGTGTTGTGACACATTCATTTGCAGCAACTATAATAAAACCTCATCATCCAGTCCAGCGTGAATGTGGATCTTTGGTGGGACAGATACACCGCGGTTACAAAAATATTTAAAGGTTTGAACAGACCAAAAGTTTTGCACACGGTGTAAAAGATAAAAGTTTATTTGTCCCTGTGGTGACGATACAAAGTCAACAAGTGCGATCCACTGAGAACGGCACGCGACATTCTATCTACTCGCCGACATTTTGGACAAAAAAAAAACACACACAATCGGCGAGCGCTAACAACGCTCCACTGTAAGGCAACGGTTACCATGACAACCCGCCAGGGCCACAAACACAACACAAGGGGGGTAGGAACCGTACCCGCACGCGTCCCCGAGAGATTTTCTCATTCAACAATGGCGACTCGTTAAAAGCTAGAAAAGAAATCGGAAATTTGAGGCGGAGGAGCAAGAGAGCGTGAATTAAAAGCTGATCCCTCGGCCAATTATTTCGAAGGCGAGAGAGGCCAATTAAACGCTTCCCGTCGGGAATCGCTGAAATCTTGGAAACGCCGATAAGATCACGACTTCCGATCTTAGCTTAAGTTTTGTAAAACGGGTACCTGGGCGTCGCCGCGGGAACCGCATCTCCCCTGTTGCCATGGTGACACGGCCTGACCTACTTTAGTCACCGTGCAGGAATGTGGATGTGTTTTTTGTTTTTGTTGTGCACAAAAAAGGAGACGATGTCATTGGTCTTGTGATGTAAAAAATAACGTGATTTCAAAATAAAAAAAATTAAATTAAATTTAAAAAAAAAAAAAAAAAAAAAAAAAAAAATATATATATATATATATATATATATATATATATATATATATATATATATATATATATATATATATATATATATATATATAAGAACAGTATTTCTGCTCGTTTTATTAAAATTATTCAAATTGTTAAATTGGATTATTTGGGCGGCAGTAGCTCAGGAGGTAGAGCGCTCATCTTGGCCCCAAGGGATCGCAGTTCGAATCCCGGCTACTCCGTGTTACATGTCCTTGGGTAAGACACTGAACCCCTAATGCCCCCAATAAACAGGTTGGCGCCTTGCATGGCTGCACGGCCGCTATTAGTGTGTGAGTGTGGGTGAATGGGTAAATGTGAAACACATTGTAAAGCGCTTTGGGAAGTCTTCATTGACTTGAAAAGCGCTATACAAATGCAGCTCATTTCATACATTATTCAATCCTAGTGGCATTAAATCCAGGATTCTTTTAAAATGAAATAAAAAAAATAAATAAAAATCTGTAATAATATTAGAATAGTATTATTTTGCTTGGTTTATTTTCATCCATCCATCCATTATCTGCACTGCTTATCCTCAGTAGGGTCGCGGGGGTGCTGGAGCCCATCCCAGCTGTCTTCAGGCAGTGGGCAGGAGACACACTGAACTGGTTGCCAGCCAGTCGCTGGGCACACAGGGACAGACAATTCGCTCGCTCATTCACATATTAATCATTAAACATGATTATTGATATATCTTTTTCAACATATAAATAAAATAACTTATTCGCTTTAATGCTTAAGAAAAAATGTGACATGATCAATTATTATTATTAGCTTTTTGGGGGTTCAGGTTTGGTATTAAATGCTGATTTACTCCTTTCACATTCACTGAAATGCGAATCCCCCTACTAACTGTAGGGGGAGCCCAACGGCATTTGTCAATCCGTTCAACATTTTTTGCAATTAGCAAAACAAGTGATCAAAACATTGTATGTTTTTGTCTTCTTTAAAATATTATATTGAAATATACTATATGTCGTCATACACATACAGTACCTAGATTACTTTGCAGCAACTATATATATATATGTATATATATATATATATATATATATATATATATATATATATATATATATATATATATACTGTATATGTGTGTGTTATGGGAAATAATATGTTTTTAATTATGTGCGTTTGTGTGTGTCCATCTGTCATGGGAGGTCAGCGCGTGGTGGGGCTCTTTCACTCTCAGTTAAAAATTTCGTCTCTTTGTGTCAAACTTGTCCGCTACCCCTGATATAATGTATAACATTTGTGATTTTATATTCCAGAATTAGTTTTTCTTTCATTTAGAATTTTTTTTCAGTCACCAAAAACAGAATAATGGTCCAAATGACAGTTTTAAAATGATCTGAAAAAAATAAATCTAGATTTCACACAAATAAAAAACATTGCAGAAAAATAAAAAGATCTGGCTCTTATTTTTTTTTACAAAATAAATAAATAAAAAAGAAAATCCTTATTAAAATTTTAAATGTTTATTTATCACTTTTATGGAGGTTCAGCAAGAATGATTGTTTTTAATTTATGTGTGTTTGTAGGAAAAACAAAAGCAAAATGTTACTTTTTGTGTGTGTGTGGCTTAATTTTAATCTAAAAATATGGTGTTGAAAATAAAAGTAAAATAATAAAAAAAATAAGTCATTAAATTATAATGAAAACTGCATTTTTTTGTAAATACTACCTCCAAAATAATACATTTTTTAGTGCACGTTTAAAAAAACTGTTTAAAAAGTGTGATTTATTTTCTTTATCCTAAAAAGAGGGGGGGGGGGGGATTACTAAAAGGAAATTTAAAAACAAAAACAAAATGTGCCTTTTTTTTGGGAAGTCAATCCATCCTACAAAAGGATCCATTTGAGATGTTACTTTAGGAAAATAAATGAATACAATCAAAACAAAAAACTGACAAAATATCGATGCTCCTAACAAGGCCTATTGAGATTTTGATAAATGGTTATATCATTTAATAATAACTTTGTTTTACTTTACCTTTTCTGTACATTATTGCTGCAAAGTCATTTTTTTCTGTAGAACTGGATGAATGGTATGACGTGTGTCGTATTGCTTAGGTTTGTTGATGAAAGTTACCATAGCAACTCTGCTCCACTGCAACTAATTCAGGGTCCCTGATCCTCAATATTATCTTGAAAATGCATTGAGAAAGATGATGAAACATTGTTATTTATTAAGGTTTTTGTTGTTGAAATTCTGAGTTGCTCTGAGTTTGCACCTGTGTTTAGACCGATCGGCCCCGATCTACCCCTGTTTCAAAACAATAACAAACACTGTATTTGTATTTTTCTAGCTACAGCAAGAAAAGCGGCGCGGTGAAACATTTTGTCGCCGTAGCAACGGCCGGTACAGTCACACGTTTGTCGTAAGAAAAAGGCTGGTGTGACCTCGCTCAGCTTGTCGTTAAAACGTTTTGTCGCTGTGGCGAAAAGCCAGTCCCATCGAACGTTCGTGTTTAAATCGTAACACAAAACGATTAAAGAAAAAAAATCGTCTGGTTTCCGATGGTAAAACTTTTTGTCGCCGTAGCGATGACCGGGCCCGATGTACTTTACGATAAAATAGCAAACCGTATCTACCAGTGACGTAACACGAAACGATAAAAAAAAAAAAAAACAGCTTGATTCCAACGTCACCTCACTCGACTTGTCAGTAAAACCTTTTGTCGCCGTGGCGATGACCAGGCCAGTTACACTTTGCGATAAAATAGCAAACCGTATCTAACCGCTATGCGACACAAAACGATTTTTTAAAAAATCGTCTTGATTCCGACGTCACCTCGCTCGGCTTGTCGGTAAAACCTTGTGTCGCCGTGGCGATGACCGAGCCCGGTGTTCTTTTAGATAAAATAGCAAACCATATCTAACCGCTACGCGACACAAAACGATTTTTAAAAATCGTCTTGATTCCGACGTCACCTCGCTTGGGTTGTAGCTAAAACTTTTTTGTTGCCGTAGCAACGGACGATCCCGTCGCACGTTTGTGGTAAAACAGCAAACCGTATCTAACTGCTGCGCAACACGAAACGATTTAAAAAAAAACAGCTTGATTCCAACGTCACCTTGCTCTACTTGTCGGTAAAACCTTTTGTCGCCGTGGCGATGACCAGGCCAGTTGCACTTTGCGATAAAATAGCAAACCGTATCTAACCGCTATGCGACACAAAACGATTTTTTAAATATGGTCTTGATTCTGACGTCACCTGGCTCGGCTTGTCGGTAAAACCTTGTGTCGCCGTGGCGATGACCGAGCCCGGTTTTCTTTTCAATAAAATAGCAAACCATATCTAACCGCTACGCAACACAAAACGATTTTTTGAAATCGGCTTGATTCCGACGTCACCTCGCTTGGGTTGTAGCTAAAACCCTTTTGTCGCCGTAGCAACGGACGATCCCGTCGCAAGTTTGCGGTAAAACAGCAAATCGTATCTAACTGCTACGCAACACAAAACGATAAAAAAAATCGTCTAGCTTCCGACGTCACCTCGCTGTTAGTCTGCCTTGTGCTTATCAGTGGGGGCGGGGCTCGAGGCGGTCCGGCCATGCCAAAGACAGCCAGAGTGGCGGCCTTTGAGAGTGTTGGGTGTTTGTCTGGGGCGTGGCTTCCCGGGAAGGGCCTGCTACTCTTCTGCTGGCCACATTGCTCTGTCCATGAAAAAAAATATAAAGAAAAGTGTCAAGTTAAGAGCAATGACAAGAGTATCACAATAAAATGTTATTACAGTGTTTTCTGCACTATAAGGCGCATGGGATTACAAGGAACACTCCCAAAAAACAGTCCTTTGTCCTGTATTTTTCAAATATAAGACGCAGTAGACTATAAGGCGGATTAAAATAACAGTAAGAGCTACTCTATTTATTCATGTACAGACGCTTCCCTACTTACGACCATTCGACTTACGAAAACGGTAGATATGAAATTTTTTTTCGGAATGTCGAAAAATATCCGGACATTGCTGTAAGTTAGATTCTGTATTGTGTGCACCTTTTTTCGAGTACAGGACATTACTGTAGTGATCCTTTCCGGCGCTACCGGGGTGTGGCGCTGTGAGAGGTTACCTAGCATCCACCCCGAAGAAGAAATCCGCTTCCTCTTCCAAGTTCATGTGTAAACATTCTATACTGTATGTCCAGCGCACTAAGAACTTTGACAATTTTATTGTTTAATATCTCGCGCATCCATTCAATGTTTGGTGCGAAGTGTAGAGAAGAGGCGAGCCGTTTCATTTGAAATGAAAGTGGAATAAGAAAGTTTGATGCTGTGAAGAAAATGGTTGGATTGCTTTTTTTCTGCCACTTTTTACCACGGAAGCCCATCTTCCAAAAGTAAGGTAAACTTAAGTTTATAGAGCATATCATTTTATGAAATGTTAATTCTTTAGTACAAAACAATACAGGTTACTTATACTTATGCGCGGCCTGGCTTCAATTCCCCTTGCATATGATGTTTTGTGATAAAACCGTGTGTAGGAGCCTTTTTCGACCCTGACTCCTACTTGTCCTGTTTTTTTGCTCCCGTCTGTCCCAGGCTTCGACCCGTTTTGATCCTGACCATGTCTGCTCTCTCGGTCTGGCTTACAACCTCTTTTTGTCCTCGACTACGTCTACTCTCCCGTTCTGGCTTACGACTCGCTTCCGACCCCGACCACGCCTTGCTCTCCAAGTCCCAGCTAACTAGCTTTACCACAGAAGCTACAAAAAGGGCAACAAACCAAAGAATACATAAGAGATATACAGTACAGTATGATCAACTGCAAATCAATAATTCATAATTATGTTCAACAAAAGTATATGTATGCAAAAAGATTGACAAAAAATGCCGATCCATTATAATTCTAATCCTTACAGCAGAGTATTTTTCAACTAGCAGAACTCAGTTAACCCTCCTAAACTATGATAATGCAACTTACTGCATTACTTACTGCCATACTGGTTATTCTTCAGTCCATTTTAATAGTTGTCTTCTGTTTTGTTCTACATGTCTGTTTTTTTCTACCAATTTTAAGGCATTGGAGATCATTCTAGCGGAAAAGCCAACCATTTTTTGCACCTCTTTATAGGTTGTCCTCTTCAATATTGTTTTTAATCAATAAACACCGGTCTTTTGAGTAGTGTCTTGAACAACCCATTTTCCTTAAATGCATGTTCAACCTGCGCCGGCATCATCATCCTTAAATAGGGGCCACCCGATTCACACCTGACCCACACCTGTTTTGATTTGTTTTTCTTCCCCAAAATTGATTAACTCGGGGATTGGTTGCCTCACTGCCATTTTCTTAAAAACACCCCTTGAAATATTTGCCCAACTGCACAGCCTTCAGATGGTGCCTATTATGAATGCTGGGTCTTGTTTCCTGAGAATCTACTGCACCTATTGGTAACTTGTCTGGCATGTAACAATAAAAAAATGTACTAAATACCAGGGAAATCCTAGTTAGTCACATTGCACTGCTATTATTTTGAACAGCACTGTAAAAGATACACTCATACTGCACTGAGAGTTACTATTAAGAGTAAAGAAGCGTAGTCCACCATACAAAATCATTAAAAATTGACACAACTCAATTCATTGCATGATTATTGCACTGATGAGAAACTATGATTAGATATGATTAAGGGTTGATTGAGTCATTGTAATAATCCAGTACAATAATTACCAATCTAAAAGATTGTATCATTGATATTCAGTTCTATTTACAATTTAGATAGTCTTTATTAATACTATCAAATATTGCCGTTATTGATTTTGATTCAAGTCATCAAGGCAGGGTATTAGATAGTTCTCAATAGCAATGATCACTCCAACGATTCACTACATACACTATGATAATACTGCTGAAAAAATATAAGGATGTAAATTTTACGTAAAAATCCCAACCTGTCTTTGATTCTTGATACTGCTCTCAGTCAGAGAGCGCACTTAAAAATGACATCATAGCTAATGACCAATCATGCCTTACTTTTCCTCTCCGAATGAGCTGTGAACAAAAACAAAATACCAACATTGTTTATTTATCATTGTTTCATGGTTGCTTAAAAAAATCAAAATACAGTAAGGTGGCTACCAGTTTGATATGAATTTCTGGACTAGCAGAAAACCAAAATACAGATGCTCCCCTACTTTCGAACATTCATGTTATGAACCACGGTACATACGAATATTTTTTCCGTGATGTCAAAAATATCCGGACATTACTGTAAGTTAGATTATGTATGGTGCACCGCTTTCCGAGTACAGGACAGTACTGAAGTGCTTCTTTCCGCAGCTACTGGCATGTGGCGCTGTGAGAGCTCACCCAGCATCCACAAACTTCCTCTTCCTGTCACAGTCCCAGTTCATGTGTAAACATATTGTACTGTATTTTTGAACTTTGACAATTTTATTGTTTAATATCTTGTGTATTATTTCAATATGGTTGGTGTAAAGTGTAAAGAAGAGTCGAGCCATTTCATTTAAAATGAAAGTGATATAAGGAAGCTTGATGCGGTTGAGAAAATGGTTGGAATGAAATTACTAAATTTTGTGCAGGCTTGGGGAGTAACTGAATACATGGAACGGGAAAAATTATGTTGGCAAGCTGTTTGGATTTATTTTCATTTTGTTTCTGTCGCATTTTATGTTAGTTTTGCCGGAGATCAAAGAGATCAAAGCCAGGAGAGAAAGCTTACCACATGTTGTGAGTCATAATTTTATTCATATTCAGTTTCTTTTGTCTTTTATTAGCATATTTGGTATTGGAGTAATCCAAAAGTAATTGAAAGTAATCAAGTTAACGTAACCCTACCTAACCCTGCAGATATTAAGTTCTGGAACAGCTGATACCATTATTTGGTTTGGTTTTATTGGAAGTTTACATGAAAAAGGCTCAGTCAACTACGGCATTGGGAGTTTAACTATGTAAATCTGACATTCATACCGAGAGTTACTATAAAGAGTAAAGAGGCTTAGTCTACCACACAAAATCATTGAAAATGGCAAAAGGCAATTCATTGCATTATTATTAGACTGATGAGGATATATCATTAAATATGAATATGAGTCGATCATAGCTGTTTTCACTTATTGTCACTGTCCAGACACGGGGTCGGCAACCTATGACACGGGGTTAACCAGTGGCACGCGAGCGCACGGCAAAGTAATAATGATTTTTGTAGACATTTTCACCGCGCGCTGTGTTGTTTAGCAGCTTTACGGTGAGCGTGTGTCTGCGCGGTGCCTCGCAGAGGAGGAGAGATCTGTGTTTGAACCCTCCCACAGAAACACCGGCGCGCAATAAATGAACGAATCACGACAGCTCCCCCAGCGGAAAAATCTCGTTCTTTTAAGCCAGCGTGGACAGATGACAGGCTTTGTGCAAAAAATGACCGTGCTGTTTGTGCATTATGCCTCGAGAGCGTTGTACCTCGCATGTCAAGTGTTAAACGTCATTATGAGACGAAACATAAACATGAATTCAAGGACGAGTCTGAAAAGGCGTATAAATTAAAACACACTGTGTCCAGGTACGGTGTAGTGCCTAAATCAGACTCCCCTGCAAAATCCTCCCCCCCTCGCGTGAACACGCATTTGGCTGTGCTTCCGACAAAACTGATCGTATTCTATATGATAAGTTTATTAAAACAATAAAGCGAGCTAATTAAAACAATTAAGCGATCGTAGTCTATATAATACGTTTATCAAAACAATAATCATTTTATCCCATCTACCTTTTTTTTTTTAGAAAATAGTATTATTAAAAACATTATAGTTTTAATAATATGTGATCGAGCAAACATTTATTTTTATCTATATAATTTACAATTATATTATTATTATATAGTCATTATTATCACTATTGTCACGAAGCGGAGCGGGAAACGGGAAAGGATCCATTCGCGTAGACGTACTCACAATTTGTTGGGGAAGAGGAGGAGGGCGCACAATCGATCCGGGAATCGATGGTCGCAAGAGTGGATTAGAAATCCACTCA
Source organism: Urocampus carinirostris (assembly GCF_059441175.1). Classification (NCBI taxonomy): domain Eukaryota; kingdom Metazoa; phylum Chordata; class Actinopteri; order Syngnathiformes; family Syngnathidae; genus Urocampus; species Urocampus carinirostris. Next base: position 32,407,826 of record NC_142355.1, on the reverse strand, counting down.
AAAGAAAAGAATGTCCCAAAACAAACGGATCAGACCAAAAAACAAAATAGGATAAAATATGGGCAGATTCACAGAACTAGGCAATTAACAGGTTTTAACAGAAGTCTCACATAAGTCTCACAGACGTTTCACAGACGTTTTAACAAGTATAACAAACGCTTCAGCAAGGCCCCCTTCAAAGGAACGCGTTTAAATACTGTCAAGAAGCAATCAGCAAATGCGATTCAGCCAATGTCCATGGGCGGGGCCAACTGGGCGTAGCGGGAACCGTGCTAGAATCCGGCGCCACCCGGCTGGAACCAGCCGGGCGCCATGGCCCGCGCCAGACATGACAACTATACGTTTTTCTAATCATCTTTTGCTATTATACAGAGAAATGATCCTTAAAATATATTTGAAACATGTTTTAAAAAAAAACACAAAAATAGTATCTAAAACTGTCAAATGAACCACAATTTCAGGAAAATTTTACTTCAGTTTTCAAACAGGAGTTTTTATAGCAAAGCTGCTGATACTATTGCTAATTTTAAGAAATATCTTCTTAAAAAAATTAAAATAAGCAAGATCATCGACTAACTGCCTTTTTTATTAAAATAATCTTTTGTCAAGAAAAATAGTATTATTTTGAAAGAAAGACAACTTAAAATATATGTTCTTCCAACGGGGTAAGCAAAGGCAGTAGTTCCTTTTTTTCTTATTTACTTTATTTTTTCAATGGGAGGATTTCGCTGTTTGTTTACACATAATAAATCAGTAAGCAGAATGAATTAGCATAACTAATCTTAGCGCGTTTTTTTTCCTTGGCCTACTTTGCCATGCTTCCTTTTTAAAGCCGGCTGGTTGGGTTCCCCTAGCCAGTCAGAAAGATTGATGAGCCCGGTGTTCCCGAGCTGAGCTGACGCGTAATGAAGAGGCCCCGCGAACCGTCGCGGTCCGAGAGGAAGGAGTGACGAGCCGGAGAGCCGATATTAAGCCTGGCTTGGCTCCCGGAAGGATATAAAGGCAGACTTGCTAGCTAGGGTTGTAAATCATCTTGTCTATGCTAACAGAGCTCACACGAGCCTCGGGGAAAAAAACAGCTTCAGATACACAACAGGACAAAAATACTATGTTATATTGATTAATAAGGACAACTTCCGAATAAACTCCTACAATTTGGATACTTGTGATCTGAACTTAGCGGCTGCAATAGACAGCTAAATACTCAATGTTTAATATCTATTTAACATTGACGTCAAAGATCCATTTTAGCTAGGCTGCTTTAGGCAGTTATTGACATTTAAGCTATAGTCTTGCTAGGTTGCTTTCGACAATTATAGATGTCAAAAATCTAATCTAGCTAGGCTGTCTTTGACAGCGAATAAAGGCAATGATTCATTTTAGCTACGCTGCTATAGATGGATTTAGAATTTAAAGTTATAATGTTGCTAGGCTGCCATGGATGGGTGTTGATGTCAAAGGTGTATTTTGGCTAGGCTGCAAGAGACTGCTACACACACCGAAGATATGCTCCTGCTAGGCTGCTGGCTATAGGTGTCAAAGATCCATTTTAGCAAAGCTGGCGGTCAATAAGTTAAGTAAATAAATAAATAAGTAATATAGCAGGAACTAGTGGGAATGAACTGTCTAAGGGTATTACTACCCCAGGAAACCACATGGCATATCATTTTAAACATGGACCTACATATGCCTCTTGTATCATGATGACTAATTTGGATCACCTGTGCCCGCTCGTTTGGCAAAAGGCGCTGCGGGCAACCTGATTGGTTCCCTGTCCTTTTTAAGCCCAGTCATTTCACTCGCCTGTTGTCAGTCCATCAGCGAACCTTATTTTCTACAAGGCAAGCACATTGACTCTTACTCCCGTCTGTCCCGCTTTGTTCACCCGTTTTTTCCATTCCTGATCTCCCTGTTTGTCGACCTGTTTTTGGACCCCGACCACGTGTGCTCTCCCATCTCGGCTTACGACCCGTTTTTGATTCCGACCACATTTTTGCTCTCCCGTCCCGGCTATTGACTTGTTTTTCCGTCCTCGACACCGCTATCACCGCTTCGGAAGATCCACTTCCATATTCGGATAACGATCTGATTGTGTGAGCGGCTTGCTTACCGCGTCTAGCGAGCACCGGATCGCGGGCGCTGCCCTTCCTCTTTCTTTCAATAAAGCTTGTGGTTAACGTTAACGCATTTGGGTCCTGATTGCGTTCTGGTCGTGACTTCTAGAAGCAATTATAAACAATGAATTTACTTTACATACAATGTAAATTAGGTATTGATCTGTTTCAGTATCAGATCTATTACAGAGCTGATACTAGTTGAATCACAGCATAGTGTCTTAAGATATTGGTATCAAAAACTGTATTATCTTTTTCAAAGATCTTTCATGTATCCATTGATAGTCTCTAAAGAGGGCACCAATAATTGACAGACAGATAGATAGATAGATAGATAGATAGATAGATAGATAGATAGATAGATAGATAGATAGATAGATAGATAGATAGATGGATAGGGAAATTCACACTTCCAGCAGTATCCTTGGGTTGAAAAATAAAATAATAAAATAAAGATATAGAATACAAAAATACCCAATATAACGTTTTGTTATAGAGTATTTAAATAGTGCTACGGAAAATACACACTGTAATAAAAATAGGGTAGTATGCAAATGTGGGGGTGGGGTTTAATGCGGGCTTTTACTCCCCCGGGTGGAGTTAGGGAGCCTCATGGCATGAGGAAGAAATGATCTCCTCAGTCTGTTCGTGGAACAAGACTGTGACAGCAGTCTGTTGCTGAAGCTGCTCTTCTGGTTGCCGTAGTTGACTATGTTTCAAATCATCAAAGCAAGGTATTGGAAATAGTTTTCAACTATAAGTAATGACACCTTGGTTAATCTCATGGGCTATAATATTGCCATAGCGCAAATATGCTAACAAACATTTTAATAGATGGATTGATACTTCCTTCATTCCTGTATAGAAATTCACATTTCCAGCAGCATCCTCTGTCACAAATTATATATGATAAGATAAGCATACCAGGGACAAAAAAAACACCCTATATACTAATTAAATGAATAGCATTTGCATGGCTGGCCGAGAACCTTCTTTGCCAGAGGATGGTCTTGGAGCAACCAACAACCAATTATTGCTCGCCTGTCTTCTTGAGAATTGAACAGTGATTAAAACCAAAATACAGTCGTTGTAAGCTAAGAAAGGCTCAGTCAACCATAAAATAATATGGCTAAAAAATTGTGTGATTATACTCAGTTATTATCTAGCTGTGACTGGTCATTATCAGAGAACCTGTGATGTCATTGTCAGTAAGTGCAATTAGCTATGAAGCTCTAAAGAAGGAAGGATACTTTTGGAGATTAAGGCCTGGGTTTTAGTCATTCAGAAGGGATTCCCTAGAAGAAGGTTAAGATATAAACCTTTGAAAGTTTTGAAAAACGAAAAAATTCCCCCGAATTTTCATATTCAATTAACATAGTCATTCAGTCTCATCAAAAATTGATATATCTGACTATATTCCAAGTCATCAAAGCAGAGTATTGGGTAAAGTTTTCAACTAGCAATAATCACACCTAAGTTAAACTTCATTTTCAGTAAGTAAGATTTGCTCCGAAGCTCTACAGCTCTACTTTTGAAATTACTCCTTGTCACCCAGTGTGCCTTATATACTGCAGAACACAGTGGCTAGGATTGGTAATGCATGCAGTAATGATAAATATGAATTGCTTTACAAGATTTCCAAGTACACTACCGCATTTGTTCAATGATTGTACTCACCATGCGCTGGACGTGTTGTAGGGCAGCAAGGTGGGGCTGTGGCTCTCCCCGCGGAGACTGTGCCGGTGCTGGTAGAGGCCGGGCACGGTGGCTGGCTGTGTTTGGCTCTCGTCTGCCATGGCGTGCTGCCATTGGCTGCGGGCCTTCTTCAGCCAGCGGCCCCCCAGACCCCATTTCTCCAGGTAAACCCGGCACAGCTCATAATTGATGGCCGAGTAGTAGAGGAAGTCCAGCGCCAGCAGTACCATGACGAAGAAACCGTAGATCCACACGCCCACCAGTGCCGTGTAATTACTGTGTGCAGATGGAACAGCAAATGGGAGTTGGGGATTTAATGAAAAACTGACATTTTAATGGCGTATGTACAAATAATCAGAGCTCCAGTCCGTCAATATGAAAGATTACAAATTTGGACAGTAGTCAAGTCATGTTCATTTGTGTGTTCAGTCTCAAAGGGCTAAACTGACCACAGATTATTGCAAACCATAGACTACTATTATACCATCCCCTGATCTAAAACCTACACGAGGACAGAGAAAAATTAAAATAATCTCAACAGTACAGTAGAACCTCAGATAGTAGCATTCCTAGCTTCAAGTGTTTTTATGATACATTATAAGGTAGAAACCTTGCAAAGTTTAAAAGGGGTCTCTGTCAACTGAGTATTTCTTCGACTTCATCGAAGATGCTGGCCTGGTAATGTTTTGCATCATGGTGTCATAAAGAAAACATTTGAACCCCCTCCCACAATGCATTATCTTCATTCAATTCAGAATCAAGTGTTTTCCATTAATAGTGCATTTTTCTGTATGTGTCTCAAGACTTTCCATGAAGAAGAAAACCTGCTAACCATGGAGACAAAGCTTGCAATTCACAGAAAAAGAAGCTTTACTCTTAAACACATTTCATTAAGTTCCCATGCTCAATCAGAGATGATAATCAATCCATCTAGTATACCCAATCTTTCATAAAATTAAAAGTTTTTACTCTTTGAGTAAACGAAAGTTAAAATAACCTGCGTACTAAGATTCTGCTCTGCCATTGGTTTAAGTCTGGGAGTCTTGAAGATGCTGATACTACTGGTTGAAATTCCTCCCAGAATGCCTTTCTCTTAATTGTGTTCAGAATCTCGTGTACTTCATAATTTCAGCATTTTTTGGTACTGTATTTATTTGAGAAGGAAATTAAATGTTTTTGAGATGAACTGTTGGAGGAGTATGTTAGGAGTGACAAGATTGGATAGATTGAGAAATGAAATTGTGAGAGACAGAACTGGAGTAGTAGTGGAACTAAGCAAGTGTGTGGATAAGAGAGTACTCAGTTGGTTTGGACACATGGAGAGGATGGATGAGGAGGGAATGTTGAAGAGGATCTACTGAGCAGAAGTCAATGGAAGGAGACCAAGAGGAAGGCAGCGATTGATGTAGATGTATGGTGTTATGAGTGCACTGCAGGAAAGAGGTCTAAATATAGTGGAAGCTAGAGCTCTTGTTGGTGATAGGAATGAGTGGAGAGGTGTTGTGGTTTTGAGTTTTTCCTTGCCCTCTGTAGGTTTTAGATCAGGGGATGGTGTAATCATAGTCTGTGGTTTGCAATCATCTGTGGTCTGTGCAGCCCTTTGAGACTCCTTGTGATTTAAGGGCGTCACAAATAAACATAACTTGACTTATTTACTGCCACTGACAGTCAAAGATCCATTTTATTTGCTCCAGCACTTGTGTAGTCTAGTTGAAAAAATTAATAAAAATAATTGATGCATTTGAAATAGCTTCACCAGGAACCTCTAGTACAAAACTGCCATTTTTTTCTCCTTGTAAGGCAAATGAAGCGTGTACATCCGCCAAGGACATTGTGAAATAAATTGCTTTTATTCTAGCTGAGTTAAACAGACCTGGCTCAGTTGGTTCTGCTTCGGGTTCCAACCCTTGTTTGAAAGAAGGAATTTTCATTTTTTGGGGGAGGAGGGAAATCCTGCTGGCTTTGAGTCAAGACAGGAAACAAGTAAACCTCCGAGGACTATTCATAAGCTGAGTGTGGACTGAATATGAAATGTCTCTGGTGGAATAAACAAAAGAAGTTTGTTTCTGGGAAATCAAAGTACGACAAAAACGTATTTTGAGCCAGTAACAAATTCGATGATGTTTATGTTTTGAAAGCATGTTTGAAATATTCTTTGGAATTTTAGCAATCGTTATAAAAAGACTTGCACGTTTTACCCCATGAAATTGATTTTGTATTATAATGACACAAAAACTGTTGATGTAAAAAATAAGTTTTATTCGAAAGTATGTCATCCTGCTTTTTAACCCCTAATGTGCCTGTCAAAGAGGCCTAAAATCCTAATCCAAGACATACCCCAAGTAAATTGAAAGCTGTTCATGCTTTATCCTCCAAAAACGTGCAATTAGAACCATACACAGGGTAGGATATCGAGATCATACTCATATTTTATTCCCGCAGTCCAAATTATTAAAATTGGATGATTTAGTAAAATTTTTCACTGCACAACTGCTAATTAAGGTCAACAAAACCAGAAAACATCCATAAATGATTCATTCGGAAAGAGGGAAATTATAATTTAAGGGGCTGTAGTAAATTCATAATCCCAAAGGTGAGAACAACCAGGAAAAGTATGTGTGTGTCTGTGTGTGGAGTCAAACTTTGGAACAATTTACTACACGAGATCACAATGTCCAACTATTCACTTGTTCAAATTTAAATACAAAAAAACATTCCTGGCGGAATACAGAGATGAAGAAATTGGGGTATGAGTGATACGAGACATTGAACTATGCTAGAACTATGGTTAACTTTGTGTTATTGTTCCTATTGTTATATCATAACTGTTATTATTAATATTATTACTATTGTTGTTATTATCGTTGGTGTATTTAATAGGGAAGATGAAGGGGTAGGGGATATAAGCATCTGCTTCTTAATACCCCTTTTCTAACATATTATGTAACATTATTTTGTTGTTGAGTTATTGTTTTTGTTCTGTTTTTATTTTAATGTTCGAAATAAAGTTTTCATTCATTCATTCGCAGAATATGGACGGTTTGGTCGTTATAAAGGTAAGACTTTGTCCCAGACTGAAATAATGACTGAAAGTGCTACTAACGTTGAGTAATCTGAGTTGGAACACACATAAATGGAAGGTTTTATTCTCGGCTGATTTTTTTTTTTCAATTAAATGCCTACAATTGAGTGTAACATGGGCATCCTAGCTAAAAAAAACAGGTGAGACAATAGCTTAAAGCCACACCTGGTACCTTGTTAAATGTGATCACAATCTGAAAAACGATACATTGTATTTTATGCATTTTTCTAAGGGCAGATTTAGGCATTTCCAAAAGTGGACTATTGGAGACGACCAGTTTGCAACACTAAAACCTTTGCAAATGTGTATTTGACGTTGCCCATTTTTTAGAAATTGTGAAAGAGTTGTAAATGTTTGCTTAAGATATACAGAACTTCAGGAGGCAATCCTCCTTTAAGCAAACAAGTCTGTATGGGCTAATGCGGGCTATGGACCATGACATAAAGCCTGCCATTGGCTAAGAGTTGTTTCAATTGAAAGGTCAGAGGCAAACAGATATACCGAAAGTCATCTGACAAGTCTGTTTATTTTAAAAAAAGGCGTTTTGGAGCAAAACGAACAATTTACATGAAGAGATGTAGAATGAAGCAGACACGCTTTTGGGCATTTTTTTTCATCTGTCGGAATTATCGTGTGTTTTGTGTAAATACTTTACACTGTTGGATTCACAAGACTCTTGCACGTGTTAGGAGTTCATGGTGGCATACTTTCATTGAATATAATGGCTGCAGGACAACGTCTATGGTGAGTTATGCCAGCTTTATGATTTGCGGTTTATCTTGTTTCAGACTGATCGTAATGTTTCTGTGATGAGCATATCTTAAAATGGTCGTCATTTCTTGAATCCTAAGAGTTTGGGCTTTCCAATGATATGTGGAATGACATATTTCAGTAAGCGGCACGGCAACTAGGCGGTTAGCACGTATACTGCACAGTTCTGAGGTCATGGGTTCAAATCCAGCAACCAGCTTTCTGTGCGGAGTTTGCATGTTCTCCCTGTACTTGCTTGGGTGTCAGGCTAATTGGCCGGGTCAAATTGTTCCTAGGTGTAAATGAGCGAGTGAGTTCTCTGTTTGTGAGTGCCCTGTGAATGACTGGCAACCATTTCAGGATGTTCCCTGCCCAATTTTTAGATTAGAAATAAAATAGGAAAACTAAACTTAAAAGGTAATTTATTTATTTTTAAAACAAAATAAGTAATGAGCAATATATTACTTATTTGCAATTAATCGAAAATATAATCAAACGATAATAATAATAATAAAATCAATTTAAATTGCTTGAAGTAGATCTACTCTTTGGTTTTCAAAAAACTGTCACAGATGGCCCACTTGCTTCGCACACTCGACACAGGAGGTAGGGCGGGGAAGTAATCGATTACTTTGACTTACTTGTGTGAGTATCCATCTGCGTTGGTGGTGAGGTTGATCTGCATGAGTATTTGGAACTCCGTATCGTTGCAGCAGTACTTGAAGGCCGTGTTGTTGTGGTGGCAACAGAACATGTACGTCTTGTTGTCTGAGAGCCGCGGGCAGTGGAAGCCGAAGTGATAGCGCCCCTTGTGGTCGGAGTAGGGCTCGCACACTCGATAGTGTGCAGAAAGGGCTGTGCCGCAAAAAACAAGAAAAAAAATGAAGTTCCCACTATGTTGAGGTAGAGTAGACCGGCAGGGAACGACGTCTCTACGTTTCTACATTTTCTATTCAGGGTTGAGCTATGATCCCGATTTTAGGGACCGAAGCAAATCCGAAGCAAAACCAAATTTTCACATTTAATTTGTGAGGAATCCCGAGGGGAAAGAATAATGTTGGCCAAAAAGGAGAAGCAAAAACATGTTAACTATTGAGACGATCCTTGCAATTATCAAAAAAAATACAAGGGGGCCCATAATTTCCCAGCCTCATTTAACTGTATGACCTTAACCAATTGACTATTGGGACTGTCATTAAAAAAAAGGACCCCATCTGTCCCATATCTACTCGGGCAATTGGTATCAATCTTGTCGGCCTCTGACTTCCTATAATTTTACGCCAAACTGCTGCCTAACCTACATGACTCCCCATTTTGCGTAAAATAAAAGGCTTGTGTGAGAAACGTCACGCGTTTGGGTCCTGACCCTTTTCTGGTTCTTGACACTATTAAGACACTCCCGGCAACAGTGTACAGCATTTTAACTCAGCGATTCCCCACCTCAGAACAGTTTTATTATATAATAGTTTTAAGTATTGTGGAAGACTAAATAAAATGGTGCATCCTTTTTTTTACTTCATAGATGTTTTGCAAGGGCAGCACGGCGGCGCAGTGGTTAGCACTTGTGCGGCACAGTTCATGTCATGGGAACCTGTCGTGGGTTCAAATCCAGCTCCAGACTTTCTGTGCGGAGTTTGTATGTTCTCCCCGTGCTTGCGTGGGTTTCCTCCGGGCACTCCGGTTTCCTCCCACATTCCAAAAACATGCATTTCAGGTGAATTGGCCGGTCCAAATTGTCCCTAGGTGTGAATGAGCGAATGAGTTGTCTGTCCCCGTGTGCCCTGCAATTGGCTGGCAACCAGTTCAGGGTGTCCCCTGCCCACTGCCCGAAGATGGCTGGGATGGGCTCCAGCCCCCCCGCGACCCTAATGAGGATAAGCGGTACGGCTAATGAGATGAGATGAGATGAGAGATGTTTTGCATTTGCTTTTATCACCAGATTTCAAAAGGAAGCGGCCAATACTGGTCTAAGAGTACATCAGCATTTGAAAAGAGCCCGCCTCTTTTAGGTTCTGATCTGTTTGGTGCGGTACAACCCCCTTCAGCGCCGCAAAGGACAATCCAGCCATGAAAGAAAGGTGAAAAGGACAGCGGGCGCACATAAAAGCCTTCGCTTCGACCTTTATGCCGGCAAAGCTTGTTGGGGACCATGTCATTTGCGGTTTGGGGTCGCATAAATCCCGCCACGGAAAAAAAACGGTTGAGCTGAGCTGGCGAATCTGGACGATAAAGTCTAATTGTGATGAAGGTTGTTAAAGTGACAGTGTGTAATCATTCACCACTAGGGGTCGTTGTAGCTTAGAACGGAGCTTAAGTGTGTGTGCTAGAAGAAGACACTACTGAAGCTTGAAGGATACTACTTGATTTCAAATTAGATTCTGCAAAAAAGATGAAATCCCTCGAGATCGAGTGATTTGGATACACTCGGAGCGGCTGAAAAGAGTGAATAGCTGGAGTAGGTCAGAGCTGTTGCTAGCGGCTAACTGTTGCTACTAGCTACAGGCTAAGTTATTATTATTTTCCTTACCTGACTTGAAAATGTTTTTAAAATAAGAAAATAATGGTGATGTACAAAAAAATCTTTAAGTGAGAAAAAAATATCAGAAAACAGTATAATATTTGTTTTAGTAAATAAATTACGCAGTTCAATATTATGAGCTATATAATATTTACAATTATTTTTCCAAAAGTGTTTTCTATCTTCTTTAGTTATATTATAAAACTTGCCAACTTTAAAATTAGAAAAATAATCAAACTGATTTTTTTAAATACAGTATGTTTTAATACAAATCAAGGTAAATAGTATTGAAATAGTATGCCAAATTTTGTGAATAAACTATGCAAACAAAGTCATTTTTAAAGGACTTCATAAATAACTGTTTAACTTTGACTTATGTAATAATAATACATATTTTTTTCATATTGTAATATATTTATTTTTTGTTTTACTAATCAAAATGAAATAAAATAATATACACAAATAAATAAATAATTTAAATACTAAAAATACAATTTAAAAATGAGCTAATGTCATGATTACCGAATGAATCACCTGTACCCGCTTATTTGGCGGCCTTCTGATTGGCTCCCTGTCCCTTTTTAAACCCAGTCCTGTCACTCTCCGGTTGTCAGTCCGTCTGCGAACCTCAGTTGATACAAGGCAAGGCTTTTTGACCCTGACTCCCGCCTGTCCCACCTGCACCCGTTTTTCCACCTCTCCGTTCCTGATATCCCCGTCTGTCTCCGGCTACGACGTGTTTTTTGATTCCGACCATGTCTGCTCTCCCGTCCCGGCTTACGACCTGTTTCCCACCCCGACCACGTTTTTACTCTCCTGTCCCGGCTATCGATCTGTTTTTCCGTCCCTGATTCGGATCACAATCCGATTGTGAGAGCGACTTGCTTCCCGCGTGCAGCGAGCACCGGATCGTGAGCGCACCCCTTCCTCTTTCTTTCAATAAAACTTGTCGTAAATGTTATGCAATTGGGTCCTGACTCCGTTCTGGTCGTGACAGCTGAATGTATTAAATACATAAAGTAATTAAGGGCTTAAGTTGATTTTTCAAATATTGTCTCTCTTATGTTTCTACTATATTGCAAACCTTTCTCATTAAAGAATATTAGTTTTTTTTTACTTAATTAAATTTTTTATGTTTTATATAAATATTTTTAAAGAATTCAAATAAGACAAGTACAGTTCAAAAGAAGCTAAATGATTTATTAAATATTTAAATTGTTCAAACTCTGACTTGTTTTGATTTTGAAGTATTGTCTCTCTTTTTCATTGACTGATTCTTACAACTTTATCTGCATTTTTTTATTACTTATTCAGTACTGTATTTTTCACTCTTTTTTTTAATATAAATATACCTTAAAATAAAAACATATAAGAATAATACAATTTAAAGGATCTGGCGACATTTTCATATTAAATTTATTATTTTGCCTGGTTTACTTAGTTTTTTTAAATTAAAGCCTCAACTGTCAGGACCAGAACGGAAACAGGACCCACTTGCGTGACGTTTACCACAAGTTCTATTGAAAGGGAGAGGAAGGGCTGCGCCCACGATCCGGTGTTTGCTGGGCGCAGGAGGCAAGTCGCTCTCGTACTCGGATTGTGATCCGAACGCTGAAGTGGATCTTCCGTAGCGAGCGATGGCGGTTTCAGGGGCGGAAAACTGGTCGGTAGCCAGGACTGAGAGAGCAAGACGTGGTCGAGTCGGAAACGAGTTGTAACCCGGGACGGGAGAGCAGACGTGGTCGGGATCAAAAATGGATCGTAAGTCGGAACGGGTGAGCAGACGTGGTCGGGATCAAAACAGGTCGTAGCGGGAGACAAAAAACGGGACAGGCATGAGTCAGGGTCAAAAAAGGCTTGCCTAGTATACATGGAGATTCGCAGACAGACTGACCACAGGGGATTGACAGGACTGGGTTCAAATAGTGACAGAGAGCCTATCAGAACCCGCGGCAGTTGGCGCCAAATGAGCGGGCACTGCTGAGTCACATAAGTAATCACGACATCAACTAAAGTTTTTATCCAAACTTAGAAAGGTTACAAGCTATTCTTGACGCTTGTTATTTGCCCACTTTGGAAAAAAATGCTTGTAAATTTAAATGGTAAGTATTCTGGTATTATATAGCTCTTTCTAAAGTGACTGAAGCACTTTACACTTAACCCATTCACACACACACACCGATAGTGGCGTCAGCGATGCATGATTTTATCCTATTTTACTGTTCTGGGAGCTCTCCACTGAAAATCCACTTTTTAGAAAGTAAGGTAAATAAGATAAAATAAAAATAATAAAAATGATGTAGTAATATTTGAAGTTGATATTTATTTCAGTATCAAAGAAAATTTTGACACATGCTTACGTTCATTCTAGAAAAACAAAATGGTGCACCTGCAGCCGACAGCAAGAGGAAGATGACGGTCTGGACATTCAAGGACTGCCGACTGGTGATAGTCATCTTCTCGCGTTCATGTGGAAAAGGAGGCAGGGAAGCTGACTGGGGATATAAGGGGTATTTGCTTCAGCTTGAGCTGCTCCTAGTCATGCTTCTCACATGCTTGATGCTAACAGGTGGAAGTCGGGCCCCCTGGGGTAAGAAGACAAAAAGATGAGGAGGTTATTCTGTTGTTCTTTCTATTAAGTGCCGGACATTTGTTTGAAAATGGTGCTTGTCTTTGAGAACATTCTAGCAGTTAAATTACACTGAACACTTTAACATGCATCTAAATTTAATTTGGCGAATTTAGAAAAATACAAGATAATTCAGGGTAAATGACCCTAATCTGTTTTCCCATTTACACGTTAAGAATATTACTAGAACAGTTTTTTTCCAACTTCGCAGAATGCTGTTTTAGTCTTATGCTGAGATTATAATTAATGCGGGGCGGCACGGCGGCGCAGTGGTTAACGGTGTGCGGCACAGTTCTGAGGTCATGAGATCGAACCTCCTGTGTGGAGTTTGCATGTTCTCCCTGTGCTTGCATGGGTTTTCTCCGGGAACTCCGGTTTACTCCCACATTCCAAAAACATGCTTGTCAGGTTAATTGGCCAGTGTGAAATGAGCGAGCGAATTGTCCGTCTCTGTGTGCCCTGCGACTGGCTGGCAACCAGTTCAGGGTGTCCCCTGCCCACTGCCCGAAGATAGCTGGGATAGGCTCCAGCACCCCCACGACCCTACTGAGGATAAGCGGTGCAGATAATGGATGGCTGGATGGATAATTCATGCGTTTGTTACCGCCTGTCTCAATTACAGTAATGCACTACTCTCCGGTCTCCCAAAGTCTAGCATTGAGAGCCTACAGCTGGTACAACATGTAGCAGCGAGCTTTTTAACTAAGACAAGAAAGTTTGATCACGTTATCCCGGTCTTGGCTGACCTGTCAGTTTAAGATGTGATTTGAAGGTTGTGTTAGTATTATACAAAATGATGCATGGACTTGCCCCCTTATATTTTCCAGATTTTGTCTCCTCCTATGTTCCTGCTCGGATGCAAGAGCCAAGAAGAAATCTGCAGTTTCGAGAGCGTACTATATTCGGGATTGGTGCTGTGGAATGCTCTGCCCTTTGAGATTCCATCTGCTCCCTTAGTGGAACTGATTGAATGTAGGGTTAAAACACACTTATATTCTATAGTTTATGAATGACCTATATTTCATGTTGATGATGTCTATGTGGTGTTTGATGATGCCCTTGCAACATCCTTTGCAGGTTGGTCATCCTTGAATGGGATTATCTCATGTGCAGTCCATTCTCAGGTTTCTTAATTTTCTCATGCTGAGGTTTTTGAGTTTTTTCTTGCCCTCATGTAGGTTTTAGATCAGGTGTGGTGTAATAATAGTCAATACGGTCTTTTGGACTTTTTGTGATTAAGGTCGTCACAAAAAACGTGACATGGCTCGACATGAACATCCAGAACCACTTTCAAGTGATGCAGTAACATGTAACCATCAGACAGCATAAGCCATATCAGGCGAAAATATAGACACTTCTTATGGATGTTAACTGATTATTTCACATTAAGTGTTAAGGATGTAGGATTAAGTCTTTTATCTTTTTGGTTATTATTGTTATTTTTAATTAATCAATTTATTGTTTTAATATTATTTAAGAGAAGAATATTGAAACAAGTATTTTATTTATTTGTATATATATATTTTTTTATTCATTTTTTAAATTTTGAATTACCGTATCTTAAAAATGTTATTACAACATGGTTTTATTTTTATATATTTTTAATCACGTTTTTATTATTTTTTTCTTTATTAATAACATTCAAGATCAGGGGATAGTTTAATTGTAACCTTTGCAGTCCTTCGAGACATTTTGTAATTATTGGCTGTATAAATAAATGTGGCTTGACTTGACTTAAACATTCAAAAATTACGACTATAAACATTTATTTAATTTTTAAAAATATATATTTTTAAAATTATATCATTATCTTTTATTTGGCATTTTTTTTAAATCACAAATATTTTTTAAAAAGGATATTCCAATAAGTGTTTTTAAAATTCATTCAATTGTATATAATTTAACGTTATGTCGAGATTGATACTACTGTCGGTCTTTTATTAATTTTGATTTGAATCCATCGTAATTTTAATTGTAATTTTCTTTTTAGATTTATGTATAAAAATACAATATAATTTACTTTAATATAATATAATATTAAAGTAAATCTAATAAAAGTAAGTGTTTATTTTTTATGATGTAAATAATGAAACCAATAAACATTACTCTTATGTCCAATGACCTCGGATCTCCTGAAATGAGTTTCAAAATGGAATGTATCATTATTATTTTTTGATAAAATTTTAAAATGTTCACTCAAATATTTTTTACATTTTATATAAATTGTAATTATAAATTGTAATAATTTACGTACCGACACGAGAGTTGAAGAAGTAACAAAACAAACAAAACAAAAGTATTGTTTTGTGTTCTATTTATGCCAAAACAGATAGCAGCTAGGGCAAGCCATAGCTTGTAGTCCCGTGGTAAACACGAGTGGCTCGATAAGAAAACAGTGGAAAAAATTGCAGCTGCTTGAATTAGGCAAATCAGCATTTTGAAATTTTGAGTACTCGAAACGGCAGTGAACTAACAGCAGGGGAAACCAAAACAATTTGAAAACGATACTTGAAACTTTTACCATAGAATGAAAATGGTTTCCATTTCCCCGCATATGCGTACACTTCTTACAAAGTAGCGTCACAAGTTAAGTGCTCCATCCGCCGGTTACTGTAAACAGGCGTTGTGAATAATTGAAGGTCGCCGGGACGAAATAGAGGAGACTTTTATTTATGTCGAGAAAACGGGCACGTTGCATCAGCGCTCGCTGGCGTTTCGTCACGTGAAAAAAAAGGGAAAAAAATCTTCGTGGCGGGTAAACACGACTCGGAGGTTTGCTTTGGAGGGGGAGAGGTTACAAATGATGAGAGCAGAGACAGGAAGTTAAAAAGCTTCTCCGAGGGAATATTTTTAGGAGGTCACGAAGGCCAAATTGTAGTTTTTTTATTGCTTTTTCTCTTTTTTATAGTCTTGGCTGGTGGTCAAAGGAACGGGACGGCAACCTTTATATTTAAATATGTTCAAATAGAGAGAGACAGGAATGAAGAGAATGACGTCTGCCTCAAAGGTCTGAGAATCGAGATTAGAATCTTGGGTCAGGCCTTAATGGGTGGAGTTGACGGTATTTAATCCTGTATAACGCACAGGTTTTTATTCTTACCTACAAAATAACTCAAAGTTTGGGTGCGGTTTATCAGTGTCTTAAACTTGTGACAAAAAGTTACCGGACAACTATTCAGAGTTGTCTGCCCAGCCATAAAGTTGCCTGCCCCATTTTTCACAACTTGAAACACAATAAGACGACTAATCGCAAAAAAAAAAACATCGTTGCAAAGTATTAAGGATTGATAATCAGAATACATAACAGAACAACACTTTAAAATTAAGTTTATTATAAATCGACTAATAACATTCATTGCATGGATATGACATTGCTGTTTTCCATCTGCCATCAGTATGTACCTGTATTTACTCATCTTCAGTCATGCAATGTTTGCGTTGCGTCGTCTGCTACAAGCCACGTGAATTCCTTTTTCCACGATGCTTTTAATGTACGTTTACGTTTTGTAGCGTCATAAATTTTGTTAGCTTCTTTTGAATCTTTCTTCTGGGTTTTGGCTTGATTCCCAACCACTTATCCATTTTTCTTGTGTTCTCTGTGCGTCTACTTCAGAAAATGATATGCAAATGCACGACGTTATGATGCTTGGGAAAGTCCGTAAGCACAAAGTTATTAGATGCAGGCTCCTAAATGGCTGCCGATTATGCAAATTGCCAAACGAACCGAAATTACGAAATTTCCAAACCAAACAAAGATTTCGAAATAAGAATAATAAAAACGTTTGTTTGAAAAAAAAAAAACTTTTTTTCGTTTGTTTTTTTCTTGAAAAAGTTGTCGGACACCCGGGCGGAGATGTTTGGTAAGTTGTACGCCCGACATAAAAGATGCACGCCCTGGGCGTTCGGGCAGACGTTATTTCAGACACTGGGTTTATACTCAAAGTTTTGTGCGGTCCCTTCTCAAAGTTTCTTCATTTACCTCATGTTGAAGTTTTTGCGCTTTTCCTTGCCCTCATGTAGGTTTTAGATCATGGTGTATTGATAGTCTGTACAGCCCTTTGAGACTTCTTGTGATTAAGGGCTTTCCCAAAAAACATGACTTGACTTGTATTACCATATTTTTTGTAATGATTGATTAGTCGGAAAACATCGCTGACCCCAATCACAAAATATTGGAAGAAACAGAAATCGAAACCGGGTCACGGTGGTAAAAGAGCAACATGCTCACAGACCACCAGTGATTTCCAGTAGGTGACATATAAAAGGCATTACATTTCATCTCACTATCACACTATTTTTATTCCAGAGACAAATGTTAGAGAGTTGAGAAAGCAGAAAGTCGTTCTGAAAGTACCAAAAAAAGCACGATGAGGGAAACAAATCTTTAGTATACACGGTACAACAGGGGTAGGGAACCTATGGCTCTTTTCATGAGTAAATATGGCTCCAAAATAAAATGTAACTATTGCACATCTCTCTGTGGCGTTCCAAAGTCAAGTGATTTCATCCCGATTTTGGTCCATATAAAGCCGCAGCAACTTAATGAAGAAGTTCAATAAGAAACCATTAAAACTGATATAAAAACGCTGGCAAACGGCTTTGATTGGGTGAGCAGTACAGTTGGGTGGATCCCTGCACACAGCGCAAGACATTTCATTCTCTCTCTCTCACTCAGAGCAGTCTACACCGAAAGTGAATATGACGAGATGCTTATTGTTTGCAGCAATTTGTGACATTTTTACAAATGAACTTTGCATGCACCTTGTTTTGAAACCGTTATTAAGGACAAATTTCATGGAAAAAAACTGCCTCAACACTCTTAACTGAAGGTGGAAGACAAATTGTAAATGGCATATTTACATTGATTTGGGACACAGGATTTGGCATTATTATCATTTCATACATTTGATTAAATCATCAAATGACACACAGTGAAATAAAATGTGCTGAAGAATAAGCTTTTGTCTAGAGAGTGTGTTTGGCAGTTTTTTTCAATTTTGTCTGAAAATATATGATGTGTCTCTCTCAATTTCTTTTTAAAACTTTTTTTTGCTTTTATGGCTCTTTGGGTCAAAAAGGTTCCTGACCCCTGGTTTACAATATCAATAAATGATTTTAATCATGACTGCACATATTCAACAAACGCTCCCCAACTTACGAACATTTGTGTTACAAACAACGGTACATACAAAAAAATTTTTAGGGATGTCGAAAAATATCCGGACATTGCTGTAAGTTAGATTTTTTTATTGTGTGCACCTTTTTCCGAGTACAGGACAGTACTGTAGTGCTTCTTTCCGCCGCTACCGGGGTGTGGTGCTGTAAGAGCTCACCCAGCATCCACCGGCTTCCTCTTCCTGCCACAGTCCAAGTTCATGTTTAAACATACTGTATGGTATCTCCAGCGCGCTAAGAACTTTGACATTTTTTTTTATTATGTCATGCATCCATTCAATATGTTTGGTGTAACGTGTGAAGAAGAGGCGAGCCGTATTATTTGAAATGAATGTGGAATAAGTAAGCTTGATGCAGTTGAGAAAATGGTTGGATTGCTTTTTTTTGGCCACTTTCTTTCTTTTGGCCTAATTGTTGAAGTCCATCTTCCAAAAGTAAGTTAAACTTCTCTTTACTAATCTTTCTATAGCATATTAATTTATAAAATGTTAATTTGTAGTACAAAACAATACAGGTTACGTATACAAGCCTTAAACATACTTATATAAATTTTAAACGTACAAAATATAGCACTGAAGCAACTTACGAACAAATTCAACTTAAGAACAATTGTCCGTAAGTAGGGCAGCGTCTCTTTACAGATTTTTAATAAAAATTAGTAGTGCGGGTTATACACGAGGACCCATTATTAATTGGGCTCAGGTCAAAAGTCATATCTATAGATGGTGATCAATGACAAAAACATAAATAATTGCAATTTTATGAATTACCTGAAGTACAACAATTATATAGAAATATTTGAAAATTGGACGAAATATTTTGAAATTAAACAAAAATAACGACATTATTGAAATGTTTTATAATTACAAACTGATGTTTACATTTTTTTAGATTTACTGAAACATCCTTTTTCCTAAGTAAAGTAATCGTTAAAATTATAAGAATTATCTGGCAAAAGGGAAATGATATTTTGAAATACATACAGGAAAAAAGAAGTGTGTGTATATATATATATATATATATATATATATATATATATATATATATATACTTCTTTTTGTGTGTAAAACTTGCAAATAAATTAATTATGATGTATAAATCATTAAACTTAAATAGAACTATAGCTTATTAGTTTCTTTCAGTATTACTATACTATACTTATATGTACATTAAAAAAAATATTTGAATTTATTGTAATATTGTTTTTAAAGATAAAGAATCCTCAAAACTCTGAAAATTATCAGGCAATACGGCAATAATATTTCGAAAACAAAACAAAACACCCCTCCTAAGATCCAAAAAGACAAGTATATATAAATATATGCATCCAGCACAACATAAAATGTTAGGAGCTTCAGGAACATTTTATTACTATTATTATATACATATGAATGTATTCCTTATGATGTATATAACATGAAATTTAATGAGAACTATAGCTTATTAATCGGGGTCAATGAAGCGGATCAAAGTGGGACGGGTTGGGGTCCCCACGTGTTGCCTGATCAAAAGAACACGGGGCAACAGCTTGTAGAAAGCCTCGTGCGCGTCATCCTGTCGCTCTTACGTTCAAAAAGCACGCAAGATTAGACAAGCTGTTCCCTCCTCTAAAAGCTTGCAGCTGATGTCCCAAGAGGCTTGTTACCCTGGCATTTGGGACAGTTTCCCCCCCTCCTCTCTTTTCATATCTGTCCATCCAAACGTCTTCCCATCATAACTACGTCACTTTTCCACGAAGACACAAATCTTTTTTTAACAAGTTGTAAGATAAAAATCTGAAATACACAGAACCAAATGTGTTTGCCTGTTAGCCGAGACTTTTAAATATAATCTCTAAAAAAAGGGTAGTTCTGTGAGTTTAATTTTGCTAAGTTTATAAATAGTAAATTTTCAAAATAAGGAGTGAAGACATCACTGCAATTTGAACTGGCAAGGAGAGCAAAACATAGATAAAAAAAATTCTTAAAACCCTCTCTTGAACCTTTTGCTTTGTATCAATTCTCCTAGGTTACTAAAGCACATTCACCCTAAAGGGTGTGGATATCAAAGAACCGCAACATGATTTGCAGATAGTGACAATGATGTAAACAGTGCATAATAGTCAAAGCCACATACAACAGTGAGGTATAATAGTCAAAATAACAAATTGGCATCCTATGCCATCTCCTTTGCAAGTGTCTAATATTAGAAACTGAATAAACTTAAGTTTTCTTGACAGGGAAAAGGGGCAAAGTGTATAAAATGCCAGACTCTTGGGATAAAAACTTATGTGCCAGCATGAAAATAATATTTATAATATAATTTTTAAAACAATGATCAAATTAAACAAATGTGTATTTCTCTATTTGCCCTATAAGCTAATACGCCTTGTTTGACTCATTCAATAAATAATGAATCTCGGTGACAAAATGAGAATGCAGCCGGCAATGAATTAATAATGTTTGATAGAAAGCAAAGTAGTCTCTTGTCTGCCGCTGACCTTAATATTTCAAGGCGCACGATGTACGACACAAGACTGTTTGTCGGCTTAAAAGTCTTCCCTTCATCACTCTCCTGGCAGATTGGGGTCCCCTACACCCCTCCTTACAATCCCCGCCATGAATCGTACAAACTTTACGAGTTTCGGCAGCTCCGGCGCTATTAGCTCACTTAATATTTTTCAGCGAAAGCGTACGACACACATGGAATGTGCAGTACTGCTTGTTTGTTTTTTGGGGGGGAGCTTTAACATAGTGACATGCAAACTTACCTCAAGATGATGTCCTGAGAGTAAAGGAGTATAAGAAAATAAAAACTATAAATCTACAAATAAAAACAGAATTGCAGTTAAATAAATGGTCTTTACTGTATACAAAAGTAAAACAGAATTGGAGGGCTTTTCCTTTCAGTGTAAGAAAGCGATTTAGAGAGTGGCTGGCTAGCGTTGAGTAACCACGACTCCTGCAAGGTCTCTGTGATGATTAAAATACAAGAGTCACAAATGTAAAGGTGTTCCACGAGTAGTAGCTCCCAATCCTCTATTTCATGGGTAATGGATCTGACGTTGCTGACTAGCCACGTTCGGCAGTTGTGGCTCAAGAGTTGTTGGTCTAGTTCTTAGCTTTCCCTGCCGATGCCACCTTCTGGACATGATAAAAATCCAAGGAACACCAGCTTTTCTTTGTAGTCTTCTGACTTTTCTCAGAGTCCGATTTAAATTGATGAATTCATTTTCAATATAATGAGCCGCTAAAGGTACGGGCTGTTGTGTTTGTTTTGGTAGTCAGTTGTGTGCCCGTCTGTTTGACTGGCAGCTTACACCAACCAATCACAGTCGTGAACACACGTCTTGCAAACGTTGCCTCGTCATTATAGGTTGGTGCGATTCAAACATGATTCTGATTGGCCGACGCTGTAAAACCCCGAAATGTGCAAATTATTGTAGACCAAAAAACTCCAATACTCAAATAAAAATTTGGAACTGGTAATCCTTAGAACGTGGTTATCATGTATAAGGTGCATTGGAATGGACTGGAAGGCGCATGGGATTAAATCTACTGTTAGAGCTACCATATATAATTGTGCATTTCATACATTTACAGTACATGCAAGTGCAATGATTGATCAGTTGTAAATATTAGTGATTAAATGAGTAAAAGGGTATATATAACAGCAAATGACCCCAGGTTGCAACAGTGAGAGCACTAATTCTTAATCATATAACTATCAATAGCAATAAAGGACTAAGGACAAAGGCATTAAAATAGGGCTCATTATCACACTACTTTTACTCATGGTGCCAGAAATGAATGTTAGAAAAGTTACCCTGAAATATATACTGCAAGTTAACGCAGAAGAGCACGGCAAAGGAAACAACTCTTTGGTTTATCTGATGATGGATCAGACTCTGCGTTGATTTGTATCTATCAGGACAACTTTTTAGTTTTCTCTATTAGCAAACATTTGTTTCTGGCACCGTGAGTAAAAATAAAACAAAAATGAAAACCACGTAACTTCAAGAACTACAAAAGAGAATACACTCGCTAAAAATATCAGTACTTGTTACATCCGAGTTGTGATTGTTTTTGCATGTGGAAACATGGAATCTTGTAACCCCAAAAGAAATGCAGGCCATTGCTTTCAGCATTTGTCAACTTCAGATAATGGATCATGACCCCAACCATTCACAGTTCCCTTAACTGCCTGCATTTATATTAGGCAAGCCATAACGGCACGCTGCCTGACAAAAGTGCCTTCTCTGCCAGTCCCTGCTTTACAGCAATATGGGATTGGGAATAATTGATCACAGCCGCATGGGTGCAGTTCATATTTTGATTAAACAACGGCAAAAAAGGGCTGAAGGTCCGTGTTTGCTACAATAGGCGACAGGGGATAATGGATTGCCGGTGCATGAGTGGAGTTTACATTTTGTAGAACAGAGCGGGAGAAAAAAGACCAGCTACGCATGACAAAACTTTGCTCTGATTAAAGCAATAGTTAACTGGGGATAATGGATCATGAGTGCAAAAGTGCAGTTCACTTTTTGGGACAAAATGAAAAAAAGAGCCTTCGGGCCCAACTAAAGTGTCCCCTGCTGGGCCCTACTCAAAGCAATATACAATAAAGGATAATGGTTCACAATCACATGAGTGCGGTTAGCTTATTTTTTGACAGAATTCCAAAAGAATACGCAGAAATAGTCATCTAGGGATAATGAATCATTACCACATGGGTACATTTCATTTTAGGCTGAAAGAACAAACAAAAAAGAGATGTCAGGCCTAAAAAAAGTGCGTTCTGCCGGCCCTTCCTTGCAGCAATTGGCGACCGGGGATAATAGATTTCGGCCACACAATTGCTGTTCACTTTTTGCTGGACAGAAGAGCAAAAAAAGAGCAGTTTATTTTAGGGCTGCCACAATGGCATACTTCAGCGGCCAGAACAAAACTAAAAATAAAAGTATAAAATAATGCAAGGTAGCAAGGGTTTAAAGCATGTGTAATTTGGAGGACTTCGGTAGCGTCACTGGAACATCCATTAAGAGATGAGCTCACTAAGGGGACACCTGCAGGCGTGATGTCACGCAGGACGTTTGCGTGGAATGTGAGCGGCCAAGCGGAAAAAGCACTCACCGGCAGTTGCGCTCGAGAAATTTGAACATCATGATTATGTGCTCATTCATAGCCGGCCATCTACAGAAAACGCTCCTCTCATTGAAGGTCGCGGACAAGATTGTGTTATCGGGTACAAAGTGTTCTGCACACTTCGCCGGTGTCTCAAAAGTATTGGAACACTAACTGGATTATAAACTAACTTTATAGAAAGATTTTGGGGTTTGGGAAGAAAGCAAACCAAAAGAGTTTCGGTGTGTTTTGAAAATTACAGTAAAATTATTGTATTTGAAAGTAAAAAAGTTGGACGCTTCTTTTACACAAGGTATAAGATTCATACTTTAGCACAAAACACAGTTTGTACCACAATAAAAGTTGTGTATTCACATTTTTGTGGCCTATGTAACGATGCAGCTCAATTACTTAAAATACTATGCTATCTTTTAGAAGAGAAAGAGACAATGCTCGTAGATTCAGATGATGCCGGTTTTAGATGTAGAAGAAGAAGTTAGCTCATAGCGTTAAAAAAACATGCTAGTTTTTCAATGTAAAAGAAAACAACACTAGTTTTCAGGGAAAAAGAGAACATGACGCTATATTTTAAGGTAGAAAAAGATGATATTAGTTTTCAGAATAGAAGAAGAAGACAGTTTTGGGCGTGGAAAAAGCCAATGCTAGTGTCAAATGTATAATGACATGATTCTAGTTTTCAATGTACGATAGAAGAAGAATTTCACTTTCATCGTAGAAAAAGACTATGTTAGTTTTTCAGTGAAAAATAATGCAAGACTAGTTTTCAGTCTACAAAAATATGACGACAATGATTTTGAGGTAAGATAAGATTATGCCAGTTTTCGGAGTGGAAGAGGAAGCTAGTTTTTGGTGTAGAAGAAGACGGGGCTAGTGTTTGGGGTAGAATAAGCTGATGCCATTTTTTTCGATGTAAAAGTTAGCTTCAGTGTGGAAAAATATGATGCTATATGTTTAAAAATCTGATAACGCCATATTTCGGCCTAAAACAGGTCCTTAATTTTAAGTGTGGAAGAAGTTGATGTCAGTGTTCGGAGTAGAATAAGATGGTGGCTTTCACCACAGAAACAGAAAATGCTAGCTTTTCAGAGTAGAAGAATACAACAACAGTTTTCAGTGTAAAAGAAGAAGATGATTGTCAAGAACTAGATTAAGGGCTATATAGATAAATGTGACTTGACTTGACCGTGACAATGATGTCTTATTTTGGGGTAGAATAAGTTGATGATCATCTGTGGCCTAAAACAAGTTGTTAATTTGAGTCGTGAGACTAATCAATTTTTGGGTGTAGAAGTTAGAGCTACTCGCCTGTAAAATGACAAAGCTAGTTTTGGGCATTAAAAAATTGGATTACTTCAAGGCGTAGAAGGGAATGAGACAGGTTTTTCATGTAAAAGAAGACAATGTTAGCTGTCAGTGTGGAAGGAAACAATGCTACTTTTTAGGCATAGACAGGCTAGTTTTCAGCGTAGATCACAACAAAGCTAGTTTGCCAATATGAGCTGCGGCTCATTGACATACTGGCTTTCCTTCTATTTAAACCCAGTCATGTCACACTTTGTTTTTCAGTCCGTCAACGAACTTCTGCCTCGCAAGACGTGGGTTTCGACTCGCTCCTGTTCCTGTTCCTGTTGGTATTTCCTGTCTGGTATTGTTGCCGTTTATTTTATCCTGTTTAATTTCGGTTTCCAGTTTTGTTTCCGTCTATTTTTGTCCTTTTTATTATTTTCTCCAGTTTTCGGTCCCGTCTAGTTTGTCCTGTTTATTTTCGATATCCTGTTTGATTATCCATCCTGTCCGTCCTGTCCTGTCCTGTCCGGTATCGACCCCAACTGTCCGATATCAACTCGGGCAATTGGTATCGATCTCGTCGGCCTCTGGCTTCATATCATTTCACGGCAGACTGCTTGCTGCCTAACGTGCATGACTCCCCATTTCCCGTAAAATAAAAGGCTTGTGTGAGTAACGCGTTTGGGTCCTGATCCTGTTCTGGTTCATGACAAAAGTATCCAAACAACCATCCATTAACTGTTCCGCATATCCTCACAAGGGTCGCGGGGGGTGCAGGAGCCAATCCCGGCTATCTTCGGGCAGTGGTTGCCAGCCAGTGGCAGGGCACACGGAGACATTCATTCCTCATTCATGGAGACAACAAGCAAACTCTGCATGGGGAGGCTGTAAAATCTGGAAATGAACCTTGGAGCACCGCACCGTCAGGCTGCATGCTAATCACCCCAAGTATTAATTATTATAATCTTTTTCATGTATAAAAAAATAATGACTTTACATCAACTCAATCCTGACATTTTCCAAGGATGCGAAAAAAATGTCATTGCTGTATCAATCACCAAGATATAAATCTCTTGGACTTTATTGCAGCCACCCCACTATAAATCACAAAAAATCAGAAAAATTACAAACTTAAAGCTCGGCCAACTTCTCACCGTCTTGTGTGATTTTCACAAACATAACCCAAATCTATTTATCTTTTGATGTATTTGCATATTCATGAAATAAAGATTAGAGAATATAAAACCATATATGATTTTGTTTTATTATCAGGCAGAGTGAGTGTCGATCAGTCAGCATACATTATTTCCACATATAATATTCTAAATAAAGAAAAGTGGCGTGATGTTGCTGCTGAGACGTTTGCGTCATGCCATATGAGAGTGTGTGACACTGATTAATTACCGCTTGAGTAAAATAAGTACTGTAATCCCTCATTTATCCAATTGATGGGGACCAGAACCCCCTGCATTGTGCGAAATTCCGCCAAGTAGCCCCTTCCAACCCATTTTTAACATGCACTCTGCCAGGCCTCCACTGGCAGCAATAGTCGACCGGGGATAAAGGATCGCAGCCTCACAGGTGCTGTTCATTTTAGAACATAAGAACAGAAAAATAACACATGACTCAAATTCGTTCTCTCGGCCCCCGCTCTCAGCGAAAGGCAACTGGGGATAATGGATCACTACTAAAACAGAATAGTTTATTTTGGGCATGCCGCAATGGAACTGTAATTCACCCTTTCCTTTCATCTTTGTTTCACTCAACACATCGACCTTCATTTAAGTCACCATCCTTCCAATCTCCTCTTTTTTCCACTCAGACGCTTTACTTCCACATCCTCTCACATTTATTGATGGGATGTTTAGACGCGTTCTAAGGGATGGGCAGGGCACCCGTATGATGCGGCAGTGGTAAACCAGTAAAAGCTGTCGGGCCCTGCTGTTGAACAGAAGAATATGTTGTATCACCCTGACCCGAGTGGCCGCTTTTTTGTGTCCCGTTTCATCTGGAGGGACGAAAGCATGACCAACATGGGTGCCGAGGTGCTTAACTTGTTTGGGTGTTTGGGCATTTGGTTTGGCCATGGTTCAAAAATTTTTGTGTGTATTTTTTGCTACTTTTTCCCTCTTATAATTTTTTTTGTTTTTGTATGTGTTTGTCTTTCTGTCGGACACCCCTTTCGAGGGATATGACTAGGGTGGATAGATAGATGGATAAATAGACAATGGAACTCCTGAACTGAAAGAAAAATGGGCTCTCATGGATCGCACCCACAAACATCAATTTACATGAGCTAGAACAGCACACCTACAAAAAAACTGCCTTCTGCTTGCAGCAATATGGGATTGTGATTAATGGATTGCTGCCGTATGAGTGCAGTTCATTTTAGGTGAAAAGGCTGGAAAGAAAGAGCCTCCAGGCAAGACATCAATTTGTCCTCTCGGCCAGAGCTAAAATGGCACGCCTTCTGACAAAAGTGCTTTGTTCCAGTCTCAGCTCACAGCAATATGGGTTGGGGGATAAAGGATAGTGCAGTTCATCTTAAAAGTGCCTTCTGCCGGTCACCGCTCGCAGAAATATGGGACTAAGGGACAATGGATCGTGGCCGCATAAATGCAGTTCATTTTAGGCGAGTAATGTGAAAAAACAGGGTCTGACTTATGTGCTCTCTGCTGTCCAAGCACACAGCAACATGTGATGGAAAATAATGGATCACGGATTATTTTTCAACCCAGAGGCTGCAAAGTATTAAGCACAAAGTAGCGAGGGATTACAGTAGTTTAAAAAAAAAACAACAACAAAGGGCACGGGGAGGCAAGGTGTTGCCATAGCGCCAATGAGGCTTTATAAATGAGTTTGGTTTTATTACAATGCAGACAACTATCTGCACGGGTGGCTTGTTTCAGTTGCTAATGGTTTGTTAGCTTTAAAGATGCTGATAAAATGGCATCTGCTCGCTGTGGCCCCCCCTGCAGAGAGCGGTCACTTGTTATTTGCCTGGAGGGAGAGGGACCAAGCCAATTCGAGGATCCGGATGTAATCTGTAGCGTAAAAAAAAGAAAACAATAATCTATACATGATCATGACAATTAATATAGAAAACAAGCAAAATTGTCTTATATGGAAGATAATTTTCCTCATTTGAGGTATTCCTTTTTCTTACCTTACAACAACAACAAGGTAAAAATACAGACAATTTTGTTTTATAATAAAGTAATTACTGTAAAAAAGCAAAATTGTTTCATAAAGCAGCTCATTTGGCTCAGTTGAGGTATTATTCTTTCTTATTGTCACGGTTGCCATGGCGCCCGATTGGCCCCGCCCGTGTGGCGCCAGCTGCGGCTTATTGACAGATTTGCTTTCCGTCTATTTAAGCTCAGTGTTCTCATTCCTCCTTTGTCAGTCCGTCAATGAACCTCTGTCCCGCAAGACGTAGGTTCTGACTCGGTCCTGTTTTCCTGTTGGTATATCCTGTCCGGTATTGTTCCCTTGTTTTTTTGTCCTGTTTAATATCGGTTTCCAGTTTTGTTCCTGTCTATTTTTGTCCTGTTTATTATGCTCTCCAGTTTTTGTTCCCGTCTAGTTTGTCCTGTTTAATTTTGATATCCTGTTTTATTATCAATCCTGTCTGTCCTGTCCTGTCCGGTATCGACCCCAACTGATATCTGCTCGGGCAATTGGAATCGATCTCATTGGTCTCTAGCTTGCTGTCATTCCACGCCAGATTGCTGCCTAACGTGCATGACCCCTCATTTCCCGTAAAACAAAAGGCTTGTGTGAGAACGTCACGCGTTTGGGTGCTGTTCCGGTTCTTGACTCTTATTTCAAAAATACACAATAAAAGTATATAAAAGTGCGTTTTATAATAATATAAAATTAATAACACTTTATTACAAAGAAAATTATTATAATCGTTTTTTTTTATTTTACAAAAAAAAAACAGAAAAACATTTTTTTTTCTATTTTCTTTCCCACCTCCGATTTTCTTTTTTTTCTTTCTTCTTTTCATTCTATTTTCTCTATTTTTTTCCGTTTTTCAGCACAATTATGTAAACAGGTCACCTTGAGTCTCCGTAGTTTGTATTCTTCCTTGAACTTTGTACCACTCGTTTTTTGTTGCACTATTCCAGGGGTTTCCAACCTCTTTCAATCCGAGAGCTACTTTTTGTTAATAATTAGCACAAAGGGCACCCAGTTTTAGGGGCATTTTTAAAATAGCGACTTGTCATTTTATTACAATGTTGTTACTTGTCATGATTACTGATTACTGACTCAGCTGTGCCCGCTCATTTGGTGCCAACTGCCGCGGGTTCTGATCGGCTCCCAGTCAGTATTTGAACTCAGTCCTGTCAATCCCCTGTTGTCGGTCCCTCTGCGAACCTCAGTGTATACTAGGCAAGCCTTTTTTCGACCCTGACTCCGACCTGTCCCGTTTCTGCTCCCGTCTGTCTTTGGCTACGACCTGTTTTGCTCCTGACCGCGTCTGCTCTCCCATCCTGTCTTACGACCCGTTTTTGATCCCGACCACGTCGGCTCTCCCGTCCCGGCTTACGACCCGTTTCTGACCCCTGCCACGTTTTTACTCTCCTGTCCCGGCTATTGACCTGCTTTCCGTCCTTGACACCGCCATCGCTCGCTAGGAAGATCCACTTTTGTGTTCGGATCCCAAACCGAGTACGAGAGCGACTTGATTCCTGCGCCTAGCGAACACCGGATTATGGGCGCAACCCTTCCTCTTTCCTTTAATAAAACTTGTGAGAAACGTAACGCAATTGGGTCCTGTCTCTGTTCTGGTCTTGACAGTTACTATGATATACCCGGTTAATTATTTGAAGTTGGTTTCAAGAGACTCGGTCAACCACTAAAAAAAACATTTAACTAGAAAATCCCAATTCCCAAGCACTGGTGAGCTATTTTCAGGATAGAGCTGCGGGAATCTCAGCTGTCGATAGTGCGTACCTTAGGGGCCGGTCACACAGACATTTGCGGCTGAATCACGGCCAGAAATTTCTGCCTTTGAGGCGGACGTCATTGGACGCACTAAGATCGCCATTCAGACGAGATACAGCGGTGCTTAACACGCAGTCGAAAATTCGTGCACAGGTGACAGCGCGAAATAATTTGGCACTGCTCAAATTTTCAGAGCGCGAGCACACAGCCTTTCACGAGTGTATTGAGGCTGAACTACGGCCAGAAATTCCTGGCCGTGAAGCAGATGCTGTTGAGCGCTGTTGGACGTTTAGAGACCGCCATATAGACGAGATAGAGCAGTGCTTTACTCGCGGTCGGAAATTTTCACGTGGTTGGCCGCGTTCAAAACTTTTGAGCTGCTCAAAAGTTTGAGCACGTGTTAAACCGCGTGCCGCACACGCGGTCAACACGAGGAAATGACGCGGAAATGACGCGCAAAAGACGTGCTCTGGCCGCGGCCAGGGCGTGCTTACACATGGGTAGGACGGGAAATTTCAGCGGGTAATCGTGGGTGGAGCATGGTAATAGCATGTTTTGCGCCTGTATCGCGGTGTTATTACGTGAAATTAGCGTGTTACGCGTGTGACAGTCAAACGCCTTTCTCCGCGTATAAACAGCGCGAATGCCGAGCATCAGTTGTGCTCGTGACGTCAAGGGGGTGAACATGGATCCCCGTCAGCGTAGTTTCTCTTCATTTCGAATAAATCTTTCGGTGCATTCGCAATGGTCGCAACAAGGCTTTAAAGCCAGGACCTTAACTTGGCCTTTTGGCCGAGAGTAAGAATCCCGGCTCCTAAGCTTTGTAGCGTATTATGAAATGATCGATAATAGATAGTGATCAAAGAAGATAGACCAACAACACTTAAACTCCCCCCCCCCTCCGTCAGCGTAGTAACCTCGTCTTAATCCAATTTTATTTCTTGACATTTCATTTCAAGATAATAAAATAAAAATGATGCTATTGCTTGAAATCTTGATTTTCACGGGAATGTGTCTTGTGCGATTATTATTTTTACAGCCCGGTGCTGAGATTTGCATACCATCGCTACTACAAACACATTTACCTTGTTTCATCTCACTTTTAGGGAAAACAATGGCGAACATAAAACTAAAACCACTTCGTCTTGCATTTGTTGGAAATGAAATACAACTTAAACCATTCCGTTTTTATTGTAAACGTAATCGAACCGTAACCGTAAATTCTCCCCCCCTTGCGTGAACGCGCATTCTGCTGCGCTTCCAACGAAAGCGATCGTATTCTATATAAAACGCTTATTAAAACTAGAATGCGAGCTAATTATAACAATTGGGAGATCCTTGTCTATATAACGCGTTTATTTAAACAATAAAGTGCGATCGTATTCTACAAAATGCGTTTGTCAACGCGGATGAAAAAGTCACCAACGTCAATGCACGCTTCCAACAGAAGCGATCGCAGCAGAATGCGCGTTCACGCGAGGGGGTGGGTGGGGTGGGTGAATGTGTTGCGTAGGTGTCGGATTTGGGCACAACACCGGCTCGGGAGCTTTTATACCCGTGGTCCACACGAGAAAATGACGCAGAAATGACGCGATGAGGAAGCGGAACAGCCGCCGGCGTCTTTTTTCCGGCCATACCACAGATGAACGGCGGGTTGGCCAAATTTGCGCATTTTCCATCCCGGGCAACCACGGGCAAAAAAAAAACGCAAAATTTTAGCCGTGATTCAGCCGCAAATGTCTGTGTGACCGGCCCCTTAGTCCCCGCGGGCAACACGTTGGAGATGACTGCCCTACACAATACAGTGGTTAATTATTACACATTTTCCCTTAAAAAACCTCCAATCACTTGCAACAAATCAAGTGTTGAAGACTTCTTTCCATGTTAAAAATGTCACCATTGATTCATTTTCAAGCCCAATCATTTTAGAAGCTTGCTTTTAATCCTTTCCCTTTGAAATATTCCCTTTTTTTGATGTGGTTGACGTTTGCTTCTCTTCGATAAGCTACTTTTAGTGCCTCCGCTTTGCTTTTGAATGTGAATATTGGCTCAAGTAAAGAACGCTACTTTTTCCTTGAGCAAAAAAAACGCACCATAAACCCGCCTTGCCTTCAATTAACCTGCTGCGCCTGTTTTCACAACGTGGGCGGGAGCCGGTGAGGCAGACGCTCCACCCGCCTCTGATCCGATTTGCCTTTTTTAGACTGCAAAATCAATCTGAGAAAATTTCAATGCCCCTGAATAAAAAGCGAATCCAGGTATCCAGCTGGTCCAATCTCCACGAGCGAAGATAGTTGTTTTGAAATTTCTTGTCAGAAACTACCTGGGATGAAATAGTCTCCCTGCAGCAGCTCATTTCCATTCAAATCAGCGTTCAAAATGCAGGGCGAGAGGGGAGGGGGTTTAGTGGAGGGTTTTTATATATTTTCTGACGATTCAATCCCAAGAAACAGAGTGAAAGTGTAATTACAGCAGCCAGGAATACGGATTGTGGCAGCCGTCCCCCCCCCCCCCCCTCCCTTTGTCAAAGTCATTTATGAATCATAAATATGCACACGTTTTCGATCTTCCCGTAACAGAAAGCAATCTCAAATTTCGCTTGTGGAAATGAAAAAATGCGCATTCTTGATTTGTTTATTGGAGGGCTGATAGGAAAGCGTAAATAATGCCTTGCCTAATCGAATGTTGATGTTTCTTAAGGCCCCGGAAATGTTTATTAAAAATGCGATATTTTTTTAAAAACAGGCAAGGGACATATTTAGTTATTTCATTTAATGAGGATCAGTGACTGCTCAGTGTTCGAATTGTTCCTGATGTCAGGTGGATAGTTTTGTCCCACAAACAAAACAAAACAAACCAGCAAACAAACAAAGTGATAAAAAGTGTAGAGTACGACAACGTTTGGTCAGAATTCCGTTTTGCAATGCCAGAAAATTATCAAACAATGTCAAAACGTGTGAAGTGAATACTTTGTTTTGAGTCAATCACAGAGATATGTTATCTGACTGATACTGGTGAGGTTGGGGAGGGGGCGTTATCTTGCATTTGCGCATCAAAGGTTGCCGTGACCACACCCCCACAGGGGGTACACCCCTCCCCGGAGACCTGACCGAGAGTTGGTACACCTCTCACCTCACAAGGCAGTCTGAATCTCAAACATGAGGAAAATTGTTCTTGCAACATTTTGCTCATTAAATATCATTTTTCCTGGTTTATTCAAAAGGTTAGATATAGGAATAATCTCATCTCGTCTCATCTCATTAGCTGCACCGCTTATCCTCAGTGGGGTCGCGGGGGTGCTGGAGCCCATCCCAGCAATCATCGGGCAGTGGGCAAGGGACACCCTGAACTGGTTGCCAGCCAGTCGCAGGGCACACAGGGACAGACAAGTATTCACTCGCTCATTCACACTTAGGGACAATTTGAACTGGCCAATTAACCTGAAATGCATGGGGTTTTTTTGGAATGTGGGAGGAAACCGGAGTGCCCGGAGGAAACCCACGCAAGCACGGGGGGAACATACAAACTCCGCACAGGAAGTCCGGTAGCTGGATTTGAACCCACACAGGAGGTTCCCAAGACCTTAGAACTGTGCCGCACACTTGCTAACCACTGCGCCGCCGTGCTGCCCGATATAGGAATAATGAAACACAAAATAATACTGGAATTAAAAAGTATTTAAATATGATTATAGTATAGCATAAATAAGAATACAGATGCTGACCTACTTACGGACAATTGTAAGTTGCATCAGTGCTTTATTTTGTATGTTTAAGGTTTATATAAGTCTATTTAGGGCTTGTATAAGTAACCTGTATTTTTTTGTACTAAAAAATAAACATTTCATAGAGGAATATGCTCTATAAAGATAAATAAAGTTGAGTTTAACTTACTTTCGGAAGATGAGTTTCAAGAGGTCCTCCTCCATTTTAGAGAAACCAAAAACAAGCAATCCAACCATTTTCTCAACCGCATCAATCTTTCTTATTCCACTTTCGTTTCAAAATAAACGGCTCACCTCTTCTATACACTTTACACAAGTTATATGGATAGATACACGAGGTATTAAACAACAAAAATGTCAAATTTCCCGCCAGAGATACAGTACACATAGTATGTTCACACACGATTTAGGAAGTAGAAGCTGGATTTCTTTTTCGTGGTGGATACTGGGTGACCTCTCACCACACGCCGGTAGCGGCGGAAAGAAGCACTACAGTACTGTCCTCTACTCTTAACCCTAACCCTAACCCTAACCCTAATGCAAAAAGTACAAAAACTTACAGCAATGTCCGGCTATAGTATAATATTATTTCTTACTATTAATATGATTATAGTATAGTCATCAACCATAATGTCATTTAGTATTTCACTACCAAATCGAGAATAAAATAGCTAAATAAAAATGTTGAAAAGGGGCTACATAATCAGCCAGTGGATCCTTTTGTTTATTGATGAATTATTTTGCAATCTCCTACGTAAAAGTTCGAATGACAGAGACAATTTGAAACAACTGTAATCCACGGATCAAGGGGAACAGTTTTAACTGTAAAGAGTCCATATATGCAAAAATGAAATAAATGACAGCGACAAATAATAATTGATCTCTCCGGGAAACAAAGCATCTCGTTACTGAGCTTGCAGGTAGCGGGAGATTCGCACCAGCGACTAGACTTGGCTTCCTGCAGGACTATTCTCATCAGCGATGCACGCAGACTACAGAATAGCTCAAAGACACAAAGCCCCCCTATTGTTTGGAGGAATTCAGTTTAACACCCCAGTTGGGGCTGGTGTGTTATATCTCTCTATCGTCATGCATGTGACCCTGGATTTTAAAATAGCACCAAAGAAACAGCCTGGTGGGAATGGAAAGAAAAAAATAAATAAAATAAAGAGGTTCCTGTGACACGAGGACGGAGACACAAGGCGGCTGCCGGCGGCTTTATCATCGTTGTTATCATCAAGTAGTTACGTAACACGGATTGCGGAGCGTTTTGACATTTTGTCACTTGGCTGTAAAAGGTCGAAATGCAATCCTGTTACTGAAGAAATCCAGAAAGGGAATTCTCAAAGGAAAAACTGGGCATAAAACCTGTATGCACCATTTTGGCCGCATGCTTTATCCTGATATTGTCATGATTACCGATGGGAATCAGCTGTGCACGTTAATTTGGTGCCAACCGCCGCGGGTTCTGAATGGCTCCCTGTCACTATTTGAACCCAGTCCTGTCTGTCCCCTATAGTCAGTCCATCTGCGAACCTCAGTGTATACTAGGCAAGCCTTTTTCGACCCTGACTGTCCCGTTTTTGCTCCCGTCTGTCTCCAGCTACGACCTGTTTTGATTCTGACCACGTCTACTCTCCCGTCCCGGCTTACGACCTGTTTTGATCTCTACTATGTCTACTCTCCCGTTCGGGCTCACGACTCGCTTCCGAGCCCGACCACGCCTTGCTCTCCCAGTCCCAGCTACTGACCCATTTTTTCCGTCCCTGACACTGCCATTGCTCGCTACGGAAGGTCCACTTCCGCGTTCGAAGCACCATCCGAGTACAAGAGTGACTTGCTTCCCGCGCTCAGCGAACACCGGATCGTGGGCTGAGCCCTTTCTCTTTCCTCCAATAAAACTTGTGAGAAACATAACGCAATTGGGTCCTGTTTTATTCTGGTCCTGTCAGATATAGCGCAAATCAGCATCCCCACTTCAGGAATTTTTGCACTATACAGTAGACCCCCAGGACACAACATAAATCCGATCTGAGGTTGGGGTCGCAAGGTAGAATAGAACCAATGGTAATGACCTAATTGGTTCCAAATCCTCAGTACCCCAGGTAAAACATTAAGATAACACTATAGTATAAAGTACGAAATGGGATGTAATATAAGAGCAAATGACTAAATAACATTATAAATGAAGATACCAGTACATCTTGTTAGGAACCAAAATGCCACCATCGTCCTGAGGGGGCCAACAGGTAAACACACTGAAAAATCCCACACCTGTTCCTCAACACCCGCACCTGACTCGAATTAGTAAGCTTGTATCTACGGACTGTGCCATATATATATATATATATATATATATATATATATATATATATATATATATATATATATATATATATATATATATATATATATATATATATATATATATATATATATATATATATATATATATATATATATACGTATATATATATATATACGTATATATATATATATACCTGAATATACCAGCCGTGAGTATTTTCCGGAATGTGATACTTGTTTTCTACCCCCTACCATGTGTAAATTGCCTTCTGTTAATTCACTTTGCCCCCAAAGAAACACTTGTCATTCAGTTTGTGTGTCAGCGCTTCGATCCTTGTCTAAAACAAAACAATTGCAAAGGAAAATGAAATTTGCTGTATCGTTTCGGTAAAATAAAGATGATACCGATTTTTAACTTCCACTTGCGATGATTGTTATTCCAGTAGAAAATGTTCTCATCCTTTTTTTTTTAATTTTACAGTGAACAATTTATATAAGACAGTTCACTTTTTAGGGTCTATCTACTTCTTATTTGCTACTTCACTCATTTGCATTTGTGCATTGAGTACTGCATTCTGATTGGCTAAACAGTTTCTCTACCTGCGCATCAATAACGTTGCAGTTTAATGTGTAAACGTCAAAAAACAGCTTGTATGCAAAATAACGGCAAAACGGGCTTATTTTTTTGTTTCAATATATAATGCACTATTTAATTGTTTTATAATAGTAAAATAATAAAAGTTTCTACTTCACATATTTGGCCTATCAGGGGTTCTTTTTGTAACGTAACATCCCTCACTAAAAGAGGGTTTACTGTATAGTCCCTCTAGTCCATTTGACCCAATTTCTTGGCGAGGGAAGCAATTGGGGGGCCTTTTTTGGTTTTCTCAATACTCACAAGCTTTGTTTCCATGGTTATCATGTTTCTGCTTTTCCCTTTGGCATCATTGCAAGCCTTCGGACCCATAGCAAATAAAAAACAATACAGAAAATACAGCATTGTTGCAAAGCACATGAGATTTTGAACTGAACGAAGAGAAAGACATTGTGGGAGGTAGTTCAGCATTTTTATGATGGCGTGACACAAACTGATAGCACACTAGCATTTTATGACGTCGATTTAAGCGATCATTTTTTTAATGTTGTATCGTGGGGAAAATACCACAAAGAGGGGATGAAAAATCATCTTAATGTACAACAAGTGAAATTGTGATGAGGCTGGGACTGTCATGATTACTGATGTGACTCAGCTGTGCCCGCTCATTTGGTGCCACCCGCCGCGGGTTATGATTGGCTCCCTGTCACTATTTGAACTCAGTCCTGTCAATCCCCTGTTGTCGGTCCATTTGCGAATCTCCGTTCATACTAGGCAAGCCTTTTTTGACCCTGACTCACGCCTGTCCCGGTTTTTGCTCCTGTTTGTCTCCCGCTACGACCTGTTTTGATCTCGACCGCGTCTGTTCACCCATCCTGACTTACGACCAGTTTTTGATCCTGACCACGTCTGCTCTGCCGTCCAGGCTTACAACTCGTTTCTGTCCCCGACCACGTTTTTGCTCTCTCTCCCGGCTATCGACCTGTTTTTCCATCCTTGACACCGCCATTGCTCGCTACGGAAGATCCACTTCCGTGTTCGGATCACAATACGAGTACGAGACCCACTTGCTTCCCACACCTAGCAAACACCAGCCTCTGGGCGCAGCCCTTCCTCTTTCCTTTAATAAAACTTGCGAGAAACGTAATGCAAGTGGGTCCTGTTTCCGTTCTGGTCCTGACAGGGACGCTGTATCACTGTATTCAAGACACACCGGAGGCCAGTTTGCTGCCTTGGTAAAGGTAAACTCCCCGTACATGCTGTACTTAGCACAGCAGGCACAATCTTGGGAGAACCATAAAGACATAAAGTGCCATCTGTCGTCAACAAGCACTGTTTGTTATGCGCCTCTCTTCTTTGTCTCGAGCACCACTACCAATTCCTTGTAATGAGGAACGGGGAGAAAGGAGAAAGCTTTGAATCCGAAGGCCAAATGTCGGGCTGTTCCCGGTATCCGCAAAGCCGCTCGAACCCCGACATGCTCTTTTCCTCGAAAAATAATGGCCATTTGCGATGACTAAGGCCTGGAGCAAAGTAACAGGTTTAGTTCTTTAATCAGCAGCCAGGGTTTGACAAGGACGCTTAACCCCCTCTCTGTTAGCTTGTTTTTTCGGCACCTCACTGGGAAGGTCACTCAGATCAATGGCTTTATATAAAGAGGGGAGCTTTTTACAGATTTTTTTCTTCAAAGTTGGAACTGTAAACATGAAATCAAACGGTAAAACTATTACATACTATAGACCCCGCCTTCCGAAATTGTATAGCATGTATTTTCGCCCCTTTACGGCAATCAAATGGGAAAAATATTCAATATAGTAGACCCTGGGATACTTCCACCTGCCTTTAGACATTTTGTAAGCTTTCGATGTGAAACCCCTCTTTTGTCATGATGACTGATTTGGATAACCTGTGCCTGCTCGTTCTGTTTCTACAAGGCAAGCATTTTGACTCCCGTTATTCCACCTGTCCGTTCCTGATCTCCCCGTTTGTCTCCGGCTTCGACCTGTTTTTGATCCCGACCACGTTTTTGCTCTCCTGTCCTGGCTATCGACCTGTTTTTTTCCGTCCTTGACACCACCATCCACTCCCGTATTCGTGTGAGCGGCTTGCTTCCCGCGTCCAGCGAGCACCGGATTGCAGGCGCTACCCTTCCTCTTTCCATCAATAAACTTGTGGTTAACACTACGCATTTGGGTCCTGATTCCGTTCTGGTCGTGACATCTTTACAGCATTTTCCCCGCTATAGGACATCAACAACCAAAAATCAAACCTTGCAGTGTTAATACACGTAAAGTTATGTCTCTAAAATGCCTCTCTACTATTGGTTGAAGTGTTTAGGTTTTAGATCATGAAATGGTGTAATAGTAGGCTGTACAGCTCTAGAGACTTCTTGTGATTACGAGCTACACCAATTAACATGACTTGACTTGAAGTCATATAAAATGCTGGACTGCTATTGGTTTGCATCACAGCATGATGGAAATAAAGATGTGTTTTTGGATGAATTACCCCCCACAATGCCCCTTTCTTCAATCAGTACAGACTCTTAGGTGCTTTGTAAAGACTTTGAGATACAATCATGTATTTTTGGACCTGTATTTATTTGCTATGGTACTAAGACTTGCAGTGATGCTAAAGGGAGAAGCAAACACATGATAATAAAGGTAACAAAGCTTGCGATTGTAAAAAAAAAGAAAGGAACTAACTAATTGACGACCAGAACTAATATTACACATAAGGAAGGGATGGAAGTCCTCTAAGGGCATGGCATTCCACGCATGTGGGAATTTTAAAATCTGTTTCATTTTTATTCTACCGTTAAAGTCTCCTGCATCGGCATCCACCCACTAACTACATTGTACCAGCTCAAGTCATGTCACTTTTCTTCAAATGTATATTTATAATGTTATTTAATCATACACATGTCCATTGCACACAATTTCTGCACACAATAATTTGTACTATTTGTTATGTTTTTATCCATTGTACCAGGATTGGAGATGCTGATCAACACAGGTTCTTATCCACCACTACACGACAATTTAACTTTGCTGTCCCCACCTCAGAACAGATTC
Source organism: Urocampus carinirostris (assembly GCF_059441175.1). Lineage (NCBI taxonomy): Eukaryota > Metazoa > Chordata > Actinopteri > Syngnathiformes > Syngnathidae > Urocampus > Urocampus carinirostris. Next base: position 32,368,800 of record NC_142355.1, on the reverse strand, counting down.
GTTTCAGAACCAGGAGGTCTGCCTGTACAATATCACGCTTCGAAGATTAATTTGACTCTTTAATTAAACAATATTTTTTACTGTGTACACTGTGGAGCTATTATGACACTCACATTACTACGTAATCCACATTAATTGTGGATTAATTAGGTCTTGAACTGATGGAGGCAAATTCAATGCAATAATTAGCTGTAAAAAGGAAAGGCGCTGTTAGTTTATTCATTGTGAGGTACTGACATGCAAATTTAAGAACAACAAAAAAAAATCAAAGGATGCTTTTGGATGTCACTTCATCCCTGGAGTTACAGAATAAGACCGTATGTAAATGCTTTATCTAGTGGTGCAATTACAACTCAAAGAGTATGTCAGTACTTTTATGTTTGCATGAATGTGAATTGAAATGATTAAATAACTAAATAGAAAATTAAATTGAAACAAAATAAATAAATAAATAAATAAATAAATCAACTAAAGCCAATGCGGTTTTACAATGTCGGAACAAATTCTTGTCTTTGACTTCCCCCCTTATCTTTTTAATTATATTTTCAGATTTCATTTCATTCAAGAAATATGGTTTTTTTTCTATGAGGGTGTCATGAACCGGAACAGGAGGAGGACCCAAACGCGTGACGTTTCTCACACAAGCCTTTTATTTTAAGGGAAATGGGGAGTCATGCATGTTAGGCAGCAGTCTGGCGTGGAATAACACGAAGCCAGAGGCCGACGAGATCGATACCAATCGCCCGAGCAGATATCGGACGGATGGGGTCGATACTGGACAGGACAAGATTGATATCAAAACAGGATATTGAAATCAAATAGGAAAAACTAGACGGGAATGAAAACTGGAGATAATTATAAACAGGACAAAAACAGCGGGGAACAATACCGGACAGAAAACACAGTAAGGAAACCGGACAGAGTCAAAACACACATCTTGCGGGGCAGAGGTTCGTTGACAGACTGGAGACAGAAATCAGACAGGACAAAAATGACGGGCACAATGCCAGACACTGAAGACCGGAGACCGAAATCAAAACAGGACGAAACAGGGGGGATCGATACCGGACAGGATACACAAACGGGATACCGGACAGAGCCAAAACCCACGTCTTGCGGGTGCAAAGGTTCGTTGATGGACTGACAAAGGGTGAGTGAGAGCACTGAGCTTAAATAGAAAGAAAGCCAATCTGTCAATGAGCCACAGCTGGCGCCACTTGGGTGGGGCCAATTGGGCGCCATGGCAACCGTGACAGCGGGCAAACAACTTTATTGTTTGCATAAACCTAAATAAAAATAAAAACTAATAAAATAAATAAATGAAGGAATAGAAAAATAGATAAATAGATAAAAAATGAATAAAACAAATTTAATAGACCATTTACGATGACAAATTGTTTATTTTATCTTTCTTTTTTAAATTTATTTTTTAATAAGCATGGCTACTTTTTGTTGCAGTGGGACGCTGTGTGTTACTTGACCACTAGATGTCACTGTATTGCAAAGTGCAACAGAAAACAAGTACTGCAAAGCACAGGGAACAATGCAAACTATAGTGACTTAAAGTGACCAAATTGCACTTTTTTCTTCTAATTTTCGTGAGGTTTTTTTGGGTACCCGTATATTTTTCAACCTATGAATATTTGTGAAAATGTCTTGATTACTGATGCGAGGCACCTGAGCCTGCTCCTTTGGCGCCAACTGCCTCAGATGCAAATTGGCTACCTGTCACTTTTTATACCCCCGTCTTCTTGTCACCGGTTGTCAGTCCGTCTGCGACCCTCAGCTTATGCTAGGCAAGCTTTTTGACCCTGACTCTCTCCTGTTCTGATTCCTGTCTGTTTCCTAGTGCCGACCCCTTTTCTGATCTCGACCGCGATTTTTGCTCCCCCGTCCTGGCTACTGATCTGTTTTTTCCGATCTCGACACCGCCATCGCTCGCCATGGAAATACCACTTCCATGTCTGAGCAATCTACAGATCGTGTGTACTATCCTTTCCCTTCTTCCCAAAAAACTAAGAGAAACGCATGCAAGTGGGTCCTGTCTCCGTTCTGGTCCTGACAGAAAATGCACGTTTATATGATCGTTATTGTATTTTTTCTTATTATTCAAATCAAAGTAGTTTTTTTCATATCGATTTATGTTTTTATTTTATTTTTATGACAAGAAGGTGCTAAATGATACAGACTGTCCCTTTAAGAAAAAAAAAATCGTTATTTTCCGTTAGTCGACACGTTTGCAGATCTGAGACGTAACAATGATGTACGAGGCTAGGGTCTGGACGAGTACAGTCAATAAGAGGTTAAACGCAGGTTGAGCTAATAGCGGAACAAGCTAGCGTCACGCAACGTTTAGCAATCGATGCAGCCTCGGAAACACACACCTCGCAATTAGGTGGGAGGAAGGAACAAATCTCGACAATGGCTTGTAATTTACTTAATGAATGGCAAGCGTAGACAGGAGAAAATAAAAATCTGAACTAATAAATATTAGCTCAGGCGCTGATTTCCCTGAGTATTAATTTCAGTGTAGGCGAATGCGTATTCATGCATGTGAGATTTCGCAGTCGCCGGGTCAATACGACAAAAGAATTTGAATCAATGTCATTAATTTTTGTTTGCTTAACACGCAACAAGAAGCTGTTACTCAAACATCGCCGACAGCTTCACCGGATTGTTGATTTTTCGTAATTACTCTCTGCGTGTATCGAGTCAAGCGATGCCTCATCTCTTTTTGATAACAGCTTGCAGCTTCTGATATAAAAACACACAAGTTTGGCATGTAAATGAGCCTGACTTGAATACTCCTATAGAAGCAAAAATACCGACGCTCCCCTATTTACGATCATTCGACTTACGCAAAAGGGTAGATACAAACATTTTTTTGGGGATGTCGGAAAATATCCGGACATTGCTGTAAATTAGATTATGTATTGTGCACCTTTTTCCTAGTAGAGGAGCTTCTTTCCGCCACATCCAACATGTGGCGCTGTGAAAAGGTCACCCAGCATCTAATACTTCCTAGTTCGTGTGTAAATATACTATACTGTATCTCCAGCGCGCTAAGAACTTTGACTTTTTTATTGTTTGATATCACAATCTTTTTGAATCAATGCAATCAGGATTCAGGGCTAACCACTTGATTGAGACAGCCCTGATTAAGGTAACTGTTCACTGTGAATGTATAAAACTGGAGTGTCATGCCCAATTTCGTTGTCACAATATGTTAACCCATTTTGTAACAATGACAATAAAGGTATATTCTGTTCTATTCTATTCTATTCTATTCTAACCAATGATCTTGGCAATGGACTCTGGTGCTTCATCACTTTTGCTGCTGCTGGACCTTAGTGCTGTCTTTGACACTGTGGACCATAATATCTTACAAGAACAATTGGAAAAAGGGATTGGTCTCTCAGGAACCGGCCTCTTATGGTTTAGATCCTACCTCTCAGATAGGACGCACTGTGTTAAATATGGTGAAATGACATTTGAGCTTTAGTGTTACCTGTAGTGTTCCGCAGGGTTCAGTACTTGGCCCCCTTCTTTTCAGCATTTATTTATTTATTTATGCTTCGATTAGGTGATATTATTCGCAAGTATAATATCAGTTTCCATTGCTACGCAGATTACACTCAACTATATCTTCTGATGGAGGAATCTGCCACACTACAGTAAACTGTGGAAATTTGGAGGCCTACCTCAGTGAGATAAAAAAACTTCTTGCGCCTTAACTCTGAAAAGACCGAAATGTTAGTTATTGGTCCATCTAAATGCCGTGACTTGTTCTCAAAAACTGTTCTGAACATTGACAAATGTAATATCACCCAGAGTGACTCATCTTTGTGATTAAGGGCTATACAAATAAACATGACTTGACTTAACTTGCATTCTTTCTATATGGTTTGTGTAAAGAAGGGGCGAGTAGTTTCTTTTGAAAGGAAGGTGGAATAAAAGAAAGCTTGAGGCGGTTGAGAGAATGGTTGGAATGCTTTTTTTCCGGCCACTTTTTACCACGGAGGAGGAAGTCGCCTAACTCTTCCAAAAGTATGTTAAACTTAACTTTATTTATCTTTATAGTTAAGTCATGTTTATTTGTATAGCCCTTAATCACAAGGAGTGTCGAAGGGCTTCACAGACCACATGACCACAAATGATTTAGGGGATAATTTTGCTTGTTTTAAGTATTACTTCTCAATGCATCGTGGGTTGAACAAATACGCGATCTCGTTACCAATCTCTCCTAAAAGCCCTCAAAATAACAAATAACAGTGAGTAATAATAGTCAAAATGTCAAACTGTCTTCTCATGTAATCTATTTGGCAGGTTTTTAATTTTAAAAACAGGAAAGAAAACAAAAGAATAAACGTTATCAGTATCAGTACTCACAATGGTAGCCAAGACTAGTATTAGCTGCCCTCCAGTGGACATCTAACAATCAGGAACCCGAAATAAAAGGCGTGATAGCTTGCCATAAAACATATATTAATAAAGGTACATTGTATTGTATTTGGAGCTAACCTAACTAATAAGCAAATATCCATAAATAATGGTTCATTTAAACGTGCGCATTTTTAAAACATTCTTAGGTCCAGAAATTTGCATTCATTTGAAGAAATACGAGGCTCACCTTGAGGGAACTGACATAATTGTCTACCACCTTGCTCCTGTTGGTGCCTAAAAAAAAAAAAAACTTTTCAGATTTGTCACTTTGAGTCTCCGTAGTTTGTATTCTTTCTTGTGCTTCTTAGCACTCGTTTTCAGTTGTGTGACACAACACAGCCATATCCTGTGGTCAAATAAAACACACTGCCCATCAAAGAAAACTACTTTGCTTGAATTCAGCCCTCTGAGCTTCCTTGTGATTAAGGGCTATAGAAATAAACATGACTTGACTTGACTTGACTATTATCCCTTATTATTATATTGCTGCAAACAGGGGCAGGTAGAGCTCACTTTTGTTGTGCCTTGCCAATCCGTGTTGCCTTTCAATCTACAAAAACGAGAATTTAAATGTGCAGCTCTGATCCATTATCCCAGATATCATACTACATCGAGCGGGGACTGGCACAGCGCACTTTTATCGGGCTTGACAAGTCTTTATTTGTTGTTATCGCTGCCTAGAATGGACTGCACTCACGCGGTTGCCATCCATTATTTCCAATCTCATATTGCTGCGAGTGGGGTCCTGCAGAAAGCCCTTTTGTTGGGAAGCGTACCATTCTGACCTGCCTAAAATGAATTGCACGGTTGTGGCCGCGTTTCATTATCCCCAGTGAGCTGAGAGCCACAGTTTTCTGGTTTGGACCATTTAAGCGGGCCGTAGTGGCCTGCAATCCCATATCCCCAGCCGACTATTGATGAGAGCAAGGGCCGAGTCAGTTATTTTGAGAATTTTCACCTATCGCAGGTGGTTCTGGTCCCCATTAATAGAAAATAAGATTTGAGTATGATTTTCCCTGCCTTACTCCATTTGTTTGAGCAAAAACAAGCTAAGTAATGACATTTAGTAATTATTTTTCTCATGTTGTTTATTTTTTCTTGTTTCTCAAGTAAAATCATAACAGATAAAGCTTAAAATCATTAAATCTAATGAATTTATTGATTATTTACTTTACTAAAATTAAAACAATAGTATTGTTTTCCAAGTAAATTCAGAACAAAAATACTTAAAATGAGCAAAATGATTTATTGATTTGGAATTTATACCATTTCTTATTCTTACCCCGTTGGCAATTATTTATTGCATGTGTTGTTGTAAACGATTTTGCTTGTTTTGTGAATAAATATAAGTTGAATTACCTAGTTGATTTTATATAACATGTTTCCTAAAATAAAATACATAAAAAACAAAAACAAATAGAACTATCTATCATGTGGCAGACAGAACAATTATGCCTATTTAAATTATTCTTTGTATTATTTGACTGACAAAAAAAAAACAGATTACAATATCTTATACCTACAGTGAGAAGATCTGTATGGAGGAATGGGCCAAGATCCCTCCTGCAGTGTGTGCAAACCTGGTGAAAGACTACCGGAAACGTTTGACCTCTGTAATAGCAAACAAAGGCTGCTGTACCAAATATTAACATTCATTTCCTCAGGTGTTCAAATACTTATTTGCAGCTATATCACACAAATAAATCGTTTAAAAATCATGCATTGTGATTCTGGATTTTTCTTTTTAGTTTATCTCTCTCACAGTAGCAAAAATTTCAGACCCCTGATTTCTAAGTGGGAGAAATAGCAAAATAGCAGGGTGTTCAAATACAAATCTTCTTCACTGTATATAATAGACAAATTTTTTTTGCCAAGGGGTAATATTTTCTTTTTGCAATATACAGTTTGTACATTCATTTACACCTGAAATGAATCTGTGTGAGATATTTTCCTCATATCTATTGGTCGGAATCTTACGTGCAAGAGAAAGTGTTATCAGTCAAGCTCGCAGTGTCTAATAAGCACACGTTTTCACACGGAGCTCAGGCAAGCGACTATCAATTTCTATAAACACAGGCATGCACTCTGGCAACAATTCAAAAATGTCAACACGACACAGCAGACAAAATAATGAGCGGCGTTTTCTGCATGGCTGCACGGATGACGACAGCTGCTGTTTATTTTGACTCGCTGCAAGAAAATTAATCGATGGTGTCATGTATCAAACTTTAACCGGCTGGACTTTTTCACCACGAGTTCTGACAATTAGGTGCCGTGAAACTCACAACCCCGAAAAGTCCGAAGATCTGGACGAGACCGACGATTCAAACTTGACGCGAGCTAACCACAAGGCAGGGTCAGTAGACATTTTTAATGGCCAAATTCAAGCACTTTTTAAAGACTTTCGAAAGCCATTTTCGAATCAATCTAATCTAATAATAATTACCTTAAAAGGAAAAAAAATCACGTGAAAATGAGAACCACAAATATATCGGCAAATTACATCTGCAGTTTTTAATCTCGTGTGAGCATTTACCAAGGAATATGATTTTCTTAGATTTTGTGTCACGGTCGCCCATTGCCCTCTCTTGGGCCCCGCTCATTTGGCGCCAGCTGCTGCTCGTTGACTGATTGGCTCCCTCCTATTTAAACTCAGTGCTCTCGTTCACTCCTTGTCAGTTCGTCAACAAACCTCTGCACTAGCAAGACTTGTATTTTGACTCTGTCCGGTATCCTGCTTGTGTATCCAGTATCCGGTATCGATCCCGTCTGTCTCGTCTCTCGCAAATATTACAAATATTTTTAAATCTAATAATTTAACATCATGTTGTGTATAACTTGTGCTTCAATATTTTTTATTTAAGAAATTAATTCCAAAATTGATACTAATAATTGTTATAATAATAATAATAATAATACATAGCAAATTGTCTCATCTCATTAGCCGTACCGCTTATCCTCATTAGGCACACAGGGACAGACAACTCATTCGCTCATTCACACCTAGGGACAATTTGGACCGGCCAAATCACCTGAAATGCATGTTTTTTGGAACGTGGGAGGAAACCGGAGTGCCCGGAGGAAACCCACGCAAGCACGGGGAGAACATACAATCTCCGCACAGGAAGTCTGGAGCTGGATTTGAACCCACGACAGGTTCCCATGACATGAACTGTGCCGCACAAGCGCTAACCACTGCGCCGCCGGGCTGCCCCCATAGCAAATTGTAATTACAAAAATATATATGTCTTTCTCTATTCCTAAATATAGGGTTTTCTTTTTTTTTAGGTTTCTATGTTAAATAAAAAAATCAAAAGGCATATACAACAGTGCCTAGCAAAAAGTAAATATATATATATATATATATATATATATATATATATATACCAGACCTGGGAAAGAGGAAAAAAAAAATCACTATACATATATCTATATATATATATATATATATATAAATCACTATACATATATCTATATATATATATATATATATACATATATCTATATCTATATATATATATATATATATATATATATATATATATATATATATATATATATACATTAGTGTTCTTGTTTGCCCGCGTCCCTGCGTTCCAGACGCATCATTTTTTGCTGGGGACGCATAGTGTCAAATCAATGTGCGTCCCTAGGATGCAACTTTTTTTGACACAAAATTGTAATTATTACCCGATTACTTTTTTTTTAACAAAGATTTACCGCACTCCAAACTTTTAGTCAGGCAGATCCGCCATTGTTGTTTTGGTTTCACGGTTCCAGTTTTCGTCTGCACGCCGATCTCGGCAAACGAGATCTCGTCGCTTCGAGATTACGTCATTGTTGTGGTGGTTGTCGGCGAGGGAAGGTTAAATATGCATACCTGTCAACCTGTACGTTTTGCCGTACAAAGTACGTTTATTAAGCATTTTAAGACGTGTACAAGAAAAACGCAAATTTGTCAATCATGGGTACCATCCGGTAAACACCGACTATCACAAAAACGGCAAATTAATCAAGTCAAACGAGTTCGAGTTGTGTAGTGAAAGTCCGTCTCTTTTTAGAGAACCAGCTTTTTCGGCTCAACTCGTCAAAGAGAGCCGGTTCTCAAACGGCTCACTTGCTTTGATGCATTATATTACGAATTATTATGTTTTATAAAAAAGTTAAGAAAAAAAGGAAGTATAAAAGAAGAAAATGAAAAAATACAGGTTTGAGGTTATCCCTTTAATCAGTATATTACCAAAAATAACTTAATGCAGAAAATGAATTCATAATTTGAATAAGAAAATGTATTATTCTACTTAATTACATTTGAATGTATTTTTTTCCTTCTACAGTGAACGTCCAAGCTACTTCATTTTTGAACTTTTTTTTTATAATAAAGCTAATTCATGTCGAGCAACTCAGTGTCTCACAACAAAATGTTCATTAACAATATATATGATATAAGGAAACACATGTACAATATAACATATTGAACTTCATAAATAAACACGTTTAAAAAAATATATAGTGTAAGATTTTTTTGTATTTTGTAAGGGAAAATACGACAGTTTGTAAGGGCATGGAGCCGTGGAGGTTGACAGGTGAGTATGCCTCTAAAAAACAGTTAGTATTAGGTGAAAATCAACACAAAATTGGTAATTTCTTCAGTGTCAGTAATAAGTCGAAACATAATGCAGAAAGTGATAACAAAGGCAATAATTCTGGCACGAAAAAAACGGCAAAATCGGAATATCGTGGCGACATGAAAAAACACGTGTGTTGAAGCGAACGATTCGACAAAAGCAATAAACAAAAGAATATAGATTAATATAATTATTTCAGCAACATTATTTTGTATAATGTAAAATATTGTTGTGAACTGAAAAATCTTGAAGTGATAACTGATTTGTCTTACTAATAAACTGTGATGATTAAAACTGAATGAGTATATAGATTTATATTACAGTAATCCCTCGGGTATCGCGGTTAATGGGGACCAAAACCTCCCGCGAAAAGTGAAAATCCGCGAAGAAGCGACACCCCTTCAAAAATGCTTAAAAAAAAGGATTTTCTGTTTCATTTTATTTTTTATTATTTCATTTTATTATTATTATTTTTTAGACCCTTACTGGGGACCAAAACCACTCGCGAAAAGTGAAAATCCGCGAAGTAGCGACGCCCCTTCAAAAATGCTTAAAAATAAATAAACAAATAAATATATATTTTTTATTTTTTATATTTTTTAAATTTTAATATTATTATTTTTTAGACCCACGAAGCTCTGAACCCGCGAACGTGGAACCGCGAAGTAGCGAGGTCCCACTGTATATATTTGTCGCTGATTTACAATTTCAACCTCGATAACACTAAATTTTGGGGACCCATAGGTCTCTGTTGGGACCCATAGATTTTTGAGCATGTGAGTACCAGGGACCCATTACTTTTCAGAGGTAAAATGAACACTAATATATATATATATATATATATATATATATATATTTATATATATATATTGCTTCTCACATCAGCAACTAATACAATTACCTTGAAAGCATGTCATCAACATTTCGGGTACAAAAAAAATCATTACTGAAAAAAAATCTCTTAATTGATATTACAGAATTATAATTTGTTTTTTGTTTTTTTATGTTTTAGTTACCCTGAGGATTTGGACCGTTTTAATTGAATGCCGTCATCTTCCGGCAACATGGATCTATCAATTTTAATTTTATTTTGTTTCTTTTTGCTTCCAGTTGATCTCTGCCGTCAATTACGCCGACCTATGTGCATTCTTTCTCTGCCGTGACGTTTCACGTGAATTATTCTCACCGCTTGACATTTAGCCATGTGGGAGGCAATAGGAAAACGTTTACATAAGACAAGAATATAATGAGTGGTAAAGAGTCGAGTTTTCACGTATGCTGTTATTTTGTTTGTTGACTGTATCTGACAGCACTGAGGTTTGCGGGGATTTAACAGGATCGTTCACAACAAAAATATTCATCGTTGAAAATGCGGTGGAAAAATAAATCCCGCATTGCCAGATATGTACCCCTGCTTAAACCAGTAAAGCGGAAGCAATTACTAAAAAGGAGCCTATAAAATGAGCATATAGTTAGATGGTTAGAGCTGTTGTAAGCAGCTAACCTTAGTAGCTACGAGGAAGTAGCACTTGAAAAGCACGAATAGCTAGAGTTGGTCAGGGCTGGTGTACGTGGCTAAATTTAGTAGCTAATGGGAAAGGCTACCAAAAAGTAGCGCCTGAAAAGAGTGGATAGCTAGAGTTGGTCAGGGCTGGGGAAAGTAGCTAATTTTAGTAACTAGAAAGAGAGCATGATCGAACCAGAACCTGGATGATCCAAAATGAAACAGGGTATCATTTAACACGTAGTTTAAGATTTGCTGTTACTAATCTTGTTGAATAATTCATGAAATGCACTACAAATTTTTTTTATTTTAATCCCTAAAATATTACTTTGCAAATTTGAAAGCCTACTTCCATAATTTTTGCGTAAGAAATATGAAGATCTGCTAGTGACCCTGAGAGCTGGAGTTGGTCAGAGATGGTGTAAGTTGCTATCTTAAGGGGCTATCGGAAGAATGTGCGAAAAAGGAGCCTCTAAAATGGGCAAATCATGAGCTGCTGTGAGTGGCTAACTATAGTAGCTAATGGGTAAAAGCTACCAAGGAGTAGCACCTGAAAACAGCGAATAGCTGAACTTGGTCAGAGATGGTGTAAGTTGCAAACTGTAGAGGCTAACAGAAGCATTTACTAAAAAGGAGTGTCTGAAATGGGCAAATAGCTAGATGGTCAGAGATCCTGTAAGTGGCTAACTTTAATAGCTAATTGGAAAAGCTATCAAGAAGTAGCACCTGAAAAGAGTGAATAGCTAAAGTTAGTCAGAGAAGGTGTAAGTTGCTAATTGTAGGGGCCGTCAGAAAAATGTACTAATAAGGAGCGTCTAAAATGAGCAAATAGCTAGATGGTCAGAGCTGCTGTAAGTGGCTAATATCAATAGCTAATGGGAAAAGCTACCAATAAGTAGCGCCTGAAATTAGCGAATAGCTAGATTTGGTCAGAGCTGTGTAAGTGGCAAAGTTTAGCGGCTAGCAGGAGAATTTACTTAAAAGGAATGATTAAAAAGAGCAAAAAGCTGATATTTGTCAGATCCAGTGTGAGTGGCTAACTTTAGTAGCTAACAGGAAAAACTAACAAAAAGGAGCGCCTAAAAAGAGCGAAAAGCTAACTTTAGTGGCTGGCAGTAGAAGCTACTAAAAAGGAGCAAATAAAAAAGAAAAGTGTTGAAGTTGGTCAGAGCTGGTGTAACCAACTTACCTTAGCGGCAAGTGGAAAAAGCTAATGAAAACACCAGGAAAAAATTGCAAGAGCAAACCAGGTTTTGTCAAGCATTGGGAACCTGAACCCCAAAACTTAATAAGGTTCGTTTGCCTGACCAGCTTTGGAAGTGACACTGAAGGATAAAGCAGGAGCAGCTAACAATAACCCTAGTGGCTCGTTGCGAGACCTAGCCTGCAGCTAAGTGGCTAGTATGAGTGGCTAGAAAAGGAAACTCTGGAAAAAAAAGTATACGATGTGAAGTAATGTACTATTTTATACAATGTTTTATCTTACGTAAAGTCATTAATACTTGTCGTAAATCTGACTTCAGCGTTCGAGTGCGAGCTCTGGGAGAAGGGTGTCGTAAACCGTGCTTTGCGTTAGAATTTGCCTTTTGTTCCATTCTGTGCAGATAACAATGACTTATTACCTGTCCGAAGGGCAATGACCTATAACCCCTCCTCCCATTCTTTAAAGGAGGATTGGGAAATCTGCATCGGCAACAGCGTAGACCAATCGGCAGCATTTTGGTCATGGGGCGTAAAGATTTCATCGCCATGTGTTATAACATGGGAAAACCCGGGAGCCCCCAGGTCTTCTCCACACGATTGTAATTTGGCATGGAAGAAAGATCTGATCCGTTCAACTCTTTCATTAGGCTAAATAAATTGATATGTGGACTATACTCGTTGCTCGGCTGATTAAATTTCTCAGACTTTTGAACATTTTTCAACTGTAAGGCTTTAGACAAGACACGTGAAGTGTCTTCGGAGTCAGATTTCAGTTTAATAAATGTTAAAACCTTACAGATGGTTGAATTGCATGGCTTCACGACCATTATATGCAGGGCTGAATTGTCTGCCGAAAGTGGCTGTTAAATGCTAAAAGCACCACTGAGACAAGCAGCTTTTGGGCTTCTGTAGCAGTAAGTTGGCTGCCAAACGGGTCACCTTCTTCAAAGGGCGTCACAAGATGTGCAATATAATTACAATTTTCTGAACCTCTGGGTGATATACGTGTGTTTTTGTGTTTTTATCGAAATAAATGTAGTATTTTTATGCTATTAGGAGCACAATTGGTGCTTTTGACATTCAACCACGGTCAAGTTGACTGTTTCTCATCAGCAGCGAGACGATCTCTCCTGAATGCGAAGTGCTTACCACTCCAAATGGTCACCTTGATCGCTTTTACCCGGTCACGACGCCTCGCTTTGCTTGGATCCGCCTTCCCGTTAAAGTGTGAGTGTGTGAGGGTGAGTGTAGACGACTTGATTTGCGGGGTTGTCGAACTTGTCTAAATTTGACTGATGGTTCCGTCAAAGGACCAATAACACTGAATTGTCATTATTAGCTTTTTTCAGTTTCAGATTTACTCTTTTGATTTTCATGACCAGAAAACTGTATTTTCCAGACTATAAGGCACACCCAAAAACCTCAAATTGGCCAGAAATTTGAACATGCGCCATCTGATCCAGTGTTTGTCATGATTACTGATTTGACTCAGCTGTGCCCGCTCATTTCGGACTCTGATTGGCTCACTGTCCCTATTTAAACCTACGCTTATCTGTCCCCTTTTGGTCAGTCCGTCTGCGAACCTCAGTGAACACTAGGAAAGCCTTTTTCGACCCTGACTCCCACCCGTTTTCGATCCTGACTAAGTCTACTCTCCCGTCCCGGCTTTTGACCTCTTTTTGTCCCTGATTACGTCTACTCTCCTTTCCTGGCTTACGACTCTCTTCCGACCCGGACCACGTTTTGCTCTCCTGTACATTCGTACTGTAACGTTTTTCCCGTTCCCGACGCTGCCATCGCTTGCCACGGAAGATCCACTTCCGCGTTCAGAGCGACCTGCTTCCCACGTCCAGCAATCACCGGATCGGGGGCGCAACCCTTTATCTTTCTTCCAATAAAGGTTGTAAGAAACGCAAGTGGGTCCTGTCTCCGTTCTGGTCCTGACAGTGTTAGATAAATTAAGATGCATACAGGTACATTATCATAAATGTTCAATAATTGATGAGGTGAAACTCTGCTGATCACGATTGCATAACAACATTGGCAACGCAAATCAATTTCAATCAGCCACAGTAACTGCACCACTCATTAACTACCTGCCTATTAGGGACCAACACAAGGCATTAGGTCTTACATCATGATCACAATATTTTTTGTCATGGTACAAGATACAAAGGTTCGAGAAATGGGAAAAGAGATTAAAAGTCTGTATAGTCATGAACCAGAACAGGATCAGGACCCAAACGCGTGACGTTCTCACACAAGCCTTTTATTTTACGGGAAAAGGGGAGTCATGCACGTAAGGCAGCGGTCTGGTGTGGAAAGACAGGAAGCCAGAGACGACGAGATCGATACCAATTGCCTGAGTTGATATCGGACAGATGGGTTCGATACCAGACAGGACGGAACAGACAGGATACATAATGAAACAGGATATCGAAAATAAACAGGACAAACTAGACGGGAACGAAAACTGGAGAAAATAATAAACTTGACAAAAATAGATGGAAACCAAACTGAAAACCGCTATCAAACAGGACAAAATAAATGGGAGCAATACAGTACAGGAAATACCAACAGGGACAGGACCGAGTCAAAACCCACGTCTTGCAGGGCAGAAATTCGTTGACGGGCTGACAAGGGAAGCGTGAGAGCGCTGAGCTTAATATAGACAGAAAGCCAATCTCTCAAAGAGACGCAGCTGGCACCAGACGGGCGGGGCCAATTGGGCGCCATGGTAACCGTGACTGGTATACATTTTTGATTTACTTTTTCCTAGCTCATACTACGCATTGTAAGTGTCAAACGTTGTTGAATATGTGCATGTGTTTATTTATATCTTTCAGGATGACCAAATTACATCCCACAATGCCCCTTTCAGCATTCAGTTCAGAATACCGTGCGCTTCATAAATACTTTGCAAGTCGTCCATACAATGCTGTGTATTAGTGGTCAATAACCTTTTTATGTACCACGGACCGGGTTATTGTCTGACAATGTTCTCGCAGCCTGGCCCAATGATAACATCAACAACATGGTATCGTGTACAAAAAGAATGTGATGATGGCAAAAAAAAACAATTCCTTTTTCCTGCATTGTCTGTATTCTTAGTAGGCTAGCAAATGGGATATGGCACATTCTCTGCTGTGATCTATGTTCAATTTCCAGTGTGTTCAATTTTCAACTGAAATCAACAATATATTTTGCCTAATCACCAAATGCATGATGGGGCTTATTTAATTTAAATGTAACCCTACCCCCTACTGTAGTCCCAAATTCATGTGTCTTATAGTTTGGTGCGCCTAATAAATGAAAAAATATCGCAAAACAATGCTGTAAAATTCAGACTATAAGCAACGAGTTTTTTCCCAAGTTTTCAACCTTGCGGCGTATTCAACGACGCGGCCAGTTTGTGCATTTTTTCTAACGGCCGCCGGGGGGCGCCAGAGGAATATATGTGTTGAGGAAGACGCAAGTTTAATGTAACTTTGCGCTTTCTGCATCAATAAAACTAGCATAAACAATTGTCAGGGTTCAGGAGTGACTATTTTACACGGTTGTATTTTATAGATTGTCCTTGATGTAACAAAGCCATTTTCGCAGACATTCAAGGAAGTCGAGACGGCAAGGGGACTTAGTAGTGAGTCACGACAGCTTTAGAGTTTTCGGGTATCTTGTTTCAGACTGATCCTGATGTTTCTGTGTTGATTACATTGAATCCCAAGAGTTTAAGCTTTTCAATGTTATGTGGTATGATGTATTTCAGTGACTAGTGACATCCTACAGACGTATTTGATAGCATTTGTTTATCAATATTCTGGCGTCCCCCCACCGGGCTGTATGAATAGTAAAGGGGTTAAGGTACTGTATATTATTAAACATCTTTCTGTGTACCATTTCTTTTTCAAACGGGCACATGCGGCTTATGTATGTACCAAGCGGTTTTCCTTTTAAAATATCCTGGGTGCGGCTTATAATCAGGCACGCCTTTTAGTCCAAATTTTAAAGTAATTTTAGGGGATGCAAATTATAGTGAGAAAAATTCAGTGTCTTTGTCTACAAGCACATTCGTATTGTAATGGTCAAAACTGTCATATTGCATTTGTGTGCCAGACAAGATGACACATCACACGTACACAGACACACACTCACCCCGATGACTGATGGCAAAACACGACCCTCACGACCTGCTACGTGTTGCAGTCACTCCCGCAGAGGCGACCGTGACGAGAAGTTGATAACACGCCGGCGTGTTTACAGTGGGAACGTCCATTTTTAAGAGCTATACCTTTACTCCCTGTAAACACTACGGCAGACACAACGGCCGAACTTGACTCCGACAAAACGGAACGAAGCACATCGTGCGAGTCTTGCTCAATATTTCTTCTTTCGGTTCCAAACACCGTCCTGTAAGTGTACATATTTAAATGCTTTGTACTCCATTTACAAATCATTTGGGAGATGTAGTTTACCCTCTATGCATCAGCATTCGTAGGTTTATTTTTATTTATTGTAACTACTAATGATAACATAACGAATACACCCATCATCCTATGCACTTTCTGCAATATCTACTGTATAGGTCAGTGTTATGGTACTCATAATGGCATGTTTTTATTACAGTTGTAACAGACAAACAGAGTAAGTGTTGATTGACAAAGTCAAGCTCTATTCACTCTAACATTATTTTGGGAGATATGTTTACCGGAGCTATATTCTATTGTAATTATGAACAAAACTAAAAACATACATTACTATAATTGAACTCTGCTCTCATGATTACTGATGTGACTCCGCTGTGCCTGCTCTTTTGGCGCCAACTGCCGCGGGTTCTGATTGGCTCCCTGTCAGTATTTGAACCCAGTCCTGTCTGTCCCCTTTTGTCAGTCCGTCTGTGAACCTCAGTGAACACTAGGCAAGCCTTTTTCGACCCTGACTCTCAACTCTCCAGTTTTTTTGCTCCCGTCTGTCCCCGACTTCGACCCGTTTTGATCCTGACCACGTCTGCTCTCCCGTCCCGGCTTTCAACTCACATTTCGACCCTGACCACGTTTTTGCTCTCCTGTCCCGGCTACTGACCAGTTTTTCCGTTCCCGAGACCGCCATCGCTCGCCACGGAAGTCCGACTTAAGCGTTTAGAGCGACCAGCTTTCCGCGCCTAGCGAACACTGGATCGTGGGCCCAGCCCGTCCTCTTTTCTTTCAAAAAAATTGTGAGAAACGTAACGCAATTGGGTCCTGTTTCCGTTCAGGTCCTGACGTAATAAGGTACAACATCGAAGTAGTCAGAAGGGGAAAAGTGTTGGGGGAATGAACGGTGATCAGAAATTGGTATCGGTCGGAAATAACTGTTATTTCGCATTGCTAAAACAAATCTTAATAATACTCTCTTCTGCTGAGTTACTCGCCACCACATGATGACACCCCTCAACACGTCTCGTGACAATAATCTGAAATCATCATTCGGAGAGTGTGTCTTTACCTTGTGAATGCCCGTTAGCACATTAGCGACATCATGTCATGCACATGCCTGCAACAATGTTATCTCTTATACGGTTCCCAGTCACGGCCGATCATGAAAGCTTTCTTTTTTAATATTTCATTGTGTGACTGAACAAAAGGGAATCTCTTTCTATCCTTCCTTCCTCCTACTAAGCGCTCCCACACGTCTGTTTCCAAGTCACCGGTGCCTGCTAATCCAAGCGAACAAAAGAAAAAAGAAACGCGCACCACCTGAGTGCTTTAATGTACCGTATTTTCCAGACTTTAGGGCGCACCTAAAAGTCCCAAATTGACCCGGAATTTTAAGTATGTGTCTTTTAACCCGCTGCGCTCAGTATACTATAAAAATAGTGGAGAAGGCTGGAAATGCATACAATATTTCTTTATGTGCAGTCATCACAATTTATCTCATTATCACACTATTTTTACTCACAGTACTAGAAACAGATGTTAGAGATTGGAGAAAACAGAAAGTTTAAATAAAAGATATAAATAAACACAAAGTCCGATTCATCATCAAATACAGCAAAGAGTTGTTTCTCTCGTCATGTCTTATTGCGTTTATTTAAATCTTTCAGGACGACTTTCTATTTTCTCCATTCTCTAACATTTGTTTCTGGTGCTGTGAGTAAAAACAGTGTGATAATGGGATCAAATGCCTTTTCTTTTGTCATCTGATCTATTAAAGCTCTAGTGTGGATGCCCAGAGCTGTTATAAGCTACTTTTGTTACAAATGTGGGTAAAGGACACTTCATTTCATATGCATTTCTAAAAAAAAAAAAACACTTATCATGTTATTACAATGTTATTACAATTATTCAAAATAGGGTCATATAACTGTCAGTCAAGTGATTGAAAATAATTTTGCTATAAAATCACAATGACCCGGCACTGGTCCGCACCTCGGCTGTTTTTAGGGGGCACCATGTTGGAGACCCCTGGTCTAGTGTGTCACGGTTGCCATGGCGCCCAATTGGCCCCATCCGTGTGGCACCAGCTGCAGCTGATTAATTGATTGGCTTTCCGTCTTTTTAAGCTAAGTGCACTATCTCTTACTTCAGTCCGTCAACGAACCTCTTCCCCGCGAGACGTGGGTCCTGTTTTCCTGTTGGTATTTCCAGTCCGGTATTGTTCCCGTTTATTTTTGTCCTGTTTAATATCGATTTCCAGTTTTGTTCCTGTCTATTTTTGTCCTGCTTATTATTCTCTCCAGTTGTCGTTCCCGTCTTGCTTGTCCTGTTTATTTTCGATATTCTGTTTTCATTATCAATCCTGTCTGTTGGTCCTGTCGACCCCATCTGTCCGATATCAACTCGGGCAATTCGAATCGATCTCGTCGGTCTTTGGCTTTCTGTCTTTCAACGCCAGACCACTGCCTAACGGGCATGACTCCCCTTTTCCCGTAAAAAAAAGGCATGCGTGAGAACGTCACGCGTTTGGGTCCTGATCCAGTTCTGGTTCATAACAAAGTGGTTAAGTTTTAACGCTCTTACCGCTGCGACCTTGGTTCAATTCCCGACGCATTCAATGTTTTGCGATTTTGTTTAGCGATATTGTTCAACTGATCACTTATCACATTAATATATGCCTGCACTTTTAAATCAATGCACCTTATTTATGAAAAGTATGAGACAAAATACAGTTTTGAGGGGTGCCTCATGATCTTAAACTTTTACTCAACAGAAAAGTCGAAAAAAGTGGAACTTTACAGTAAAGAGAGGTGATGCGCCGCTGACCTTGTTTGAGCGTGAAAAACCGCCACTGACTTCCCGGTACGTAGCCACCCTGTTGCTTTTCTTTTTTCACGCGTTGATGATCCTCTTCATTCTTTGGTCGGACTCGACGAGGAATTCACTCTTGGCACCCACGACTTTCCTCTTCAGCGGTGTCTCCCTTATCTGTCAGAGCGAGGCAACGGGCGGGTTATAACAGTCCAAGACGGAGTGAGATGAAACGGCAAGAGAGAGGATGGGAGGGGAATAGAGACAGAGAGAGGGGGGAGAGAGGGAGATAAAGAGACAGAGAAAAAGAGCTGGAGTGCTGGTACACAGGAGGGAGATCCTCAATGAGCTCTTGTTTATCCGGCTGTATGTCTCCTCTCCTCCAATAAGCATTGTTCCCTAGGGCCTAAGCCTTCCTGTTTAGCGCCTGGCTCAACTTACCTTTGGACTGGAATCCATTTGTGTCCTTAGTTTTTTTTTCTTTCTTCGGTGCTGCACCTAAAAAGGAAATTGATGCTGTTTTTAAATGACATAGGACTTACAAATAAAAAATATATACAGGTCGTTTTAAATTTCTATTCTTTTACTTTACATATATTTTTCTTTTTCTTTTGTTTTATTATTTACCTTTTTTTACTAGTATTTCTTTGATTTTTTTATATTGTTTTTAATTTGTCTCTATTCATTTGTTTATATGTATTTTTTATCTTTTTAATAATTTTTATGTTGTTTTGAAAAATTCTGACTGATGTGTCATCTCACGCTGCAATTGCAATATTGCACCCAAAGGAAAGCGCTGTCAGAAAAAACAATAGTGTCACAGTTGCCATGACGCCCAATTGGCCCCGCCCATGTGGCGCCAGCTGCAGCTTGTTGACGGATTGGCCCCTGTCAGTATTTCAACTCGGCCCTGTCAGTCCCCTTTTGTCAGTCCGTCTGCAAATCTCTGTTTTTACACGGCAAGCCCTTTTTCACCTGTCCTGTTTTTTGCTCCTGTTTGTCTCTTGTTACGGTCTGCTCTCCCGTCCCGAATTACGACCTGTTTTGATTTTGACCACTTCTGTTGTCCCGGGGCGAATAACGATCCATTTTTTTATCTCGAACATGTCTACTCACCTCTCCTGGCTTTTGACTTGTTTCCGATCCCAATCACGTTTTTGCTCTTCTATCCCGGCTACTGACCCGTTTTTCCGTTCCCGACACCGCCATCGCTCGCCACGGAAGTCCCACTTGCACGTTCAGAGCGACCTGGTTCCCGCGACCAGTGATCACCGGATCGTGTGTGCAATCCATTCCCTTTTTCCCGAAAAAAAAAACTGTGAGAAACGTTATGCGAGTGGGTCCTGTTTCCGTTCTGGTCATGACATTTAGAATTTTTTTCTCTGCAGACAGTAAAACAGATGCTTTAAAAAACATTTTTGATAAACTGCTTTCATGAGCAGCGAAAAAAGAAAAATTATGACATAGAACTTGGCATACAACTTTATTTAAAGTATTATTTTCCTATTTCAATTAGACATATTGTAAAATTAAAAGTATATTTCCAAAAATACTAAAAGATCATCATTAAGATTAAATGAAATGTGAAAATAAGTCTAAATATTTTTTACAATTACTTTTAATTGTAATTCATAAAATAAATTGTAGCATTGAAGTATTATTTGTCTTGCTTTACAAAAACTGCTCAATGAAAAAAATAATTAAATATTTTCATTTTTCAGGATTGCTTCTTATATGTTTTTAATTCATGTCCTGTATTAATGGTAAAGGAAATCAAAATAAGAACAAGTGCCTTGTAAGTGATTTTGTATTGGTTGCCGCCCTAAAGTCAAGTCAAGTCAAGTCATTTTTATTTGTATAGCCCTTAATCACAATTAGTCTCTAAGGGCTTCACAAGTTATTACATATAAGAAGTTTAGGTTATTCGTATGCTATAGAGTAGAAGTGAGTTTTAAGCCTAGATTTAAACATTTCCACCGAGGTTGCAGATCGGATCTCAGGGGGAAGAGCATTCCACAACACAATCGTCAAATCTACCTTAAATCTTCAGTTAAATCATCTTTTCTGTCTCATCCTATCCGGTGTCTTGCTCCAGCCTCCAGTATCCGATATCGATCCCGCCTGTCTTTTCCTGTCTTTGTCCGGTATCTTGCACCAGTCTCCATTGTCCGGTATCGACCCCGTCTGTCTCATCCTGTCTGGCCTCTTGCTCCGGCCTCCAGTTTCCGTTACTGATCCCATTTGTCTCCTCCTGTTCGGTATTTTGCTCCGGTATCGATCCCGTCTGTCCCGTCCAGTATCTACCCATGTGTCCTGTATCGATCCCATCTGTTCCGTCCAGCCTCGATCTCGTCTGCCTCTGACTTCTCAGTCTCACTTCATCAGCCCAGCAATCACTGAATCACTGACCTTATTCCCGTAAAATGCTTGTGTGAAAACGTTACGCGTCTGGGTCCCCTGTCTGTTCGGGTCCTGACAACTTTGCTGTTACATGAAATAAAATAAAATTAAAAAAAATAATAATAAATAAATAAAAATATATATCGCCTATCCTCAGTAGGGTCGCGGGGGTGCTGGAGCCCATCTCAACTGTCCTCGGGCAGTGGGCAGGAAACACCCTGAACTGGTTGCCAGCCCGTCACAGGGCACACAGTGACAGACAACTGACTTGCAGGCACAGGCAGAACATGCAAACTCCCCACGGGGTAGCTGGACTTGAACCCTGAACCTCTGCAGCTTGGGGCTGCGTGCTAACCACCCATCCGCCGTGCAGCCACAAAAACATCAGACAGTAAATAGTAAGGCACGCGTTTATTTACATTTCTTATGAAATATTGAGCGGAGTGTGAAATATGCTCAAGAAATGAGGTCATGATAGATGAACGCGTGCAGGGAATTAGCGTAGATTGCTTGTTTAAAAACCCACACACAGTCAGACGTACGTACACTTGATTTCTCTGCCACAATGAAAAATCTGCACGGTCGGAGTTTTGGGAAAATAATTTCGGGAAAATCAGACCTCCAGCGACAAGGTTTCAGTTCATGGAGGCTTTTACGCTTGAATTGTTTTCCATGCAGCTGCTCTCATTAATTATCCAGAGAACTGTGAGTATGTTCTTCATCTCTTAGGACATAGAGTTCCTGCACATTACAAACGGGATTTCAAATAAACTCTTTTACATTTACATCGCTTTTAAAATTGGGCTCTTGAGAACCTAATTTAGGTTAAGAACAGACACAAACAAAACTTTACTTTGACCCATACTTTGTACGAACAACTCCAAAAATAGATTTGTAACAGACAGGACTCGGTATGCAGCTTTCCCCCAGAGGGTGCCAAGTAGGGGGGAGTGGTAGAACTGCCCACAACTGTAGCCAATCTTACCACAAGTGACGCTCATCATCCCTAATCTTTATATTCACTGCGATTACAGAATACGTCGTCAGGTCATTCCCATTTTTATAGCCAGATTTGATCCTTGTTTGATCCCGCCCCGCCATCGCTCGCCACGGAAGATCCACTTCCGCGTTCAGAGCGACCTGCTTCCCGCGTCCAGCAACCACCGGATCGTGCGCGCAACCTTTTCTCTTTCTTCCAATAAAACTTGTGAGAAACGCAACGCAAGTGGGTCCTGTCTCCGTTCTGGTCTTGACAAGTTAATTATAGAATAGAATAGAATAGAATAGAATATACCTTTATTGTCATTGTTACAAATGGGCTAACATATTGTGACAACGAAATTGGGCATGACACTCCAGTTTTACACATAGTGAGGGTATGAGCAAGAAGATAAAGGAACAGAGAAGATAATGTTATAAAACAAGGGGAATAAGGCTATAGTTATAATTTACATGGTATTTACACAACAATGTCAGCATGTGGGATGTTACATACAGGGTTGTCGTGATAACGTTGTATCGTAACGGTTGTGCAATATTGCATTTGGTGCAAAGTCATCATGGTGCAAAAATAGTCCGCATATACATTGGTGCAAGCATAGACATCATAGTGCAAAAAAAGGAAATGGTCAGACATTGTGCAATTTGAGCATTAAACGTAGTGCAGTCGACATGTGCAAGAACAAGACTTGAGTAACATTATATTCGTATGAGGTAGTGTTGGCACGAGTTTTCAGTTTTTGTGCGGTGTCTGTTGAGCAGTGAACAAACATAGTGCAGACAGCATGTACGTGAGTACCATTTTACATACGTGTGAGGTATTTTTTTTTTTTTTTTTTTTTTTGCAACAGTTTTCAGTTGTTTGTGCGGTGTCTGTTTAGGGTGGTAATGGCTGTGGGGAAGAAACTGTCTCTGAGTCTGTTCGTTTTTGCTTTGTGTGACCTGTAGCGCTTGCCGGAAGGCAGCAGGTCAAAGAGATGGTGGCCGGGGTGAGAAAAGTCCTTGACGATGTTTTCTGCTCTGCTGAGGTAGCGAGAGCAGGCAATGTCCTCCAGACTGGGCAGAGAGCAGCCGACGATTCTCTGGGCTGTTTTTATGATCCTCTGGAGCTTTTTCCTGTCTGCTGCTGTGCACCCCGCATACCACACCGTGATGCAGTATGTTAGGATGCGCTCCACTGTGGCTTTGTAGAAAGACACCTGCAGCTGCTGTTTTAGGTTATTTTTCCTGAGCAATCTCAGGAAGTGCAGTCGCTGCTGGGCCTTCCCTACCACCGCTCTGGTGTTTGCAGACCAGGAGAGGTTGTCGGAGATGTGCATGCCCAGAAATTTGAACGAGTGGACTCTCTCTACGCAGTCTCCTTTTATGATGAGTGGTGCTGGATTCCTGCCATTCCTTCTGAAATCCAGAATCAGTTCTTTTGTTTTTGTTGTGTTCAATATGAGGTGGTTTTCCGAGCACCACGTTGAAAGTGACTCAACCTCATCCCTGTATGCCGCCTCGTCCCCTTCAGAGATGAGGCCGATCAAGGTGGTATCGTCAGCAAACTTAATAATAGTGTTTGTGGGGTGGGTCGGTGAGCAGTCGGAGCTGTAGAGGGTGAAAAGCAGGGGGCTCAGTGCACAACCTTGGGGGGAGCCAGTGTTCAGTGTTAGGGTGGGAGAGACGTGGGTACCGAGTTTCACCGACTGTGGGCGGTTGGAGAGGAAGTCCATTATCCAGTGGCAGATGGAGGGAGAGAGTCCTAGGTGTGCAAGTTTCTCCACCAGGATCTCCGGGATAATGGTGTTGAGGGCTGAGCTGAAGTCCAGGAAGAGCATTCTGACGTAGCTCCCCCGGTGGTCCAGGTGTTTCAGCACGGTGTGAAGTGCTGTGTTTATGGCGTCGTCAGTGGAGCGGTTTGCCCTGTAGGCAAACTGGTGGGGGTCCAGTGTGAGTGGCAGGGAGTTTTTGATGTGCCGGGACACTAACCTCTCGAAGCACTTCATGACCACAGGCGTGAGAGCTACAGGCCTGTAGTCGTTGAGGCTTTCCACTGCTGACTTTTTGGGGACGGGAATGATGGTGGAGGTTTTGAGGCAAGGTGGGACGGTCGCCTGTGACAGGGACCGGTTGAAGATGGTGGTGAAGACCCCAGCCAGCGGATTGCAAGAATATACTGTAATAGGTTTCTATCCCCCAGTATATGAGGACTTCACTTTGGGATCCCCACCTCAGAATGGATTCATGTTGTATGTAAGTAAGTTGAGATGCTCAGTTCATACAGTTTTACAGGCTTCTTGGTATTTGGTCAATTTTTCTTAGGAAAAAAGTGCAAAAACTGAACTAATTTCAAAGCTTTCCATGTAGGAAGTTTAAATTGCTTGGGCCCAAGCTCATTAGGAAATCACCTCACGACTTCGACCTCCATCAGTTGTGCCTTAGTCAGCTGTCTGATGCTCGGCTTTCCCCAGGCACCTCAACAGCAAGCTTGTAATTTGCCTCAAACGTTAACGGTGCTTGTTACAAAGCACGTGGGGTGCCACTTTCCATCAGAAATTACAAGACTCAATCATAAAGCACTCAGCTCGCCGAGAATCGTCGAAACGAGATCAAAATTCTCTGTTCGGAAATGCAAACAAAGCTGAAAGTGCAGGTTTCAATCGGAGATGGAGACGAGCTTATTAAGATGAGGCCGAATGTGACGGAAATTTGTAACGCTAGACCGAATCATTTTACGCGTACGAGTCATTTTTCTGAGCCGGGTGTTTGATTGGCGGCGTCCCTGAATGACAAATTGGTTCTAGTGTTGAAATCAAATTGCTTGTCGCGCACCAAATTGGTCTGCCAAACTGGTTGATAACTGCTACCCAACAGGACATAGATTGTGAATATTAAGTGGCCTAGTGGCCTTTTTACAATAATGATTTTAACTCAGGAGGTCAAGACAAGTCATATTTATCTGTTTGGCCCTTTATCACAAGGAGTCTCAAAGGGCTGTACAGACCACAGACAATTAGGGACTATCATTACACCATCCCCTGATCTAAAACCTACATGAGGGCAAGGAAAAACTCAAAAACCTCAACATGAGGAAAATTAAGAACCCTTGAGCAGGGACCGCACATGAGGAAATCCCCATCCAGGATGACCAGGCTGCAGCGGATGTGGCAAAACACAAATAATCCACAGATATTGTCAACATAAAAAGTATAGGTCATTCATAAGCTATGTGTTTTAAGCCTGGATATAAACAGTTCCACTGAGGTTGCCTAAAAGTAGCTTTTATAAGTAATAATAGGGCTATGAACCGAAATTGGAGTAAATGGCTGTTTTTTAAACTATAATAGAAATAAAGCAGTTGCAAGGCTTTTAACAAAGACAAGAAAGTTTGATCACATGACTCCCTGGCTCCCTGTTAGCTTAAGATGTGATTTTAAGGTTCTGTTGGTATTATACAAAATCATGCATGGACTTGCTCCCTCTTATCTTTCAGATTTAATTACCCCCTATGTTCCGGTCCGGAGCCTTCGCTCTGAAAACGGTGGTCTACTAGTGATCCCAAGAGCCAAGATGAAATCCGCCGGTTTGAGAGCGTTCTCCATTCGGGCCCCGGTGCTGTGGAATGCTCTTCTCCCTGAGATTCGATCTGTGAGCTCAGTGGAAATGTTTAAATCTAAGCTTAAAACACACTTCTATTCTACAGACTATTAATAACCTATATTTTATGTTGAAATAATCTGTGTATTATTTGCTATTGAAACATCCATTGCAGCCTAGTCCTCCTGGAAGGGGGATGACCTCATGTGCGGTCCCTTCTCAAGGTTTCTTCATTTTCCTTATGTTGAGGTGTTTGAGTTTTTCCTTGCCCTCATGTAGGGGGATGGTGTAATAATAGTCTGTGGTTTGCAATAATCTGTGGTGTGTGCAGCCCTTTGAGACTCATGGTGATTAAGGGCCTCACAAATAAACATGACTTGACTTGACTAAATCAAGATTGACCAAACATAACATTTCTTATCTAACTGTTACAGTAAATGCTGTTTAATTTCGTGTCCCATTTATCAAACCTAGAACTATTTGAATACCTTTTCTTGCCTCTAATAGCATAGGTGCTACAAATAACATAAGTGGTTTCAGGAATGCAAATCAAACTGATTGCATTTCAGCTATTCAGAATAAAGTAGAAGTTCTCAGCATTCCAAAACATTGGTAAACCCTGGTCAAATGAGTATGCAAATAAGCTCGAATGGAAAATAAGCAAACTCACTCCTTTGACAGTTTTTTTTTACTGATAACCAGAGCTGTTGCTAGCCATTTGGGTGCCCTAAGCACAAATGCTTTATTGTATTCTTGTCAGGACCAGAACGGAGAGAAGACCCACTTGCGTTGCGTTTCTCACAAGTTTTATTGGAAGAAAGGGAAAGGGTTGCCCCCACGATCAGGTGGTTGCTGTACGCAGGAACCAGGTCGCTCTGAACGCGGAAGTAGATCTTCCGTGACGAGCGATGGCAGGGCTTGAACGGAAAACATGTTAGTAGCCGGGACAGGAGAGCAAAAACGTGGTCGGGGTCGGAAGCGACTAGTAAGCCAGGAAAGGAGAGTAGACGTCGTCGGGGACAAATAGAGGTCAAAGCCGGAGGACAGACAGGAGCAAAAAACAGTTGAGAGTCAGGGTCGAAAAAGGCTTGCGTAGTGTTAACTGAGGTTCGCAGATGGACTGACAAAAGGAGACAGATAGGAGTGAATATAAATAGGGACAGGGAGCCAATCAGAGTCCGAGACAGTTGGCGCCAAAAGAGCTGGCACAGGTGATACACATCGGTAATCATGACAATTCTGGTGTTTTAATTTGTGATAAATACTTGATTAAACCACAATCAAACTCAGTGTTTTTAATACTTGTTTTAGTATTAAAGGCAGTCGCTTGAGACTTGCATCTAATAGGCCAGTGCGCCGGAGCGGTCGCATCCAATAGGCCAGTCCGCCATATTAGCGGACGAAAATTCGAACCAGGGAGTGTGCACCCTTTAAAACAGTGTGCCCAACGGGTGTGGAAATACTGTACAAGAATGAGCTTTTTAATTTTAATATTGACTACCAGCAAGCGGCGCATGAGGAGGGGGGCACAGTGAGACTAAAGATAGGCCGGGGCACAAAGCAAATTCACCCCTTTTCTCGGGAAATTTGGTTCATGCTGCTTCTGTATTGTTTAACCATATTCGCCCATATTACTAACACTTTAATTTTTTTTTCGCGACCCTGATTTCTTTTGGTGCCCTCCTGGGCACTTGAAGTCCTGCGCGATGCGCGTTATGTGCGTTTGTGGGGCTACGGCCCTGCCTATAACTGATAACATCTTGCTCTGGAAACTGATTTCATATACCTATAACAGAGTATTATAGATCTATTGTTGGCTGATCATCCCGGTGGGAGGATTTTCCTCATTTAAGATCTCTTCTCAAGGTTTTTTGATTTTCTTCATGTTGAGTGTTTTTGAGTTTTTCCTTGCTCTCATGTAGGTTTCAGATGAGGGGATGTTGTAAATGTGACTTGACTTAACTTGTAAACATGTCGCCATAAAGTACTGTTGGTGAGACTAGAGCTTGACTTTACCAATCAATCCATCAATACTTACTTTTGTTTGTCACTCAACTAGAATGATAAGATATTGTTCTGAGCACTATAACATATACAGTAGAAAGTACATGTGATTATGGGGTTATTATGTGAAAGCCATGCCACTCAAACATTATACAAGAGCTTCAAAATGGAAAACTTGGTCAGAACTTGGTCGAGGTCAAAAAACGCGTTGTAGCCGGAGACCAACGGGGAAATCAGGAACAGACGAGTGGAAAACGGGTGACAAAACGGGACAGACGGGAGTCAAAATACTAGCCTTACGTAAACAGAGGTTTAAAGGGTGATTGAGAGCACTGAGCTTAAATAGAAGGGGAAACCAATCAGGTAACCAGCAGCAGCTGGCGTCAACGAGCAGGCACAGTTGAGTGCAATGAGTAATAATGACATGGCTAAGAAAAACGTATCACTCATTCTTATCAAATGGCATTATTGTAGCTGTACAAACTATCATAAATTAAACTATACAAATACTAAGACAGAGGGGGGAAACTACATTGAGAAAATGCAACGTTCGGTCACTTATGGTCTTTTATAGCAATGCAATCAAATTTTTGTTAGCGAGGATTTGCTAAAGGCATAAAAAACATCAAATATGTATGTACACTTTGTGTCTGTCTACTGCAGACAGTGTGTAAAAATTATTACATTCATTTGCTGCCTTGGTGGGACAGCTGTTAATCTTTGTTAAAGAGACATCATTCTTGATTAAAGTGGTGTTAACGCACATACACATGCAGGACTGTAAAAAAAAAGAAGAAAACAATCATTTAAAAAATAAACTCTTTATATGCGCTGAAGTTCAGAATCAAGTACACGCACAACAGCCTGTACACATTCAGAGCCATATGACATATTACATAGAGGTAGATAGGATACATGACCAAGTTGTGCTACTACTTCTATAGAAAATCAAAATATGTTCTACAGATACCGGACAGGATGGGGCAGACGGGATGGATACCGGACACTAGATAAATGAGCAAGATACCGGACAGGACGAGACAGACGGGATCGATGTCAGATAATGGAGCAAGATACCGAACAGGACGGGACAGACGGATTGATACCGGATACACGAGCAATATACCAGACAGGGCAGGACAGACAGATTTGATACTGGATACTGGAGCAAGATACCGGACAGGACGGGAAAGACGGGATAGATACTGGAGACTGGAGCAAGAAACCTGACACGACGAGACAGACGGGATCGATACCAAATACTGGAGACTGGAGCAGCATATTGGACAGGACGAGACAGGCGGGATCGATACTGGATACTGGAGCAAGATACCGGACCGGACGAGACATGCGGGATCGATACCGGACACTGGATACATGAGCAGAACACCGGACAGAGTCAAAATACAAGTCATGCAGGTGCAGACTTGCGTAATGTTACTTGACGGACTGACAAGGAGTGAATGAGAACACTGAGCTTAAATAGCAGGGAAGCCAATCAGGCAACGAGCAGCAGCTGACACCAAACGGGCGGGCCCAAGTGAGGGCAATGGGCAACCATGATAATATAACTGATTACGGCCAAGCTCTCGTGTGCAACACGCACATTTGGAAGAGGTAAAGAGGAGAAAGGACCAAGAAAATCAAAGTATATTCTAATGAGGAACATATTTAAACTCTTTTTTTTTTCATCGAGTCGATAACTGTGACGTCATATTCTTACATACCTCATCTTGATGTCGAATCATTTAAGGAATTATTTTTGTCGTGTTGCCATGACACATATTATTCAATCCATTTGTAACTGCTAGTCAAGCATGAGCTTACAAGAGTCTTTGCAACGAGCAAATTGAGCGTGTCTGTATCAATCAGAGTTAAACACACCGTGTCTCTTGCAGCCGGTTCTATTATGGGATTTTCTTAAACCCCATTTTGAAGCTTTTCAGATATTCATGACAAAACTTATCCTTCGTCCAAAACATCATGCAAAATTTACCCGGGCCTACACATTTCAAAACCGGAAGGAGCCTGACAGGTGACCGTGTCGTTGAATGTACAAAACTCAATTCCAATGAAGTTGGGAAAGTGTGTTAATTGCAAATAAAAATTGATCCAAGTAAATTGCAAATTCTTTTCAACCCATATTTAAATGAATGCACAGCAAAGACAACATATTTATTGTCTTCACTCATAAACTTTATTGTTTTGGGAGAAAATCATCAACTCTGTAATTTGATGACAACAACACGTGCCAAAATAGTTGGGACAGGTGTCAATAACTACTCAGAAAGTGGATGAATGGAAATCAACCAACTATTTGCAGGTGAACAGATGAATTAGCAACAGGTGAGAGTTGTTACTGGGTATAAAAAAGGGAGACCCGAACAAGCTAAGTCATTCACATGCAAGGATGGGGCGAGGTTCACCTCTTTGTGAACAACTGCGTGGGCAAATTGTTGAACAGTTTAAAAACAACATTCCTCAAAGTACAATTGCAAGGAATTTAGGGATATCATCATCTACAGTCCATAATATTGTGAAAAGGTTCAGGGAATCTGGAGAAATCACTGTGCGTAAACGGCATGGCCGTAAACCATTATTGAATGCCCGTGACCTCCGAGCCCTCAAGCGGTACTGCATTAAGAACCGACATCAATGTGTAAAGGACATCACCACATGGGCTCAGGAACACTTTGGAAAACCACTGTCAGTCAATACAGTTCGACGCTATATCCGTAAGTGTGGGTTAAAACTTTATGTTGCAAAGCGTAAGCCATTCATCAACAACATCCAGAAACGCCGCAGGGTTCTCTGGGCCCGAGCCCATCTAAAATGGACTGATACAAAGTGGAAAAGTGTTCTGTGGTCTGATGAGTCAGTTTTCCAAATTGTGTTTGGAAATTGTGGACGTCGTGTCCTCCGGTCCAAAGAAGAACAGAACCACCCAGACTGTTATGCACGCAAAGTGCAAAAGCCAGCATCTGTGATGGTATGGGGGTGCATGAGTGGCCAAGGAATGGGTAACCTGCACATCTGTGAAGGCACCATTAATGCAGAAAAGTACATTCAGGTTTTGGAACAAAGTATGTTGCCATCCAAACAGAATCTTTACCATGGGCGCCCTTGCTTCTTCCAGCAGGATAATGCCAAGCCACACACTGCACGTCTCACGACAGCGTGGCTTCGTAGTAAGAGGGTGCGGGTGCTTGACTGGCCTGCCTGCAGTCCTGACCTGTCTCCCATTGAAAATGTGTGGCGCATTATAAAGCGCAGAATAAGACAAAGGAGACCCCGGACTGTTGAACAGCTGAAGCTGTACATAAAGCAAGAATGGGAAAGGATTCCACTATCAACGATTCAACAACTAGTCTCCTCACTTCCTAAACGTTTATTGAGTGTTATTAAAAGGAAAGGTGATGTAACACAATGGTGAAGAAGCCCCTTTCCCAACTACTTTGGCACTTGTTGCAATTATAAAATTCTAAGTTTATCATTATTTGCTTATGGAAATAAAGTTTATGAGTTTGAACATGGATAATCTTGTCTTTGTGGTGTATTCATTTAAATATGGGTTAGAAAAGGTTTGCAAGTCATTCTATTCTAATTTTACTGACATTTTAAACTTTTTCCCAACTTCAATGGAATTGACTTTTGTAGGTTGGCAAGAAAGAAGAAAGAAAAAAAACAGTACCAGCAGCAGAAAAAACAAAACAATTCCAAAGCGAGTAGTAGAAAAAAAATACCGGAGGAGTTCTTGAAGAAGCGACCATTCCCGTGAGACTCCGGAAGAAGAATAAAACAACAACGAGCCTATTTAAATCTTGTTTTACTAGGAAATAATTTTGCTCATTTAAAAATGTTTTCTTTTCTTATTTTTCTCCTCATTTTAATTGTTTCTAAGTGTCATGATTGCTTGTTTGGCGCCAACCGCCGCGGGTTCTAATTGGCTGCCTGTCACTATTTGAACCCAGTCCTGTCTGTCCTCTGTTGTCAGTCCATCTGCGTGTATACTAAACAAGTCTTTTTCGACACCTGTCCCGTTTTTCCTCCCGTTTGTCTCTGACTACGACCTGTTTTGATCTTGACCATGTCTGTTCTCCCGTCCCGGCTTATGACCTTTTTTGTCCCCTGACTACGTCTACTCTCACGTTCAGTCTTACGAGTCGTTTTCTACCCCGACCACGCCTTGCTCTCCCAGTCCCGGCTACCGACCAGTTTTTCCATCCCTGACACCGTCATCGCTCACTACAAAAGATCCACTTCTGTGTTCGGATCAAAATCTTGCTTCCCGCGTCCAGCAAACACCAGATCATGGGCGTAGCCCTTCCTCTTTCCTTCAATACAACTTGTGGTAAACGCTACGCAATTGGGTCCTGTTTCCATTCTGGTTCTGACATTAACGAAAGTATAGGTTTAAAAAAGTACTGTCACAAGCCAGGAACGAAGACAGGACCCAATAGCGTTCGATTTACTCAGTTTTCATTAAGAAAGAGAGCAGTGCTTGCAACCACGATCCGATGATCGTCTGTCACGGGTAGCAGATGGCAGGAACGCAGAAGTGGTACTTCCGTGTCGAGCAAGGATAGCCGTGGACAGCGAGAAAGCAGGTCGATGGCCAGGACGGTGGAACAAAACAAGAACGGGTCCAGAAACGAGGTCGGCAACAAGTATCAGGCAGGAAACAGGGCAAAACAGGTCGATGGCCGAGGCGGAGGAGCAAAGGCAGAAACGGGTCCAGAATAAAGGTCGGCACAAGGTATCAGGCAGGACAGGGCATGATAATGTCGGAGAGTACAAAGCTTGCCTAGCTGAGAGCCTAGTTTCGCAGACGGTCTGACAGCTTCTTTTCGGAAGACGAGTGTTTAAAAAGTCTCAGGGAGCCAATCAGCGAACAGGGCTGTTGGCGCCAAAGGAACGGGCACAGGTGCCTCGCATCAGTAATCATGACAATTACTAAGAATGAGCTGTAATACTTGCTTTTAACATGTTTTTTACTCAAAAAGTTTTTAAGAAAAAATCACATTTGAGAAAAAGAAAAAAAAAAAGCTTTTTTCCTCCTGGCCCAGTCGCTCTGCAATGCAGTCTGTGGCTGAAAAAAACAGAAATCAACCTGATTTAAATCATATTCAAACAAACAAAAAATCTCTAAGATCTTTTTATTTAAGAAAGCAACAAAAAAAGAAAAATACATATTTATCTGCTCCATGAGAATCAATGACATTTAATCCACGCAACTGAAAGTGACCACTAGCATTTATAAGCAACATGATTGATATGAATGTCAACATGAACACTCAAATCGACTGTAAGTTAAATGGAGCAGCGGCCATGCAATTTAATTCAGTGACACGTACATTAACCTCAGAAAAAGCCATCCAGGAAGCTTTCTTGCGCGGAGGACGTTTCAACCCTGGCAAAGAACTATTTATATGACGCTCGATAGGCTTTTAAGGGCTAGCTTACCCAGAGGCGTCGCGTGTAACAGCTTAGGGGCAAAAGTCGCACCAAACCACGTTGCTGCGGGGAATCTTTCAAACGTCCTCTGTAACTACAACACTGGCGCCACCGTAGCAGAAGATTTATGCATTGCACCAACTTGTAAAAAACTTTTGTTCTGTTACTAGCTTGGATATAATCCAAACCATCCTCGAGTCTGCAGTGGCGAATTGAAAGGATGAATTAGAGTGGACCCGGGGTACGACTTCAATCCATTCTGAGGTGGGGAATGTGGGTAAAATTGTTGTACAGAGAGGAATAGAAACCAATGGTAATTAGCTAATGCCTTTTGAGAGTTAACAATAACAAAATAGTCCATAGTAAAAACGACTTACTACTACTATGGACATGATTAAGTATCATTAAAAATACATATACATGTGACTAAAAATTGAAATTTCTTAGTACATAAAATGAGCAAAACTGCCAGCAAAAGCAATTTTTATCACGGTTACCCATTGCCCTCAGTTGGCGCCGCCCGTTTGGCGCTAGCTCCTCTCACGCGCCTTTTGTCGGCCCGTCAACAAACCTCTACACCCACAAGACGTGTGTTTTGACTCTGTCCGGTATCCTGCTTGTGTATCCTGTCCGGGATCAATCCCGTCTGTCTCGCCCTGTCTGATATCTTGCAGTATACTATCTCTGGTATCCGGTATAGTTCTCGCCTGTCTCATCCTTTCCGATATCTTGCGCCAGTCTACAGTATCCGGTATCGATCCCATCTGTCTCATCAATATCAGATTCCAGTCTCCAGTCCTGCCCGGTATCGATCCCGTCTGTCCGGTATCTGCTCGTGTATCTGGTATCGTTCCTGTCTGTCACGTCCTGTCCGGTATCGACCTCGTCCATCCGATATCTGCTCTTGTATTTAGTATCGATCTTGTCGGCCTCTGGCTTCCTGTTTTTCCACGCCGGACTTCCGTCTTACTTTTTCCGCCCAGCAATCACCGAATCATTGGCGTTATAGTTGACTTGCATGACTGCCCCATTCCCTTAAAATATAGTGTGTGTGAAAACGCATGTGGGTCCTCCTCCTGTTCTAGTTCTGACACTTTGTTACTTGTAGGTAAATTATTTTCCTATTTTTTTTTGTTTTCTTTAAAAAAAGTACTACATCTACATCATGTAGTTCATTTTCATTTTTAGATACCTTCAATTGTGCTTGTTTTTGCATTATTTCATTCCTCATTTATTTCTGTCAGGTCCAGAACAGAGACAGGACCTACATTTCTCTTAGATTAATTGGGAAGAAGGGAAAAGATTGCACACACGATCCGGAGGTCGCTGGTCGCGGGGAGCAGGTTGCTTATACGCGGAAGTGGTATTTCCGTGGCGAGTGATGGCGGTGTCGGGAGAGGAAAAACCAGGTCAGTAGCCAGGACAGGAGAGCAAAATACATGGTCGAAGCCGGGAAACAGACGGGGGCCATAACAGGACAAGTCAGGGTTGAAAAGCTTTCCTAGCATGAACTGAGGTTCACAGACGGACTGACAATAGGTGACAGAAAGACGGGGGATTTAAATAGTGACAGCGGGCCAATCAGAGTCCGAGGCAGTTTGCGCCGAAGGAGCGGGCACAGGTGCCTCGCATCAATAATCATGACAATTTCATGCCTGTCTACCAAGTGAAATAATAATTCAAAATATATTAATGCGACCTTTTCTGTCCCAGTGATTCATTTGAAGCTGCTGTACATTTACTGGCAATGAACATATATTACGTAGCCGATCTCTAATGGCTGCTCAGAAGCAGACAAGGAATGCAAATATATTAATATTCTTAGTGCGACTGTTTGAGGAGTTGGACTGTCATCACAAGGTTGATTGGGGTCAAACACAATTTGCAGAGTGGTTCAGGTGAGGTCTTGTAACCAGACCTCGAATGAGTAGAATAAAGATTATATAATTACGCTTCAAGTGTACTTTCTTGGAGGATTACCATTAGAAAACAAGAATAAGCTGGTGGATTTCAGTTTTTTTTCAATATAACTGGTTGTGGATCATTTCTCGAAAGGTTTTGAATTTATTGCTATCATTCCAATTCTCATATGTGTACATTTTTTTAGCTCAGTGTATCCGATTCATTATAATTTCTGAAAGCATCATTTTTTTCTGTGTGTGTGTATTTGTGCTTTACAGTATATGTCGTTAAACAACTTTGGCAATTCCTGTGTATTTTCTACTCCTTCCTGAGTCATGTAGTCAGGAACCCAACAAAGTGCAAGGCAAATGTAGTAGTGTGGTACTCCCAGACTCTACCCTCATAATTCGTTATAATTGTTTTTTTATTATTATGAGATTAGGATAAGAATTTGGGAATATTTAAAAAAATCCACCATTCTTGGAAAATGTTTGAAAGGTCTCAAAAGGCTAGTTTGAGGGCTCTTTATTTGTGTCATTATTGTATTTTTTAAATGAGAGAATGAAAACATAAATATATAATCGAAAGAATAAATTAATCAACAAGTGAATTAATGAATACATAAATGAACTGATAAACAAACAAACAATCAAATGTGTCAATAACTGGAACAGGATGAGAACCCAGATGCATAACGCTTCTGACACAAGCTTTATTTTACGGGAAATGGGGTAGTTATGTACGTTATCACAAACGCCAGTGATTCGGCGATCGTTGGGCGGAAGACGTGAGGCAGCAGTCTGGCGTGGAATGACAGGAAGCCAGAGGCCGATGAGATTGATAGCAATTGCACGAGCTGATATCGGACAGATGGGGTCGATACCGGACAGGACGGGACAGACAGGATTAATATCAGGCACTGGAGATTAGAGTTCGATAACAAGCAGGACGAGATAGACTGAAACGATACCAGACACTGGAGATCGAAATTAAACAGGACAAAATAGACGGGAACAATACCGGACAGGAAACGCAAGCACGAAACCCACTTTTTGCGGGTACAGACGTTCGTTGACAGACTGACAAAGGAGAGTGAGAGCACTGAGCTTAAATAGAAGACAAGCCAATCTGTCAACTATCGATCGATCGATCGATAGATAGATAGATAGATAGATAGATAGATAGATAGATAGATAGATAGATAGATAGATAGATAGATAGATAGATAGATAGATAGATAGATAGATAGATAGATAGATAGATAGATAGATAGATAGATAGATAGATAGATAGATAGATAGATAATTAGATAAATAGATAGATAGATAGATAGATAGATAGATAGATAGATAGATAGAAATTTATAGTTTTGATTACTGAGTGCGTTAGTAGCGATGTCCGTAAATATTTAAATCATTGGAAAGCAATACCATGTAAAAGTTTTAAATATTTACTATTTGGAAATGTGATTTAAAAAACAAAATAGCTGATCCAACTCAGCTTTGTTAAGACTTTTAAGACTCCTAATTACACCTTAAATTACATTATCATAAATCAATAAAAGCTTCAGAAGATGCCCGTCGCTTCACCGACTACAAATGAGTGCAAAACGTAAACTCGATTCATCGTATTAAATCCGCCAGCGGAATCTAATTACAATTAAAAGGAACTTGTGTTTTATTTTGATGCAGCGCAGCCTTAAACGTTCGTCATAAATCAAGAGCACCCCCTCCGTGCATCCGTGTCCTCTAGCTGGCCTCCGAGCCATCGGCGAAGGTAAAAAGAAGCAGGCTCCTCTCCCTCGCTTATAAACTTTGGCTACTCATTCCGGCGTTTGGCTGAGCAAGACAAACAAGTGAAATCATCCAAGACTGAATCATCATCTCTGAAATCGTGCTGGAGTAGCGCAATATAAATTTTAATAGCTCGGCCGAAACGGGGAGAGCTGAGTTACTGCAAAAACGAGAGGGGCAATAAATACGACGCGGTGAGAAAAACCGCGGAGCATTTTTTTTTCACTCTTTTTTTTTTCGGAGTCCTTCTCGATATGGAGAAAGAATTTGGTGTCCTTCAAAACTCCAATAAAGGAAGCCAGCTAGGTGGGAGATCATTGCCAAACAATTTACGATGAAATCTCGCAATACAGACGCTGCCTGACCTATGAACAATCGTTCGTAAGTTGAATTTGTTCGTAAGTTACTTCAGTGCTATATTTTATATGTTTAAGGTTTATATGAGTAAGTTTAAGGCCTTTTTGTCACGGTTGCCAATTGGCCCCGCCCGTCTGGATTACTGCTGCCCTCGGTCATCCGCCCAACGATCGCCGAATCACTGGCGTTTAGGTTAACGTGCATGACTGCCCCATTGCCCGTAAAATAAAACTTGTGTGAGAACCGTTACGCATCTGGTTCCTCCTCCTCTTCTGGTTATGACACTTTTGGAAGATGCACTTCAAGAGTTAGGCGACACTCTCCTCCTTGGTAGAATGGGGCCGAAAAAAAGCGTTCCGACCATTTTCTCAACCGCATCAATTTTTCTTATTCCACTTTCATTTCAAAAGAAACAGTTCGCCTCTTCTTTACACTTTACGCCAACCATATTGAATGGATGCACGAGATATTAAACAGTAAAAATGTCAAAGTTCTTATCGTGCTAGAGATACAGTGCAGTGTGTATACACACAAACTAGGAAGTAGAAGCCGGAATTCTTCTTCGGCGTGGATGCTGGGTGACCTCTCACAGCACCACATGCCGGTAGTGGCAGAAAGAAGCACTACAGGTGCACACAATACAAAATATAACTTACAGAAATGTCCGGATATTTTTCGACATTCCCAAAAAATGTTCTTATCAACCATTTTGCGTAAGTCAAATGTTTGTAAGTAGGAAAGCGTCTGAAACGTGCTTCACCTTTTGTGGTTTCGCACACAGATTTGCATTGTGCATTGTGTTTTTCCTTCTGATTGGCAAAATAGTCTTTCCGGGTCTTCTCTTCCTATGCATCAATAGCAATGTGGTTTAATATGTCCACATATGTAAAACCGACCGCCAAATATATGTTAAATACCTGCAAATACCGTAAATTCCGGACTATAAGCCGCTATTTTTTTCCCAAATGTTGAGCCCCTCGGCTTAATCAGTGAAGCGGCCAATGCTAATTTGCATGGTGATATTCAAATTAACGATCGAGACCGTTATTGAAAATTAGAATGCAATGATAGCAAGAAAAACTATTTGGACATGACAATCCTTGCAAGTGTAAGTATTAAAATCAGTTTGATTTTAAATCCACCTTCACCATGTACTCCCCTTCTCTGCATCCACCCTCTACTTCACTCAACCATCACCGTCACATCAAAGGTAAATAGAATTTTTACTTTACATGTTTATCTATTTATATTCTTAGTCGTATGCATGTATAATACAGACAAGTAGTCCTTACTATGTACTATTTTTGTCACGGTTGCCATGGCGCTCAATTGGCCCCGCCCGTGTGGCGCCAGCTACGGCTCATTGACAAATTGGCTTCCCTTCTATTTAAGCTCAGTGCTCTCACTCTCCCACAAGACGTGGGTTTTGACTTCCTGCTGGTTTCTTGTCCGCTGTTGTTCCCGTCTATTTTGCCCTTTTCAATATCGGTCTTTAGTTTCCTTCCCGTCTAGTTTGTCCTGTTTAATTTCGATATCCAGTTTTAATATCAATCCTGTCCGTCCCGTCCTGTCCGGTATCAATCCCATCTGTCCGATATCTGCTCATGCAATTGGTATCGATCTCGTCGGCCGCTGGCTTCCTGTCATTCGATGCCAGACTGCCGCCATACGTCTTACGCCCAACAATCGCCGAATCACTGGTGTTTGGGTTAACGTGCAGGACTGCCCCATTTCTCGTAAAATAAAAGCCTCGTGAGAAACGTCACGCATTTGGGTTCTCCTCCTGTTCATGAAAATTTTGTATTATAATAATTTCATATGTGGTACCGGGGGTTCGTTAGGCATTAGGTGAATACTATAGGTTTCTATCTCTCACTTTATGGCAACCTCAGATTCTTGTTGGAATTTAGCGGTCTATATTTGTAAATAAAAAAAAGAAAAATATTTCAATTTAGCAGATTTCGCCTATCACTGGTTCTTCTAGAAAAATGACCCTCGCATTAGGCAATGGTCCACTGTACTAAGAAATGTCACAGGAAGTGATGATATGAGCTTGTGAGACGCCAATCGTCCTTTCCTCCCATCTGGCAGCGCGGTCGCATTTCGATTACAGACAATCGAAAAAACGCGCCAAAGGAATTTGATTGTCAACGAGGATTTTAATTACATCCGCACAACAATGGAGAGCTGTAAAAAAACGGTTGGCGATGACGCCATCCCAACAGACGACAACAATGAAGCGAAATGTAAAATGGGGTCCTGGCGCTCATGTCTCCTTCGAACCTCCAGGACGCTTTCACAGGCTGCCAGCTTCGTATAATATATGCCAAGTACTTAGAATAGTGTCTCCTAGACGAAGGCTCATCATCCTCTAACCGCTTGTCAAAAGATCAGGACCAAAAAAGTCAAGTCAAGTTTATTTGTGGCGCCCTAAATCACAAGGAGACTCAAAGGGCTGCACAGACCACAGATTATTGAAAACTAGAGACTATTATTACACCATCCCCTGATCTAAAACCTACATGAGGGCAAGGAAAAACTCAAAAACCTTAAGTCAAGTCAAGCCATGTTTATATGTGACCCCTTAATCACAAGGAGTCTCAAAGGGCTGCACAGACTACAGATTATTGCAAACTTCAGATCATTATGACACCATCCCCTGATCTAAAACCTTCATGAGGGCAAGGAAAAACTCAAAGATATAAGGCAAATGAAGAAACATTGAGAAGGGACTGCACATGAGGTGATCTTTTGTTAGTTTACTTCATAAATCAGGATTCAGTTTACTTTATGAAGATGAGAGCTATTTTTTTGTTTATTGTTATTTGAAGGGCTACCATTTTCATATACATTTTTAAAATATCAAATCAACTCAAATTTCTTTGTAAAGCACTTTTTTTGCCAAAAATGGCCAGTCAAAGTGTTGTATAAAAATAATCAGCATACATCAAAGACTGTAAAATCAACCCGAGCTTTGTAATAGCTGCAAGCTAGCAATACAGACACACCCCCTCTTACAACCATTTGACTTAAGAAAAATGGTAGATACAAATATTTTTTTCGGGATGTCGAAAAACATCCAGACATTTGTTGTAAGTTTCCAAGTACTGGACAGTATTGTAGTGCTCCTTTCCGCCACTACTGGCGTGTGGCACTGTAAGAGCTCAACCGGCATCCACCATGAAGAAGAAATTTGCCTTATCTTCCTGGTTTGTGTGTAAACATTCTATACTGTATCTCCAGCGTGCTAGGAACTTTGACATTTTTTTAAATATCTTGTACATCCATTCAATATGGTAAGTGTAAAGTGTGCAGAAGAGTTGAGCCATTTCTTTTGAAATAAAAGTGGTATAGGAAAGCTTAATGGGGTTGAAAAAAATGGTTGGATCTCTTTTTTTTGTCTACTCTACCAAGTCGGAGGAACTCTTGAAGCCCATCTTACAAAAATAAGTTAAACTCAACTTTATTAAGCTTTATAGAGCATATTATTTTATGAAATATTTATTTTTTAGTTAAAAACAATACAGGTTACAATGCAAGCCTTGAACATACTTATACAAACATTAAACATACAAAATATAGCACTGAAGAACTTACCAACAAATTCAACTTCGATGGTTCGGAACATATCTTGTTCGTAAGTAGGGCAGTGTGTGTACTCTTTTTGGGAAGACCAGAGAGCAGGGTATTTCAATAATCCAAACGAGAATATATCAAAGCATGCGTCAGTATCTCAGTGTTTGCCTGAGAGAGAAATAACAACGTGTCATGTTATTACTATGTTGTTACTATGTAAATACCAGGTCCTGATTATTAGAAGTGGGGTTGAAATAGGCACCGTCATCCACTAAAATATTTGTTTCTCATGTCAGTCAGTGATACCTTAATTCCCTTTTTAAAATTGGACAAAGGAGATTGCCCAGAATGCCAGTTCGTTGTTTTGACCATTGTACCTCACTGTTATATGTGGCTTTGACTATTATGCACCGTTTACATCATTGTCACTATCTGCAAATCATGATTCTTTTTTTTTTTACACACTTTATATCGGATATGCTTTGGTAACCTAGGAGAAGGGCTCAGGGGAGGGCTTTAAGAACAGTTTGGAATTTCTTGTCTAAGGTTTGGGTCCTCTCCTGTTCTCCTCATGAGTTCAAAATCCATTGTCATTTTCTCTCCTTATTTGAGTGTCTACAAAACTATAAAATTGTCAGTGAAAAATCAAATTTTCTAAATAATCACAATCAGTACTGAACTGTATTTGGGAACCAATCTGCATGCTACTTAGGTGTTCTCAAGGTGGCATCTTGGTACCACATCGGTAAACCCCTAACCTAAATCGTCTAGCAAAGATCTATTAAGAAGCTATTTAATGAATATTATTATTTAATACGATTTCTCAATCCGTCAATAATGACTACATTCTTGATTTGAAGTAAAAACATCCGAACATCATTTTCGAGGACATATTTTATATTTTACATCAACGAATGTATGAAATGTTGAAAATGTTTTTTGATTGAATTTAAATGAATTGAATGTAATAAAAATCTAAATGATCTTTGTTTTCATGTTAAAAAGGGGGAAAAGAAATCTTTAAATCATTTTTGATTCTAAAATAATTAAAAAATATATAAATTCACGTCAGCGAAGATACAAATTTATTCGTACTGATATTTGATTAAATTAGGGGAATCAAATGTAATGAAAACAGAAATCAAACAGAATTTAAATCTCGGTTATCTAGCAAGCAGATTGATCCAGTACATTAAAATGTTTGACAAGATTAGTGACATAAAAAGAAGAACATCCAATTCAAAAAAAAACAGGGGATTATGTTTGACAACTACAACATAATAAGTTATAAGTAATAGTATATTGTCAAAGCCAGAACAGATGGTAGACCCAAACGCGTAACGTTTCACACTAAGCTTTATTGTGGAAGCGGAGAAGTCAGGCGCGGGAAAACAAACGCCAGCGATCCGGAGATCGCTGGGCAGGAGAAGCAGGAAGTCTACGAGATCGCAGCGTGGT
The DNA here is from genome assembly GCF_059441175.1 of Urocampus carinirostris. Lineage (NCBI taxonomy): Eukaryota > Metazoa > Chordata > Actinopteri > Syngnathiformes > Syngnathidae > Urocampus > Urocampus carinirostris. The sequence goes on along the minus strand of NC_142355.1, from coordinate 32,326,277 downwards.
TGGAGGACGGAAACGAGTGGGGCTGCTGGGACGGGAGATCGGAGCGTGGTCGGTAGGCAGAAACAAGTCAGGCAGCCGGAACAGGAGATTGGAGCGTGGTCGGAGGGAGAAAAGAGTCAGGTAGCTGGAGACGATCGGGAAGCCAGGGGCAGACAAGTAGGATACAGGGAAGGACGGGACACACAGTCAAAGAGTGCTTGCCTTGCATGTGCGGAGGTTCGCTGACGGACTGACAAGGAGTGAATGAAAGTGTTGAGTTTAAATAGGAGTGGAACCAATCAGGAAAAGAGCAGCAACTGGAGCCAACCGAGCAGGCAAAGGTGAGGGCAATGGGCGAATCATGACTGTATATAATTTCATTGTAAAGTTGTCCTTTGTGCAATATGGTGTTGCTTCTTTTTTGATTTAGTGGTGTTGTTTTTTTTGTGCTGTTCCTAAATAAAAAGCCACAAACAAACACTTTCTCCAACACCACAACAATAAATAAGTTAGACTGATAAGGACACAATATAAGTAAATTTGTGATTGGCTTTTAAACTCGTGGAACCTTTGAAAAAATACATTTAATCTGGTTTATTTGACATTTTCTGTATTCCTTCTTTGCCAGCTTGTTCACGGTCAGTTTGGTCGGATAAGTCAGAGATCAAAGAGCTCTAATTTAAAGTGACAACCTGCAGATGCTAGCGACATGCCCCTCAAAAAGTTTGACTTTTTAAACTGTCAGGAAAGATTTATCAGTTTGGTTGACTCAGCAGATCATTCACCAAACGGGTTGCGAGACGACTTGTGGTGATGTGACTTGGCAGGTAAAATAATAACACAATGATAAGTAACGACGGATGAATGTCGGAAGATCCAGGTTGGGCTTGTTGTCATTCGCCTGTTATACTACGGATTGTTAGTGAGGCCTACGTGTTAAAATGATCATGATAATTAATCAAGTCGTTCCTTAAGAGGAGAGAGAGAAAGAAGGGTAGAAAAAGAGAAGGGAAAAGCAAGAGAGCGAGAGAAAGAGAGAAAATAGAGGGAAAATTTAAAAAGGAAGAGAGAGCAAAAGAAGGTAAAAAGACACACAGAGGGAAAGAGACAAAGAGGAACAAAGAGAGAAAATCCAACAGAGAGAGAGAGAGAGAGTGAGAAAGAAATACAAGTACAGTGTTTGTGAGAGTCACCTGGCTTTGGCAACCTCAAGTGGACATATTTCAACCTGCAGATCGTTTTTCTCTTGCGCTTCCCTCAGCATTGTCTTGCGGGGCCGGATTCAATCCCTTAGCGGGCCTGATCCGGTCCGCGGGCCGCCTGTTTGATACCCCTGGTATAATGTAAAAAGTAGAGGCAAGCCGTTTCATTTGAAATGAAAGTGGAATATGGAAGCTTGATGCTGTTGAGAAAATGGTTGGTTTGCTTTTTTTCGGCCACTTTCTACCACGGAGGAGGAAATCGCCTAACTCTTGAAGCACATCTTCCACAAGTAAGTTAAACATCACTTTATTTATCTTATAGAACATATTTTTTTTATGAAATGCTTAATTTTAAGTACAAAAAAATACAGGTGACTTATACAAGCCTTAAACATACTTATATAAACCTTAAACATACAAAATATTGCACCCAAACAACTTACGAACATATTCAACGATCGTCTGGGACCTATCTCGTTCGTAAGTAGGGCAGCGTCTGTATAATATGAAATGTTTCACTGCTCATGTCATGATTGTTTGAGTTTCCCTCTCTCTCTTATAAACTTTTCAAATCATCACATCATTATTTTAGTAACTAAGTACTTATATATTTCTAAATGCGTTCACTTGATGTCTCAATGTATTCATTCACTCGTTTGATAGTCTCTACATTGTTCCAAGTGATATCTGTTTTGCTGAGGGGGAGGCCTTGAGTCTCTGGATCTTATCAAACCGCCTGAAAAAGCAGGCAAACAACATCCAGTCCGAACTGAATTTGCAACAAGGATCAGATTTTTTTTTTTTTTTACTGGACTACCAATGCCTCCTTCGTTCAGACCACGCCGATTTCCTCAAAAAACAAACAAACAAACAAACAAAACTGGTCAGCCATTATGAGGATTCTTTCCGTAAAAGATTTACAGGTTGTTCTCTCCTCACAGACCCAAAATGTATTCAGTTTATGTTTTGTTTCGTTGTACTAAAAATCTCCAAAGAAATGCTTTGCTCCAGTGTCTGTTTTGACACGTCAGGTCTTCTGTATTTTCACGTTCATAGGTTGGGTGTGTTTATCAGGAGACCAGAACAGACCAGGAAACCCCAGAGCATTTGTTTCAGTTATTTATTTAAGGAAGCGTTCAGGGCTTGCGGGAGACGTGATGGCAGTCAGACGTCAGCAGCGGAGCCAGAGAGATAGCTTCGGATCGAGGGGCCAATCGGAGTGCGGAAGTCAGGCCGGTCGAGTTTACCGGGGCTGGAGAGGAGATCGAAGCGTGGGACGGAAACAGGTCGGATCGGGGGCAAGCAGAAACAGGCAAGCAGAGTTCTTTGACGAACGGGAAATCAGAATAGTCACACAGAGTTACAAATGTACACTCTGACGAGGAGGTCTGGGCGCAGCACGCTTAAGAGCGAAGTGCCAGCCAATCAGAAGGCGCCCACATGATTGCTCCAGGCGACCAGAGTTAGTAATCATAACAGTGTTAAAAGGCGCAGTCTCCGTAGCTGGTTCTATTCCTGTATTTAACACTACACAGGGCGCACCACTCGATAGGGTGTGGGTGCCCTCTGCCGCAGCCGCTGGTGTGATGGAAAATAGGCACAATAAATCAAATTGCTAGACACGCTACCCATGAGTACTTCCACAAACAATGCATTGCAAGGGTCGTCACATGCAAGAGGGACTTGACGAGGTTAAGAAACACATAGTAGTCACAGGAGATCGTACACATGTCCCATTTAGTTGGAAATGTGACCAATCTCACAAAAACATCAGATTTCACAGAAAAACATTGTAAGTCTTGACCCGATCAAGGCTTGAACCTGTGACCTCTCAGTCTCAGGGGCAGGCACTCAACCCTAAGGCCATCGAGCTGGTTTAAATCTCCTCCTTTACATGACACACAGAGTGCACGGCACAATTGGAAGAAAATCAGAGACTTTTATGCGCACCTTATGGTTGTGAAAATACGGTAATTGTGTTTTTTTTTCTCCTGAAAAAACAATTTTCTTATTCACATGACAGTGACGGAATATCAATTATCAATAGTATAGAAGTACAGTTTTTTTGGACATGTACATGACCTCTCAAACACCCAATTGAGTTTTGAATTGAGGATTAGATCACAAAGTAAACGTTTTTATCATCACTTAGAGGCCACTTATTGTGGCCTTTCTTGTAACAGCAATTCAAACAGACTTAATTTCATGCAACGTTAGTCAGAATGAGGCGGTGGATGAGGTGAAGGACCAATGCAAATCACTTGATTGACCCTCAAATTCTCTATTTCTTAGGATTTATTTGGGATTTTCTTGTAGAGGTGATTAACACTTTATGTGATGGCCAAGACACTGAAAATAACCTGTAAAAATGACAGCGTGTAACAACTCGTCACGAGAGATTGCTATATCTTAGAACAGAGCTGAATGTGTGCATTCAAAGAAGACATAATTGAACCCCAGGGAATACAATGTGTCCAAATTAGAAAGCTTACTTCCAAGATTTCTCGTGTGAGGAAGTATGAATTTCAGCCAAAGACAGGACATAAAAGTTGGTATGAATCGTAGCAACAACAAAAGATAGACCTAGCTAGATACACATGGAGCAGCTGAAATGGGCAAATAGTTGTTGAGAGTTGGTTTAAGTGGCTAACTTTTCAGCCAGCAGGATAGCTACTAAAAAGGCCAGGGAAAGATTGTCAAGAGCAAAGCAAAATTTGACAAGCGCCACGACCCTGAATATTAGAACAAAGTGACATGAGTGGCTAGAGAAGGAAACAGAGGGGAAAAGGGTCAAATATCACAAATTCCAGATGCCTGAATCACTGAAGTCAGCAATGTTTACTTGCATGACCACCTGTCATGTGTGTGTAAGCTTTATTTACATAGAGCAGCTAACAATAACAATAGTTGCCAGCGTTGAGCCATAGCCTGCAGCCAGAGGTTAGCACTAGTAACTTAAGAAGGAAACAGAGGGAAAAAAGTCAAATATCACAAATGCTAGATAACTGAACCACTAAAGTCAGCGATGTCTACTTGCATGACCACCTGTAAGCTTTATTTACATAGAGCAACTAACAATAACAATAGTTGCTAGCATTGAGCCATAGCCTGCAGCCAGTGGTTAGCATGAGTGGCTAGAGAAAGAAACAATGTAAAAAAGTCAAATATGCAAGTTTTACCCACACAACCAAGCTGACCATAACAACAGCAGCAAGAAGATAACCATACCCTGCAGCTAAGAGAATAACGTGATTGTCTGGAGAAGGAAACAGTGGAAAAAAGCAAAAGATGCCTGAATCATGACTCTGCAACGATCACATTTAGGCCTCGGATGTGGCAGGTAAGAGGTGGCCAATACATGCTAAAAGCACCACCGGGACAGGCTAACTTCACAAAACAGTCATCCGGGCTTACGTAGTATAAAGATTGCAGTGTAACATGTTAGCCACTTCAAGGGATGTCGGATTTTGTGTAATGTAATTACAAATTTCTTAAACTATGAGTACACGTTTTTTTGCTTATCATTTGAATCATTCGTGTTTTATGTAAATTACACCACACTGTGTCATGATTACAGACGACGCTGCGGGTTCTGATTAGCTCCTTGTCACTATTTGAACCCAGTCCTGTCTGTCCCCTGTGGTCAGTCCGTCTGCAAACCTCAGTGTATATTATATAGTATTTCGACCCCGACTCCCACCTGTCCTGTTTTTGCTCCCGTCTGTCTCCGGCTACAGTTTTGATCCTGACCACGTCTGCTCTCCCGTCCCGGCTTAAGACCTTTTTTGTCCCGTCTACGTCTACTCTCCTGTTCTGGCATACGACTCGTTTCTGACCCCGATCACGGCTTGCTCTCCAGTTCCGGCTACCGACCAGTTTTTCCGTCCCGGACACCACCATCACTCGCTACGGAAGATCCACTTCCATGTTCGGATCACAATCAGAGTACGAGAGCGACTTGCTACCCGCGCCCAGTGAGCATCGTATCGCGGGCACTGCCCTTTCTCTTTCCTCCAATAAAACTTGTGAGAAACGTAATGCAATTAGGTCCTGTTTCCGTTCCGGTCCTGACACACTGGGGCTTTAATAGTCACAAAACAATTCATTTCGGTATCCCTTCAAAGTCCAATTTCAATTTCACGCAACGTCGACTTGCTCATTCAAATAAGCGTTACAATCGTAAGCGAGTCAATAGAATCAAAGAGAGTGAGGGGAGTAGAACATAACAGGCCATTGTTTACTTTTTGGATGCTTCATTATCACTAAATAAACCATAACGGGGAGAGCAATTAGCAATAGTGGAGCGGGGAGTTATTTTTCGACATTGAAAATAGGTTGTCGGCACATGGAGAACTTCGGAGGACAAACATGCCCGCCGTATATACGATAATTGGCTCGACAAGACTGTTCTCGAGAGAGAAACAAAACTAGTTTAAGGTCCTCAGGTGTTAAAGCTGCAGGCGTGATCAGTGGGGTCACTCGTTATCCAGTCTGCCTTGACTCCTAATGTCATATTTCGCCATGACAGGCAGGGTGAAAATAAACCCTAGAATCATAAAATAAAACTACTATTAAGTCAGTTAGATTTATCCACTACTTAATTTGCGTTTTTATAATTAATTCACTGTTTAACTATTTTTGTGAATTGTAACGGGAAAACAAATAATATTTGTTTATTTTTGGCTTAATATTTGCTAAGGCTCGTTGCCTGATTGGCTTCCCCCCTATTTAAACTCAGTTCTCTCATTCACACCTTGTCAGTCCGTCAACGAACCTCTGCACTTGCAAGGCGTGTATTTTGACTCCGTCCGGTATCCTGCTCGTATATCCAGTATCCGGTATCGATCCCGCCTGTCTTGTCGTGTCCAGTATCTTGCTCCAGTCTCCAGTATCCGGTATCGTTCCCGCCTGTCTCGCCCTCTCCGGGTATTTTGCTCCGATCTCCAGTATCCAGGATCGTTCCCGTCTGTCTCGTCCTGTCCGGTATCTTGCTCCAGAATCCAGTATCTGGTATCGATCCCGTCTGACACGTCCTGTCTGGCATCTTGCTCCAGTCTCCAGTATCCGGTATTGAGCCCGCCTGTCTCGTCCTGTTCGGTACAGTGCTCCATTCTCCAGTATCGATCATGCCTGTCTTGTCCTGTCTGGTATCGTGCTCCAGTGTCCAGTATCCGGTATCAAACCCGTTGATCTCGTCCTGTCCGGTATCTTGCTCCAGTATCCGGTATTGATCCCGTCTGCCCCGTCGGGTATCTTGCTCCAGTATCCGGTATCAGTCCCGTCTGTCCCGTCCTGTCTGGTATCTCGCTCGTGTATCGATCTCGTCTGTTCCGTCCTGTCCGGTATCTACTCGTGTGTCCTATATCGATCCCATCTGGCCTGTCCGGTTTTGATCTCGTCTGCCTCTGACTTCTCTGTCTCACTTCTTCCGCCCAGCGATCACCGCATTACTGGTGTTTGTGTTCACACGCATGTTTGCCCCATTCCCGGCAGTGTATATGTCATTATAATTTCAAACAAAAATAAATACCCACACATAAAAATAATTGATATTTGTGCGGGTGTGTTACATTTTTCTTTCTTTTTTAAAAATAAATAAATCATGTAGGTAAAAAAGGTTTTGGTCATCTGTATCAGGAGGATTTTAGTGGTTATCGGTGGGAAAAATCAACAAGCGTGCATCCCTAATATGCAGTTGTGTTAAGTAAGTTGTTTGTTGCATGTTACAATAAAACAATAATTGTTTGATTTCTTTTGTTTCTGATATGAAAAGGGAGGGATGGTAAGTTCGACGGTTATTCTGTTTTTACTTTTGAACAAAGTCGGCTAAGGTTGCTGTTAATTATTTCTTCTATTATTACTGTTTACATCATTGTCACTATTGACCAATCATGTTGCTGTTCTTAGACCTCCACACCCCTTACGGCTGATCTGCATTATGTTATCTTGAAGATTCAATTCAAAGAAATTTGCCAGGGTAGGGCCTCTAAACCGAGCTTGAATTCCTTATTTGAAGGCTTCTATCCCTGTCCTCCTTGTAAGTTCAACATTGATTGTCAAGACCAGAACCGAGACAGGACCCACTTGTGTAACGTTTCTCTCAGTTTTATTGGAAGAAACGAAAGGGTTGCACCCACGATCCGATGACCGCTGGACGCGGGAAGCAGGTCGCTCTGAACACGGAAGTGGGACTTCCGTGGCGAGCGATGACGGTGTCGGGAACGGAAAAAAAGGTCAGTAGCCGGGACAGAAAAGCAAAAAACTTGGTCGGGAATGGAAACAAGTCGAAAGCCAGGAGAGGAGAGTAGATATGGTCAGGATCAAAAAACGGGTCGAAGCCGGGAAACAGACGGGAGCAAAAACAGGTGGGAGTCAAAAGCTTGCCTAGAGTACACTGAGGTTCGCAGACGGACTGACTACAGGTGACAGAAAGGAGTGGGTTTAAAAAGGGACAGGGAGCCAATCAGAGTCCGAGGCAGTGCATCACATCAGTAATCATGACATTGATGTCTTCTCTTCTTATTTTGGGTGTCTACTAAAGTTTAAACTTATGAATTAGTTTAATTGTACCTTTACTTAGTAACTTTTTGGGGGGGATTGAGTAGCTATATATATTTATATTTATATATATATATACGTATAATATTTGTTGGGCAGATGTGAGGTGATGAGAAGTCTTGCATGTTCTTGAATTTCTCTATGATATAAAAAGCCCGAGTAAATTGAAAAGAAGCCTAATTTGAATGTGCTACACATCGGCAAACAGGTGGGTGACATTAGCTGGCAACTGGCACCCGGGGTCGCGTTTGAAATCCACAGGTGCGTAAGCCAAATCTATTCCCGCAGCCGGTAAAGTCGGCTGGGCAGACAGCTGACTGGAGACGTCCAGAAATAGCAAAGCTTCAATTTGGAGGATTGTTAGCCGGATGAATCAGAGCATGGGTGCACACCTGTGCCCGCCATTTTGGTCATGTAGGACCTCAGAAAAATGGAGCACAGCTGGAGTCACAGAATTGGACCTAATGGCAGAGCTCAGCTGACAACATTGGCAGTTTTTTTTTAAATACAGGATTTCTTTGAACAATCTCAGGATTGTGAAAATGACGGCTACCGGGCCATATAGGATCTTTTTTAAAAAGGTAAAAAGATCCTCGTTTCAATGTTGTTGCTTTGGTGTCACTTTTGTCCTCAGTGTCCCCTTCTTGAGTACTGCACTCAAGCCCAAAGTGCAAATAGTTTTCTTTATGTACTATTGTTTTTAATTGTGTTTTTATCTTTTATCTTACTTATCAGAATATTTATCAAAATTCATGCCCCAAATCACATCACGGTTTCTTTAAATAGAATGCCATTAATTCTAACATTGATTTCATGTTATACTAAAAGAAAACAAAATCTGAGATTTTAAGATAGTTATGTTCAGGACAGGGAATAATTTGAATAATTCAAATTAATATTAAGTTTAGCATGATTTAAGATAAAGTATTATACAAAAACACGAGCATTAGCAGCTATCAATTCTAGCATTAAACGTTAAGGGACCCGACACGAGCATCAGCTGCCAAATGGTTTAGCATTAACTACTAAAGTGATGCTAGAAGCTAAAGCAAAGCTAGCCACTAAAGTAATGCTGTCTTTTTAATGCTGCAAGTGGCTGCGTTAGCCAAAATACAGTATAATCTAAACCCAGGCCAAGGAGTGCAAGAAAACTACAAAATAGACAATCTAATGATATTTTCATTTTTTGAGATCATATTCTATAAGTCCTTCACTTATGACCATAGTTGCCATAAATCTGTTTTCTGCCTAAAGATGATGAATTCATCACAGGCAAATACATCAAATCTGACTTTATAAAATCATTCCACGTAGTAACATATTAAATTAGGAAGTAAATAATATTTCATTGGATATATACACCCCCAAGCATACATCGTTGGGGTTGTCCATCGATTCGATGATGACCATCTTCTTTTATTTGTGAGTCTGCTGATGTTTGAACAGTCCGATCCTGGATTGTGGTCAGAGACTCAGGTAAAAGAGGATACCTGCGCAATGATGTTTTTTATAGTGGCGTAAGGGGTGCGCTTTCCTCAACGCCACTATCTTGATTGTAAAGAAGATGGTTCCAGTGGCATGGGAGACCCTAGACCACAGGTGTCAAACAGGCGGCCCGCGGGCCAGATCAGGCCCGCTAAGGGATTTAATCCGGCCCGCAAGACAACACTCAGAGAAGCACAAGAGAAAAACAAGCTGCAGGTTGAAATATGTCAACTTGATGTTGCCAAAGAAAGGTGCCTCAAACAGACACTGTACTTGTATTTCTCTCTCTCTCTCTCTCCCTCTTTTCAACCCCTTTTCTCCCACTCTCTGTCTCTGTCTCTTTCACTCTCTGTGTCTCTTTTTCTCTTCCTTTGTTGCTCTCTGTCTATTTCTCTCTCTGTGTCTTTTTAACTTCTTTGCTCTAACTTCATTTTTTCCTTTTCTCTCTTTTCTCTTTGTCTCTTCCTACCCTCCGCGCTTTCTTTTCTCTTTTCTCTCCTTCTGTCTTTCTATTCCTCTTTGGATTTCTTTCTTCCGCTTCCTTTCTTTCCCCCTCTCTCACGACTTCTCTTTTTATCTCTTCTTGTTTCTCCCGCTCTCTCCCTCTCTCTCTTTCTTTGTCCCGCCCTCTCTCCTTTTCCCCATCCCTCTTTCTCTTATTTCTTTATCTCTCTTTTTCTTTCTCTTTAATCTACTAGTCCGGCCCCCGACAGAATGTTTGTTCTATCGTGTGGCCCCCGAGTTAAAATGAGTTCGACACCCCTGCCCTAGACGACCGGCATCTTCCTACAACTGCAGGCGGCTGCCGGGATCCAGGTCTGTAGAAAACCGCCTCAAAGCGTGCCGCCACCAGCTTTTGGGATCACTCTTAGTCTGGACTCTACCCTTCGTCCTGTTCGGCTTGGGTAACCCTACCAGGAGTACGAGACTCCCGCCGACATAGCTCTAGGGGTCATGGAGACGCGCAAAGTGCCCCACCACGATAAGGTGCTGATCCGTCGGGACACACAAGCATACATATACAAACATATACACACACACACAATATGTATATATATATATATATATATATATATATATATATATATATATATATATATGTATATGTATATGTATGTCAGATTTTGTGTAAGGATGGATACCAGATACTGGAGACTGGAGTCAGATATCAGACAGGATGAGACAGGCGGAATCGATACCGGATACCGGAGACTGTAGTAAGATATCAGACAGGACGAGACAGACGGGATTGATACCAGACACTGGGGACTGGAGTCAGATATCAAACAGGACGAGATATACATATACATACATACATGTTAGTTTGGTCACCGGACTCTAAGTAGTTTGTTCGTGTTCCTTTTGCTCTGTCAGCCTCTTTTCTGGTGGGTCTATACATTATTGTGACACCTAGTGGTCAAATATTACATCATTTACCTCTAAAGTTTTACAATGGTTTAAAACATTTAAAATAGATATGAAATGGCTAGATTTAAATGTGAATCAATTTTGGTTTTTATTCTTTACGATAGTTGATATAGGGCTTGGGCAGCACGGCGACGCAGTGGTTAGCGCTTGTGCGGCACAGTTCATGTCATGGGAACCTCCTGCGTGGGTTCAAATCCAGCTCCAGACTTCCTGTGGGGAGTTTGTATGTTCTCCCCGTGCTTGCGTGGGTTTCCCCCGGGCACTCCCGTTTCCTCCCACATTCCAAAAACATGCATTTCAGGTGAATTGGCCGGTCCAAATTGTCCCTAGGTGTGAATGAGCGAGTAAGTTGTCTGTCCCCGTGTGCCCTGCGATTGGCTGGCAACCAGTTCAGGATGTCCCCTGCCCACTGTCCGGAGATGGCGGGGATGGGCTCCAGCCCCCCCGCGACCCTACTGAGGATAAGCGGTACGGCTAATGAGATGAGACATAGGGCTTTACATATTTTTGCGTCTCCGGAAATATTTGTGTTTTTGTTTTCTGTGGTCCATTGTGGATCTTTCAACTTTATGGGTTGCCGATCGCTGATCTAAGAGTAAAAAAAAAACATTTTATCCCATCCCAAAACAAACTGTACCTACACTGAAATGAATTTTCTCAAAGCGGGTCACCATCACTTTACTGTGCAAGTCCTGGCGGTGAAGACGTTCCTGCTGTTGTGCTCCTTGAAAACACAAGTGGCAGTTGTTAGCACGGCAATCAAGAAGGTGGACTGGAGGAAACTCCTTCCATTGTGCTGTTAAATCAGAGAGCGTTCACATGATAACAAGGGCTCAGCGTCCCGTTTCTTCTGGCTGTCAGGAACCGAGTGCGTTTCCATAGCGACCTGTGGGCTATCAAGCCAGCTGTCCAAACGGAGATAACGCAGTGTTCAGAGTTGAGAGCGACTTCTCTACACATTTTTTCGCTCGATACGAGGACGAATGCACGCTGCATTTTCAACACGTGTTATTTTATCTCCGTTATATTTTGATTATTTTTTGTCATTAAAGTGAAAACAGACAAAACTGGTTTAAAATATGCATATCTGTCATGATTTGCCCATTGCCCTCACCTGTTTGGCTCCAGCTGCTGCTCGTTTCCTGATTGGTTCCCCTCCTATTTAAACTCAGTACTCTCATTCACTCCTTGTCAGTCCGTCGGCAAACCTCCGCATTTTTTTACACTGATGTTATTATTAGGCAGGGCTGGAAGTATATTTTCAGACATTAAACCGGTCCGTGATACAGAAAAGGTTGGGGACCACTGAAATACAGTATTTTTTGGTCATCTTGCAAAGTCTTTACGAAGCGCATGAGATTCTGGACTGAAGAAAGAGAAAGGCATTGTGGAAAGTAATTCAGTTGTCCAGAAAAATAGAAACGCATAGCCTCGCATATTCAAAACGTTAGTTGCTTACAATGCTTTTTTTGAGCAGAGAAAAAGTGAAACAAAATTCTCTCTACCCTAAAATATCTGGTACAGACTAAAATTATTGTTATATTGAGATAAAACCTTTGCATGTGTTGAAAATGGGATTGCTGGTCCAAGTTTGATTCCCGTTGCATTAATTGTTATGCAATTTTGAATAAGTGTCCATTTCCCTAGCCACCTGTTGGTTAGAGTTCGATGTTCTTACTATTGCTTTTGGTTTGATCCCTGATGCCCAAATTGTTATGCAATGGTGGTCAACGATAAACTGTATCAACAGATAGATGCAAATATGGTCATGCATTTCTAAATATAAGACACACTGGATTTCAACTTCTGGCCAACTCCGAGTTTTTGAGTGTGCCTTGTTTTCTGTAAAATATGTCAGAAATTGAGAAAAGGAGAAAAAGAGAGAGAAGAGATAATGAGAGAAACAAAGAGAGAAAGAAAGAAAAAGGGAGAATGAGAGAAACTCACGGTTGCCATGGCGCCCAATTGGCACCGCCAGTGTGGCGCCAGCTGCGGCTCGTTGACAGATTGGCTTTCCGTCTATTTAACCTCAGTGCTCTCACTCTACCTTTGTCAGTCTGTCAACAAACCTCTGCTCCGCAGGATGGGGGTTTTGACTCGGTCCTGTTTCCTGTTGGTATTTCCTGCACGGTATGGTTCCCGTTTATTTTGTCCTGTTTCATTTCAATATCCTGTATTGATTTCAAACCTGTCTGTCTCGTTATTTAATATCAGTTTCCAGTTTCGTTCCCGTCTAGTTTGTCCTGTTTAATTTCGATATCCTGTTTTGATATCATTCCTGTCTGTCCCGTCCTGTCCAGTATCGACCCCATCTGTCCGATATCGGCTCGGACAATTGGAATCGTGCTCGTCGGCCTCTGGCTTCCTGTCATCCATGCCAGACTGCTGCCTAACATGCACGACTCCCCATTTCTCGTAAAATAAAAGGCTTGTGTGAGAAACATCACGCATTTGGGTGCTGATCCTGTTCCGCTTCTTGACAAAATACTGTATTTCTAGTGATTAGGGTGCTCAACCTATTGCAACCAGACAAACCTAGTGTTTAATATATGCATATCTGTCCGAGGTTACTATATATATTTCCTTTGTGCTGATGAGATTCAAGCTTCTCCCATATGTTAAATAATGTACAAGGAAAACAAAGCCATCCAAGCAGGCTATCCCTCCCGTCGGCTAGTGGGTTACTATGACAACGAGAGAACGAGGAGTTCCCTTCTCACTCCCTTGAAAAAGCGTTTTCTCTTTCTCTTCTCTGCGTTGGTGTGATCACAAGTGACAATCATACATCCTGCCTGAAACGGAAACATGCGGGGAAATGTCAGGTGCCTTGTCCTTCGATCATTTTTATAATGTTGTTTTTTGGAGAGATGTATAATTATATGTACATACAAACATACAACAAAAAATAACAAAATAAATATAATAAAGAAATAATTGAAAACCTTTTTAAAAGGAAAATAAAAATAAAACATAATTGTCAGGACCAGAGCGGAAACAGGACCCAATTGCGTTACGTTTTTCACAAGTCTTATTAGAAGAAAGAGGAAGTGCCGCGCCCACGATCCGGTGTTCGCTAGGCACGGGAAGCAAGTCGCTCTCGTACTCGAATCATGATCCGAACACGGAAGTAGATCTTCCGTAGCGAGCGATGGCGGTGTCAAGGACGGAAAAACGGGTCAGTAGGAGAGCAGACGTGGTCGGGACCAAAAACGGGTCATAAGTCAGGAAGGGAGAGCAGACGTGGTCGGCATCAAAACTGGTCATAGCGGACAGACGGGAGCAAAAAACAGGTGGGAGTCAGGGTCGAAAAAGGCTTGCCTCATGTTAACTGGGGTTTGCAGACGAACTGACAAAAAGCAACAGACAGAAGTGGGTTTAAATAGGGACAGGGAGCCAATCAGAGTCCGAGTTGGCGCCAAAGGAGCGGGCACAGGGGATTCACATCGGTAATCATGACAAAAGTAAAAGTTTTTTAAAGATGAAAATATGTATGTGCAAATTAAAAAAGTAAAAAAAACAAAAATTGATTATATGAAAGATAATAGTGAAATAAAATTTAAAAAAATGTAAAAACATTTTTGAAAATAGATTGACACCCAGTATGAATTGAGTACAATAAGATGTACAAATAAAAAAGTGAATAAAAACGATAAATAAAATAAAATAGGTGGAATTAAAAAAGTAACAAAATCACATTTGTGGAATATATTCAAGAAAAAATAAATACAAAAAACCCAGATAAATATTTTCAAATAAATGCAAAGAATACACAAAAATTGAGTTATATTTAAAAAAAAAAGAAGTATATATATTGTAAAAAAAAAAGAATTACTTACAGTTTGAATTGAGTACCATAAAAAATCAAAATAAAACAATAACAAAAATAAAACATAAAATGGTTAAAAGTAATGAAAGATAACTTGTAAAATACTGGTGCATTAAAAATAAAGATGCCCTGCGACTGACTGGCAACCAGTTCAGGGATAGCTGGGATGGGCTCCAGCACTCGCGTGACCCTACTGAGGATTAGCGGTGCAGATAATGGATGGATGGATAAAAATAAAGAAATACAAAAAATATACATAAATAAAAAAAATACACAAAAGATGAAAAAGTAATTGGATAATAAATAATGACGAAAATATTTGGAAAAGAAAACAACTAAATTGAATTGCGGTTGAAATTGAGTACAACATGTATTTGATTAAATTATACAAAAATAGTACATAAATAGAAGTAAATAAAAAACAATAGATTTGGGGTACAACAATAAAAAAAACAATTTTAAAAAAAACACATAATCTAAATACATGGAAAATTAAAAAGTGATTAAATAACAAATAATAACAAAAAAAATTTGTACGAAAACATTTCCCACTAATTATCGACCCCACTCATGGAAGAGTACATGAACTGGTAAGTCATGCATCCCAGGCTTAAGTACTCACAAAAAAAAAAAAACTAGCACAGAAAATCCACTTCCCTTTTAAAGTCGAAAATCGCATCTAAATTGCAGTACTGGTCTGAAAACTCGCAATTAGGTTTTCTCCCAAAATCATGCAACCCTACCCTGTGGCTGTTGTGTGCCTTGGAGGCTTGCCTCTAGGAAACGGTGGTAAATCCAAAAGGATTTCAAATCTGTGTCAAGATCGGTTAGAACGATAGATTGTTGGCTGAAAAGTTAGTAATTTGATTGGTATTGTTGTAATATATACTGCATATATATGGTCATAATTGTGCAATTTTTAATAACCTCTTTATTATTTGAGTCATTTATAGCTTCTTCATTTATAATTTGTTTAGTCGTAATTATTTGACATCTTAATTTAATCAGTCATTATTATTCATGTCAGAACCAGAACAGACAGTAGACCCAAACGCGTAACATTTCACACCAAGCTTTATTAAGGAATCTGGGAAGTTAGGCGCGGGGAAACAAACGACAGCGATCCAGTGCTCGCTGGGCAGGAGAAGCAGGAAGCCCTCAAGATCGGAGCGTGGTCGGAGGACAGAAACAAGTCGGGCAGCCGGGACAGGAGATCGGAGCGTGGTCAGAGGACGGAATCACGTCAGGTAACCGGAGACAATCGTAAAGCCAGGGATGGACGAGCAGGAATAGACAGGACGGAACAGACGGGAGCCAGAGTCAAAAAGTGCTTGCCTTGCATGTGTGGAGGTTCGCTGACGGCCTGACAAGGAAATTGCCACTGTATATATATATATATATATATATATATATATATATATATATATATATATATATATGTGGTCATAATTGAATGATGTATTCATAACCTCTTTATTATTTCATTTATTTACAGCTTTTTCATTAACAATTTATTTTGTAAAAACTTCTTAATTCGTTAGTTAAATCAGGCGTTATTATTCAGCTAATCCATTGTTTCAATTATTCATTCATTTTCTGAACCGCTTATTCTCACAGCTATGGCTCCGTACCTCTTTTCTGCCGGAATATTCCGTGATGAAAACTTTAAAGGAGCTGCTCATCTGCAGCTCTGTCATGATTACTCATTGCACTCACCTGTGCCCGCTTGTTTGGCGCCAGCTGCTGCTGGTTACCTGATTGGTTCCCCCTCCTTATTAAGCTCAGTGCTCTCACTCGCACTTTGTCAGTTCATCAGCGAACCTCTGCTTACGCAAGGCAAGCACTTTGACTCTGACTCCCGTCGGTCTCGATTGTCTCCGGCTACGACCCGGTTTTGACCACCGACCACGTTCTGATCTCCCGTCCCGGCTATCGTCACGTTTTTCCCCGTTTGACCACGCTACGATCTCCCGCTCCGGAAGATCCACTTCCGCATTCCGAACACGCTCCGACCCTGTGAGCGGCTTGCTTCCCTCGTCCAGCAACCACCGGATCGCTGCCATTGTTTTTTTTCCTCCATATCTCAATAAACTTGTGAGTAAACGTTACGCGATTGGATCTACCATTTGTTCTGGTTCTAACAAGCTCTTGTTGTTGTTGTGCCTTGCATATCATCTTATTTCCCAGATGTATATGAACTTCGGGAAAAACACACTCTTCTTCAGTATCCAACAAAATTTTTTACTTGCAATTTGAATAAGGTATAATATCATTTAACGTGGCATCCATTTACGGTGCCCAAAAAATAAATGTTGCATGTCACTATCGTACAATTGGTAAGCGCTTCCTGATATTTATTCTGTCACAGCTTGCCTCCACCATAAATATGCAAATAAGCTGTCTTCAACAATAACAGAACGTAACCACTTCTAGCATACCCATAATCAAAGCAACCTGTTGAAGAGGCTCTGTGTTTCATGTACTGTGCTCTACTTCTGCAAAAGTGCAGTTGGATACGGATCTCAAAACGCCTCGCAGTTTTACATATCTTAATTTGTAACAAAACTTTTATGCAACACATTGAAAAGCTGCCAACTTTCATAATTCCTGATGTGTCTGACCTGTGCCCGCTCATTTGGCGCCAATCACTGTGGGCTCTGATTGGCTCCCTGTACCTATTTAAACCCAGTTCTGTCAATCCCCTGTTGTCAGTCCGTCTGCGAACCTCAGTATATACTAGGCTAGCCTTTTTCGACCCTGACTCCCACCTGTCCCGTTTTTGCTCCCGTCTGTCTCCGGCTTTGACCCGTTTTGATTCTGACCACCTCTGCTCTCCCGTCCCGGCTTACGAAATCTTTTCGCTCCGACTACGTCTACTTTCCCGTTCTGGCTTACGACTTATTTCCGACCCCGACCACGCCTTGCTCTCCCAGTCCCGGCTACCGACCCATTTTTCCGTCCCTGACACCGCCATCGCTTGCTACGAAAGATCCACTTCCGTGTTCGGATCACAATACGAGTACGAGAGCGACTTGTTTCCAGCGTCCAGCGAACTCCGGATTGTGGGCGCAGCCCTTCCCCTTTCCTTCAATAAAACTTGTGAGAAACGTAACGCAATGGTTCCTGTTTCCGTTCTGGTCCTCACAGCCAACCGTGATTCGGCTGCAAACTAACTGATGATTCAATAGCTTATAAAACCAATCATGCTCAGCGGGGAAGGGAGTAAATTAACTCTAATCAGAAAAATCAGCATGTGCACACCTGTGATAATTGACGCTGCAGAAGATATATGGCAATCAATCTTATATTTTGCAGGTGAATGCATGACTACTGAAGTTATATACTATTTCATACACTGTTTTATGTTACCTTAACTTAAATATACTTGTCCGAAATCTGACTTCAGCCTTCAAGTGCGAACTCTGGCAGAAGGGTGTCTTAAACCGCGCTTTGCGTTGGAATTTACATTTTGTTTCATTCTGTGCAGATAACCATGACTTATCACCTTACCTGGGGGGTTGGAGTGTGTGTCTTGACCTATAACCCTTCCTCCCATTCTTCAAAGGAGGATTGGGAAGTCTGCACCGGCAACAGAGTGGACAAATCGGCAGCAGCTTGATCACGGGGCGTGAACATTTCATCGCCGTGTGTTATAACATGGGAAAACCCTGGAACCCCCTTGTCTTTTCCACACGATTGTAATTTGGCACGGCAGAAAGATCCAATCTGTTCAACTCTTTGATTAGGCTAAATGAATTACCGTATTTTCCGCACTATAAGGCGCACCTAAAAGCCTTTATTTTTTTCAAAAGCTGACCATGTGCCTTATAATACAGTGCGCCTTATTTATGGAACAAAATTAATTCGCAAAGTCTTGCAACTAACTTGCAGCCGCCGACTAGATTTTCCCCCGAACGCCAAGTAGTCTGCGGTGTATGCTGGGATTTATTTACCGGCGTTTCATTGGCTAACCAATGTGTCAATCATCATTTGAATGGATCACTATTGGCTAAAGTTATTCGGAGGTCAAGGGGAGGATCCTTTTTATCATTTACAGGCTGGCATTGGCTTGAACGGCAAAACAAAGCCTGCAATTGGCCAAAAAAGACGTGTCAATCATCAGTTGAATTGATCACTATTGGCTAAAGTTATTTGGAGGTCAAGGGGCGGATCCTTTTTATCATTTACAGGCTGGCATTGGCTTGAACGGCAAAACAAAGCCTGCAATTGGCCGAAAAAGATGAATGCGTATAGCACGTGGCTGACGGCATACAGAAAGCATTTTTTTACTTTTTTGTATTTGTAAATATTTTATTCTCCTGGATTTACTAAACTCACGGATATAAGAGGACCACGGCTGCACATTATTATGAACACAACGACTTCGGTGAGCTACTCTGGCTATATATATTATCCCTGTACCTTGTTTCAGACTGAACTCGATGTTTCTGTGATAAGCGGTGCAGATAATGGATGGAATGGAGTGTCTATTTTTAAATTAAACTCAATTCCAAGTGTTTATTGTCATATATACAGTAAAGTTGCGAGCGAAAAAGAAAATAGAAACTAAGGAATGGTTGGCATTTCTTGAATCCCAAGACTTTAACCTTCCGAATGATGGATAGATGCATTTGAGTGACATCGTACGGACACCGCATCTGCACGTGTTAAGGGGGTAATAAGTTTGACTGAACTATCTGACTGTTTTGTTGACGTTCCCATTGTAGCGCCTTATAATCCGGTGCGTCTTATGTATGTCAAAAATAGGACTAAAAACTATTTTTTCGGGGTGCGCCCTATAACCCGGTGCGCCTTATAGTGCGGAAAATACGGTAATATGTGGATTATTCTCGTCGCTCGGCTGAATAATTTCTCCGACTTCTGAATTTGCTCCAACTGTAAGACATGTCCCGGTTGGCGCCAAATGAGCGGAAACAGGTAAATCACATCAGCAATCATGACAGAAGACAATACCTGTGTATCCTTCATTTCAACAATCAAGAATTTATATAAAATAATGTATTCTCTTAAATTCCTTTTCGAAGTCACTTGAGGTGAGTTAAAACAGAAAAATGATTGACGTCCAACATTCCCACATGAGCACAAAAAAATGACCACATTCAACGGACAGGGCCAAAAAAACCACCAGTTAAAGAGCAGAAGAAAAAAAGATAGTTAATGAGGTATTATACGTCATCAGTGACATTTGCAGAACATTTTTATCGAGCCATATTCATTATCTGCTGAATTACTCCCATTTTAGCACCTAATCATCCCGCGCATGATTCGTTTCCCCTCATGTATAATGTA
Source organism: Urocampus carinirostris (assembly GCF_059441175.1). Taxonomy (NCBI): domain Eukaryota; kingdom Metazoa; phylum Chordata; class Actinopteri; order Syngnathiformes; family Syngnathidae; genus Urocampus; species Urocampus carinirostris. The sequence continues at coordinate 32,306,489 of NC_142355.1, read as the reverse complement.
TACTTTAGGGAATCGACAAACGAATGAGCCGAATGGAGGAAATGACAGGAAACCAGGCCTTTTTCCTTGTGTCTGGTTCAATCCAGAACAACAAAGACAATGGACACTCAATCGTGATTGACAGATGTGGGAGGAGTAGCTTCACAAAAGACAAAAGTCTTACAGGAAAACTGAATGCATGAGAAAATATTGGATGGCTAATAATTGAGAAACAAGTCTTATCCCATTCTCAGAATATTTTTTGTTTCAAATATACTTTTTCTTAAAATAAGATAATTTGTACGCTTCCCTACTTATGAACGGGTTTACGGACGATTGTTCGTAAGTTAAATTTGTTCGTATGTTGCTTCGGTGGTAAATTTTGTATGTTTAAGGTTAGGGTTAGGTAAGGTATATGTTTAAGGCTTGTATAAGTAATCTGTATTGTTTTGTACTGAACAATAACATGTATGTAATGTAAAACATTTCATAAAATAATATGCTCTATACAGATAAATAAAGTTGAGTGTAAGCACGGCGGCGCAGTGGTTAGCACGTGTGCGGCACAGTTCTAAGGTCTTGGGAACCTCCTGTGTGGGTTCAAATCCAGCTACCGGACTTACTGTGCGGAGTTTGTATGTTCTCCCCGTGCTTGCGTGGGTTTCCTCCGGGCACTCCGGTTTCCTCCCACATTCCAAAGACATGCATTCTAGGTGGATTGGCCGGTCCAAATTGTCCGTAGGTGTGAATGAGCGAGCGAATTGTCTGTCCCTGTGTGCCCTGCGATTGGCTGGCAACCAGTTCAGGGTGTCCCCTGCCCACTGCCCACTGATTGCTGGGATGGGCTCCAGCACCTCCACGACCTTACTGAGGATAAGCGGTGCAGCTAATGAGATGAGGTAACTTACTTTTGTAAGATGCGCTTCAAGACTTAGGCGACTTCCTACTTCGTGGTAGAAAGTGGCCGAAAAAACAGCAATCCAACCATTTTCTCAACCGCATCAAGCTTTCTTATTCCAATTTATTTCAAATGAAACAGCTCGCCTCTTCTCTGCACTTTACACCAACTATATTGAATGGATGCAAGACATATTAAACAATAAAAACGTCAAACTTCTTAACGCGGTGGAGATTCAGTAGATTCAGTTCAACTAGGAAGAGGAAGGAGATTTCTTCTGGGTGGATGCTGGGTGACCTCTCACAGCGCCACCACACACCGGTAGCAGCGGAAAGAAGCACAACAGTACTTTCCTGTATTCGGATAAAGGTGCACACAGTACAAAATCTAACTTACAGCAATGTCCAGATATTTTCAACATCCCGAAAAATATGTTCGTATCTACCGTTTTTCGTAAGTCGAATGGTTGTAAGTAGGGGAGCATCTGTATAATCCAACAGATGATAAATAATTTTGCCCATTTTAAGAACTAATAGAAAAAAAAAGCTTAAAACAAACTAAACAATATCCTTTGTGCTAAACAAAATATTTATGCTAATTTAAGAATAGATTTTCTTAGTTTCTATCTATCTATCTATCTACCCTGGTAACATCCCTCAAGAGGGGTGACCGACAGCAAGACAAACATACAAAAACAAAGAAATTGAAAAAGGGAAAAAGTAGCAAAAAAACACACACAAACATTTTTGGACCATGCCCAAACACCCAAACAAGTTAAGCACCTTGGCACCCAAGTCAGTCATGCTTTCGTCCCTCCACATGAAAGGACATAAGAAAGCGGCCATGTCACTCGGATCACGGTGAAACAACACACTCTTCAACAGCAGGACCCGACGCCTTTTACTGGTTTACCACTGCCGCGTCAAACGGGTGCCCCTGTCTTTCTTAGTTAGAATAGTTTAAAAATTACAATAAAACAGACATAAAATAGGCACAATTTTCTGCCACAGGAGTATTTTTCTTAAATTGGGGCAGTGTACGACAACTACATAAGATCAAGTTTCAGCAGTAAAATACTATTTGTACCAGTCTTTGGCATGTAAATTAATTATTGCATGGTAGTGAAGGGTAATGAATTTCCTTCCTCTGAGTGTATGTTTAAGATCCAGGTTATGAGACGGGTAAAACTGTCAGGACCAGAACGGAGACAGGACCCACTTGCGTTTCTCAGTTTTATTGTAAGAAAGGAAAGGATGCACCCAGGATCCGGTGATCGATGGACGCGGGAAGCAGGTCGCTCTGAACGCGGAAGTGGGACTTTCGTGGCGAGCGATAGCGGTGTCGGGAACAGGAGAGCAAAAAACATGGTCGGGATCGGGAACGGGTCGGAAGCCAGGAAAGGAGAGTAGACGTGGTCAGGATAAAAAAACGGGTCAAAGTAAGGAAGACAGACGGGAGCAAAAACAGGTGGGCGTCAGGGTCGAAAAAGCTTGCCTAGAGTACAATGAGGTTCATAGACGGACTAACAAAAGGTGACAGATGGACGTGGGTTTAAATAGTGATAGGGAGCCAATCAGAGTCCGAGGCAGAGGTGCTTCACATCAGTTATCGTGACAAAAACTAGAGCTTAGCAGTTTTGTAGTTTTTTTGTAGACAAATGCAGTGCAGAACAAAGGTGTCTGGTTCTCAAGTGTGCAGTCAAAATGGCAGACAATTCCTTTTATACTAGGATGGTGGGCCATATCAAAAAGGGAAACTTTAGAGGTAGGGAAAAAAGCCCTACTTTATACCAGGGCACTGATAAAATTTTAGTCCTTCACCCAACTGCAAAAATATAAACTCACAATGTAGCTAAGAATATCAACTGAATCGATGGATGTATCAAGGAGAAATATTTACTGTACACTCAAATAAATGAATAATCACAGAGTGTATTAATTACAACTCAATCAATGAACGGAGGTAGGTATTAATAATTAAAAGGTTATGAATTAGAAAGTCATGCAATCATGACTAGAAATGCCCATATTTCAATACTACAACAATAGGAAATGTGACCATAATAAAATGGGGTTTTGCTCTCACAGGCTTTAAATATCTGATTTGATTTTCAGGCACTTACCAGCGCTCTCCCTATTTAGTATTCTGTCGGTCTCGTTTGGCCAGGCAAGTTGCTCTGTGGCTGACCTTTAACTGGTGAGAGAATGAAGTTGTCTACTGGGCATATTTAAATAGTACGCATAAAGTTAATTCTCCTCATTGTTATGCGTTTGAGAGACTAATAGTGCAACCGTCTGTCACAACAAGCTTTCTATGGTAAACCAAAAACGATGAAATAAAGTTCATTGTCTTGTTGAAAGTCAGCACGGTGCATAGTAGTTGTCACAAACGTCGATTGGTTATGGCCAAGCAACTTAGCTCGGGTAACAATACGTGTATTTCGTAATAATCGCAAGCTTTGTTTCCACAGTTACAGTAGCTTGCGAAACTATTTGGCCCCCTTGAACTTTGTGACATTTTGCCACATTTCAGACTTCACACCTCAAGATATAAAACTGTAATTTATTGTGAAGAATCAACAATAAGTGGGACACAATCGTGAAGTGGAACACACTTTATTGGATATTTGAAACTTTTTTAACAAATAAAAAATGAAAGAGTGGGTGTGCAAAATGATTAAGCCCCTTAACGTTCAGTGCAGCAAAATCTGTCCAGAAGTTCAGTGAGGATCACTGAATGATTCAATGTTGATCTAAATGACTAACGATGATAAATGAAATCCACCTGTGTGTAATCAAGTCTCTGTATAAATGCACCTGCACTGTGATAGTCTCAGAGGTCTGTTTAAAGTGCAGAGAGCATCATGAAGAACTACGAACGGACCAGGCAGGTCCGAGATACTGTTGTGGAGAAGCTTAAAGCTGGATTAGGATACAAAAACATTTCCCAAGCATTAAACATCCCAAGGAGCACTATGCAAGCAATAATATTGAAACAGAAGGAGTATCAGACCACTGCAAAACTACCAAGATCGGGCCGTCCCTCTAAACTTTCAGCTCATACAAGGAGAAAACTGATCAGAGATGCAGCCAAGAGGCCCATGATCACTCTGGATGAACTGCAGAAGTCTACATCTGAGGTGGAAGAATCTGTCCATAATGCACAAATCTGGCCTTTATGGAAGAGTGGCAAGAAGGAAGCCATTTCTTAAAGATATCCATAAAAAGTGTCTTCAAAGGTTTGCCACAAGCCACCTGGGAGACACACCAAACATGTGGAAGAAGGTACTCTGGTCAGATGAGACCAAAATCGAATTTTTTGGCAATAATGCAAGACGTTATGTTTGGCGTAAAAGCAGCACAGCTCATCACCCTCAACACACCATCCCCACAGTCAAACATGGTGGTGGCAGCATCATGGTTTGGGCCTGCTTTTATTCGGCAGGGACAGGGAACATGGTTAAAATTGATGGAAAGCGGGATGGAGCCAAATACAGGACCATTCTGGAAGAAAAGCTGCTGTTCACAAACGTTTTCCATCCAACCTCACTGAGCTCGAGCTGTTTTGCAAGGAGGAATGGGCAAAATTATCAGTTTCTCATTGTGCAAAACTGAAAGAGACATTCCTCGAGCGACTTGCAGCTGTAATCGCAGCAAAAGGTGGCGCTACAAAGTATTAACTCAATGGGGCTGAATTGTTTGCACATCCACTTTTTCGTTATTTATTTGTTAAAAAAGTTTAAAATATCCAATAAAGTGTGTTCCACTGCATGATTGTGTCCCACTTATTGTTGATGTTTCACAAGAAATTACAATTTTATATCTTTATGTTTGAAGTCAGAAATGTAGCGAAAGGGGGCCAAATAGTTTTGCAAGCCACTGTATCCTGTTTTTTCCTTTCGCTTTAGCATCTGTGAAGGCCCTGTGACCCACAGCTAATAAAGTACACAAATTAGAGTAATGTATCGCCGACGTCAAGAATTTTTACAAACCACGCAGGATTCTGAAGTGGATGAAGAGAAATGCATGGTGGGAAGTAGTTCCGCCGATAGCATATCAGTATTTTTTGAGGCTGTGAAACAAGGAGTTCATCAGCATGCTAGTGTATATGTTGACAGGCAAGTTAGATACATAACTTGAACACTGCAATGTAAGTGGACATGCTAAAGTTGTTGTTGAAGTCATATAGTGGGGGAAATGGCATATAGAGGGGCCACACTAATTTTTTTATTCCACCATAAACGTGAAAAAGGTGTTGACAAAGATCAGGATCAAAATTATAGCTAAGGGTAAACAAATTTGGTTCAATGTTTTCTGTCTTTGAGTGTCTTGTTAAAACCAATATGCCCGCATCCTTTCTTCACAAAAGAGCCGAGAAAAGAAGAAGGGAGAGGTAGAAAGGTAAAAAGATGTGTGGCCAGATGGCCTTGGGACTGAGCAGACTGACTGTGCACATTTTCAACTGAAGCCTCAGATTTGAGGAGAGTGCCACAGATGTTAATACCATCCGACCTGGCACCATTGCCAAACTGGCCAAATTTCCGATGGACTTCATCATCAAGTCTCAATCAGTTCAAGATGTATCTTGGAGTACGTACTCGCGTATCCCATTCTAGTAGTCTGTTTTACCACTCCTCAAGATCAATTTGCATGTCTCTGTGGCGCAATCGGTTAGCGCGTTCGGCTGTTAACCGAAAGGTTGGTGGTTCGAGCCCACCCAGGGACGAAGTTTTAATTGTTCCTAGAAAAGATCCGTAATCCAAAGATATTTTACCCAAAAAATGTTTTGTCTGTCACATTGTTTAATATCGTTTTCCGTCTACTTTGTCATGTTTATTATTCTCTCCAGTTTTCGTTCCCGACTAGTTTGTTCTGTTTAATTTCGATGTGCTGTTTCATTATCAATCCTGTTTGTCCCGCCCTGTCCGGTATCGACCCAATCTGTCCGATATTTACTCGGGCAATTGGTATCGATCTCGTTGGCCTCTGGCATCCTATCATTCCACGCCAGACCGCTACCTAACATGTGCATGACTCCCTATTTCCCTTAAAATAAAAGGCTTGTGTGAGAAACGTCAGGCATTTGGGTCCTGATCCTGTTCCGCTTCTTGACACATTCCCGCCTCACCTCCGAAATTCTGCGACCCTGTCCACCTTCAAATCTGGACTCAAAACTCACCTCTTCAGACTTGCTTTTTCTTGACCTTCTGCCTCACATTCTGCCCCTTTTAAACTGGAATGTCTTTTATTTGCTATTTATTACTCTCTTGCTTTACTTATACGTATGTACAGTGACCTTGGGTGTACTGAAAGGGGCTTCGGAATACAATGTATTATCATTATTAGTAGCAGTTCTATTGTAAAACTAGCAACAATATCATACGTTTGAAATGTAATTTATTATTTTTCAAATTTTTCTTTGTGGGGTAAAGTTCTGTTTTCTTGATCTGATTTCGAATTCGTCTTCCCTGCAAAAAAGGAAGAAAGGAACAGGGGTAGACCGTCACAGTTGCCATGGCACCCAATTAGCCCCGCCTTTGTGGCGCCAGCTGCGGCTCATTGTCAGATTGGCTTTCCGTCTATTTAAGCTCAGTGCTCTCACTCTTCGTTTGTCAGTCCGTCAACAAACTTCTGCCCCGCAAGATGTGTGTTTCGACTCGGTCCGATTTCGGTCCGGTTTCCTGTTGGTATTTCCTCTCCGGTAATGTTCCCGTTTATTTTTGTCCTGTTTAATATCGGTTTCCAGTATCGTTCCCGTCTATTTTTTGTCCTGTTTGTTATTCTCTCCAGTTTTTGTTGATATGTACTGTCCGGTATTGTTCTCGTTTATTTTGTTAACCCAAACGCCAGTGATTCGGCGATCGTTGGGCAGAAGATGTAAGGCAGCAGTCTGCCGTGGAATGACAGGAAGCCAGAGGCTGACGAGAGTGATACCAGCTGCTGGAGGAGATATCGGACAAATGGAGCGATACCACACAGGACGGGACAGAGAGGATTAAAATCAAAACTGGATATTGAAATTAAACAGGACAAACTAGACGGGAAGGAAACTGGAGATCGATATTAAACAGGACAAAATAGACGGGGACAGGAAACTCAAGCAGGGAACCGGACAGAGTCAAATCCCACGTCTTGCAGGTCAGAGGTTCGTTGACGGACTGACAAAGGGGGAGTGAGAGCACTGAGCTTAAATAGAAGGGACGCCAATCTGTCAACGAGTTGCAGCTGGCGCCACACGGGCGGGGCCTATTGGGCGCCATGGCAACCGTGACACTAAGTTAGCCTTTTGGGGTTATTTGTATGTAGATAAGAAGATTTCACTTTTTAAATCAGGCTTTCACAAACTTCGGCCTCAAAGGCTGGAATCATGCAGTTTACACCTTTTGGAATCAGGTGTGCTAGAATACCGAAACATCAAAACTTTGCAGGACTCAAGAATCATGTTTTGGGGAAGTTCGGTTAAAACAATCCTTTAAAGTAGTCAGAGGAAACGTACGTGGCTGTTAACTGAAATGATAGCAGTGTTTCTGTTTTTTTTTGTGTGTCAACCTCATTGAACTTTTCCCACAAAGAAGGTACCGTGATAAAAAACTTGAAAACGACTTTGTGATGGAATCTTCAGCCACAGTGAAATCGGATGATTTTGAGCATGGCTAACCTTGACATTTACACTGAAAGCAAAAGGTCAGATGCTGGTATTTTCGAATGTTCCTGGGTAAGAAATCGAAAGGTTCACTGGGTGTCTCGTTTTGAGAAACAAAGAAGTCTGGGAAAATATGATGTGGAGCGATGGCTTTGACAATGGAAATAAATAGAACAAATTGACGATAATGTAGTGTAGAGTGTGCTGCCTAGCACAAGTTGGGCATATGTCTTTCGGATGGACATAGGACATGCTACCTGGTAATGAAAGATTCTAGGGCTGCCACAGGGAATCGACAAAAACGATTAGTGAAAGCGATTAGTGCTACAACAACAAATAGACAAAATCAATTAAAACAGATGATTAAAAGCGTTGGCAACTAATCAGATCATCGCACACGGTTTTGTTGTGAAGCTGAGAAATTGTTGTACCGCTTTAGTCCGACAGAGGATGCCAAGACAGTTTGTATAAAAAAGCTGTCAAATTTTTTATACACTCATACCTGTCCACCTGTACGTTTTTGCCATACAAAGAACGTTTATTAAGCATTTTAAGACGTGTACGACGTACAAGAAAATCTGTACGGGAAAACGCAAATTTGTCAATTATGGGTACCATCTGGTATACACCGACTATCACGAAACGGCAAATCAATCAAGTCAAACGAGTTCGCCGTGGTAGCCTCTATCTCGGTAACGTTTTTTTCGTTTGATGCTACTGTGCGCATGCGTCTGCCGCCTGTGGATTTTCCATCATGCATCATTTCGTGGTAGTTGTGTAGTGAAAGGAAGTCTGTCTCTTTTTAGAGAACCGGCTTTTTCGTCTCAACTCATTAAAGAGACCCGGTTCTCAAACGTCTCACCTGCTTTGATGCATTATATTACGAATTATTATGTTGTATAAAGAAGTTGAGAAAAAAGGAAGTATAAAAGAAGAAAATGAAAAAAGACAGGTTTGTGGTTATCTCTATAATCTGTATATTACCAACAATAATTTGATGCAAAAAATTAATTAATAGTTTGAATAAGAAAATGTATTATTCTACTTAATTACATTTGCATGTATTTTTTTCTTCTACAGTGAACGTCCAAGCTACTTCATTTTTGAACTTTTTTTATAATAAAGCTAATTCATGTCGGGCATCTCAGTATCTCACAACATCAAGTTATTTAACAATATATATGATATAACGAAACTGATGTACAACATAACATGTTAAACTACATAGATAAAAACGTTGGGAAAAAAATATGGTGTAAGATTATTTTGTATTTTGTAAGGGAAAATACGACAGTTTGTAAGGGCATGGAGCCGCGGAGGTTGACAGGTATGTATACTACATTTTGAACAAACATTTGAAGCAAATGAAAGGGCTATACATTCAATGAAGTATACATTTTATATAACTTGGTCATACAACAGTCACTCTAATGCAGTTTTGATGTGTGATTATTTCATAGTGAACAAAACCTAAGAGGAAGTACTTTGTCCTCAGTGACGTTTATTTGTGCAGCTAATAAAGCAGCACATCTAATGGAACCAATATTTTGTTTTTTCGGTAACTAATACGTATCTATTTGTTACCAGCTAGAACACATCAGCAAGAATACGTGTTTGCAAGGACTGTGCTGTGCTTTTGCTTTCTTTGGATGAAATAGAGACTACACGACGAAGAGCACGTATGTCTCTGTGGCGCAATCGGTTAGCGCGTTCGGCTGTTAACCGAAAGGTTGGTGGTTCGAGCCCACCCAGGGACGAGTACTTTATTGTTTCGTTTTTGTTTTGTTCACAGAAATGTATTGTATTGTAAGAGGACTTCAAATTGCACTAGAAAATATTTTTAGGGATATAGTGGCTTACCTAGATTGAAGGTTATAAAACTGCAAAAATCAATTAGGGACTTTGATTACATGGTTTTATGGGAAATTCAGTGGCCACTTTTTAACAAGCGATACAGTGAAATAGGGGTTTGAAAAGGTTGCATTCTCCTAAGAAGGTAAACTTCTCCAAGCAAAAGATTATTGTTTTCCACTTGAATTAGCACCACTCGTTAATTAGACCAAAATGGACTGCATCAGACGTAAACAAACCGCCAAAAACGTATGAGTCTGCAATAAACATGGTACTTCTGAGCTGGGATCTGCCTGGAATGCTTTTAAAAAAAAGGCAGCAGGTGACATTTGAAAAACCGGTCGTTGTAGTATGGGATGGAGCTGAAGCTAATGTTAATACCTGCAAGTGCTAAAACTGTATTTATACAGAGCAAGCTAGCAGTGAGCAGTAGCTTACAGGCAAGTAACGAACAAGGGTGGCTGGAGAAGGAAACTGTGGAAATTATGGTAATAATGCCCGAATAACCGGATTCGTCAACCATCAGTAGTAATATATGCATATTGATGATTGATTGATTGGATCCCTTTACCACTAGGTTCGTAGGGGCACAATTTCCTGTGGTGTTTCTTGGGCAAGTACAACCTGGTGGTGCTCATCCCTCTCCAGGCCAAAATATTACTGACATATAAAGTTCTAAAGTGGAAAATCAACCACGCAAGAGTAATTTGGGACTTTCTGCCACAGGCGACTGACTCCATTCATCCGTTATCCACCTGAGAGAAACGTTACAATTTAGAACTAATTGGCCAGAACTTATCGAAAGTCTTACTAAACCCTAGAGTGTTTCCCAGTCAATAGAAGCCACAGCAGCACTTAATGATAATTGGGTAATCGCTCCGTTATTCTGTCGATAAACCAATAGGATCAGTAATTTCAATTTCCACTCTTAAATTGAAATTAAATGAATAAGGATATTATCTCAATTCATTTAACATTACAAAAACTAATTAGGAATTTCATAAATGAGTTCCTGGCTTAAGGGCAGAAATGTAAATGTAAATGAACAACCATGTCGTGACTATGTGTGAATTTAGACATATATACATTATTGAGTACCAGAACAGGATTAGGACACAAACGCGTGACGTTTCTCACACAAGCCTTTTGTTTTACGGGAAATGGGGAGTCATGCACGTTAGGCAGCAGTCTGGCTTTGAATTCATAGACAGATGGAGTCGATACCGAACAGGGCGGGACAGACAGGATTGCTAATGAAACAGGATATCAAAATAAACAGGACAAACTAGTCGGGAACGAAAACTTGAGAGAATTACAAACAGGACAAAAAATAGACGGGAACGAAGCTGGAAACCGATATTAAAAAGTACAAAAATAAACGGGAACAATCCCGGACAGGAAATACCAACAGAGAACAGGACCGAGTCAAAACCCACGTCTTCCGGGGCAGAGGTTCGTTGACGGACTGACAAAGGAAGAATGAGAGCACTGAGCTTAAATAGACGGAAAGCCAATCAGTCAATGAGCCGCAGCTGGCGCCACACGGGCAGGGCCAATTGGGCACCAATGCAAATGCGACATATATATTCACATACAAAATGCGTCTATACTTACCAGACATGGGACCAAGTCACACATGTGCAAGTCTCAAGTAAGTCTCAAGTCTTCACCTTCAAGTCCCAAGTAAGTCCCAAGTATTTTTTTCTTGGGCAAGTCAAGTCACAAGTCAAGTCCCGAGTCTTAGATTGCCAAGTCCAAGTCAAGTCACAAGTCATAAAAACAGCGACTCGAGTCGACTCGAGTCCAAGTCACTAAGTCTCAAGTCCCCATGTCTGATACTTACTAATATATATGAGAGCAAATATTTTACATTTTCCTACATACCGTAATGCAATTAGTAGTTTAAAAATTGCATCCAAGAAATGTTATTTGTTTAACTTAAATACTTTAATTATTATTATTTATTTTTTATTATGTGCATTTGACAGTCTGAATAACACGATACCGACACTCCCCTTCTTACGGACATTCGAGTTACGAACAACGGTACATACGGAAAAAAAAATTAGGGATGTCAAAAAATATCAGGACATTGCTGTAAGTTACTGGACTGTCTCAGAAAATTAGAATATTGTGATAAAGTTCTTTATTTTCTGTAATGCAATTAAAAAAACAAAAATGTCATACATTCTGGATTCATTACACATCAACTGAACTATTTCAAGCCTTTTATTATTTGAATATTGCTGAATTTGGCTTACAGCTTAAGAAAACTCAAAAATCCTATCTCAAAATATTAGAATATAATGAAAAAGTATACAAGTAGGCTATTCAACTAATCACCTGAATCATCTAATTAACTCGAAACACCTTGCGAGGGTTTCCTGAGCCTTAAAAACACTCAGCTTGGTTCAGTAAACTAAATCACAAGTATGGGGAAGACTGCTGATCTGTCTGCTGTCCAGAGGACCATCATTGATACCCTCCATCAGGAGGGTAAGACACAAAAAGAAATTTCTCAAAGAGCAGGCTGTTCACAGAGTGCAGTTTCAAAGCATATCCACATAAAGTCTGTTGGAAGGGAAAAATGTGGCCGGAAACGCTGCACAACCAAGAGAGATGACCGCAGCCTTAACAAAATTGTGAAGAAGAGCCGCTTCCAGAATTTGGGGGAGCTTCAAAGACAGTGGGCTGAAGCTGGAGTCCAGGTATCAAAAGCCACAGTTCACAGACGTGTCCGGGAAATGGGCTACAATAGCCGTATTCCCATGGTCAAGCCACTTCTGAACTCAAGACAACGGAAGAAGCGTCTGACTTGGGCTATGGAGAAGAAGCACTGGACAGTTGCAGAGTGGTCCAAAGTCCTCTTTTCAGACAAAAGCAAGTTTTGCATTTCATTTGGAAGTCAAGGCGCCAGAGTCTGGAGAAAGGCTGGAGAGGAGCAAAATCCAAGTTGCTTGAAATCCAGTGTGAAGTTCCCACAGTCAGCAATGGTTTGGGGAGCCATGTCAGCTGCTGGTGTTGGTCCACTGTGTTTCATCAAGTCCAGAGTAAATGCAACTGTGTACCAAGAGATTTTAGAGCACTACATGCTTCCATCTGCTGAAAAGCTCTATGGAGATGAGGATTTCATTTTCCAGCATGATCTGGCACCTGCCCACAGTGCCAAAACCACCAGTAACTGGTGCACTGACCATGGCATCACTGTCCTTGATTGGCCTGCTAATTCCCCTGACCTGAACCCCATCGAGAATTTGTGGGGTATAGTTAAGAAGAAGATGAAAGACACCAGACCTACAAATGCAAATGAGCTGAAGGCCGCTATCGAAGCATCCTGGGCATCAATAACACCTCAGCAATGCCACAGGCTGATTGCCTCCATGCCACGCCGGATTGATGCAGTAATCCGTGCAAAAGGATTCCCAACCAAGTACTGAGTGCATCAATGGACATTTTCAAATGTTTGATTTAGTTTTGCTGTTATAAAATTATTTTTTTACTTGGTCTGAGGAAGTATTCTAATATTTTGAGATAGGATTTTTGAGTTTTTTTCAGCTGTAAGCCAAATTCAGCAATATTCAAATAATAAAAGGCTTGAAATAGTTCAGTTGATGTGTAATGAATCCAGAATGTATGACATTTTTGTTTTTTTAATTGCATTACAGAAAATAAAGAACTTTATCACAATATTCTAATTTTCTGAGACAGTCCAGTAGATTTGTATAAGTACTGTAATGTTTCTTTCCGCCGCTACCGCCATGTGTCACTGTGAGAGCTCACGCAGCATCCACCCCGAAGAAGAAATCCAGCTTCCTCTTCCTGTCACAGTTCCAGATCGTGTGTAAACATACTGTACTGTATCTCCAGCTCGCTAAGAACTTTGACATTTTAATTGTTTATTATCTCGTGCATCCGTTCAATATGTCTGGTGTAAAATGGAAAGAAGAGGCAAACCATTTCATTTGAAAAGAAAGTGGAATAAGAAAGCTTGATGCGGTTGAGAAAATGGTGGATCGGGTTTTTTTGGGCCCCTTTTTACCACGGACGAGGAAGTCGCCTAACTCTTGAAGCCCATCTTCCAAAAGTACGTTAAACTTCACTTAATATTTATAGACCATATCATTTTATTAAATCTTGATTTTTTTAGGACAAAACAATATAGGTTACTTAGACAAGCCTTAAAGATACTTACAGTATACCAACCTTAAACATACTCATATAAACCTTAAGCATAAATTCCATACAAAATATAGCACTGAAGCAACTTATGAACAAATTCAACTTACGAACGATCGTCTGGAACGTAACTCGTCCGTAGGTGGGGGAGCGTCTGTAAATAGTTTCAAATGATCTTAGTGAGATGGAGACAAATTCGTCCAGAACCACAACGCAAACAGGACCCACTCGCATAACGTTTCTCACAGTTTTATGGGAAAGAAGGGAAAGGATTGCACACACAATCCGGTGATCGCTGGTCGCCGGGAGCAGGTCGCTCTGAACGCGAAAGTGGCATTTCCTTAGCGAGCGATGGTGGTGTCAAGAGTGAAATAAAGTAGAAAGCCAGGAGAGGAGAGTAGACGTGGTCGAGATCAAAAACGGATCGTTATTCGGGACGGGAGAACAGACATGGTTAAGATCAAAAGAGGTCGTTATTCGGGACGGGAGAGCAGACACAGTCGAGATCAAAACAGATCGTAGCGGGAGACAAACAGGAGAAAAAACAGGACAGGCGAAAAAGGGAGATTTGCAGACGGACCGACAAAAGGGGACTGACAGGACAGAGTTTAAATACTGACAGGGAGCCAATCCGTCAACAAGCTGCAGCTGGCGCCACTCGGGCGGGGCCAATTGGGCACCCTGGCAACCGTGACAAAAGTGTCTGGAACATGAGAGAAATGTTTATCATATTTGCAAAGAATTTGTCATGCAGTTCCTGGAATTTGCCGAGGTGATGCAGAGTGCCAATTTTATGATTCTGTTTTGGAAAAAAAGTTGACCGTACTGTATTTTCGCAATTCTGGGAAACTTGGTGTTTTACGTGTCCCTTATAGTCGAGAAAATACAGTACATTAATATCAATTATTTTCAAAACCGAGCCATTATCAGCTGCTGAAGATGTCATAAATTGCGTGTACGTAAGATGTTTAATAAGAAGATTGGTGGCGTCAATTGCTGGTCAGCTAAGTGCATTTGGCCACAAATCTTTCCGGGGCATCTCCTGATGAAATCTGATGCAGACTGTCATTTCCTGCAGGCACAGCCGTTGTATCCTACTGTCTGGCAAGGTTAATGTTGAACAGGCTCATTGGAGCGTAACTCGGTTCATGCTACACGCTCTTGTCCTTCCATCACATGCCCCTTCAATTCTCCACACATGATCACATTTAAATTGTGAAATTAACAGTGGCCAACACCAACACCTTCGCAGTTCCTTAGCAACTGCTTTCTGCATGTTTTCCGGTCACGAAAGTAGTTTTTTTTTCATGACCAACGGGAGTAGTGATTTTATGACATTTAAGACATTGTCCGTCATTACCATGCATGGAGTGTAGTGTTTATCATGTTGCGCTGTCTCTGAGAACTTAAAAGTCAAGTCATATTTATTTGTATAGTGTCAGGACCAGAACGGAAACGGGACCCACTTGCGTGACGTTTACCACAAGTTTTATTGAAAGAGAGAGGAAGCTTTTTGAAACGATCCAGTGTTCGCTGGGCGCGGGAAGCAAGTTGCTCTTGCACTCGGATTGGGATCCGAACGCGGAAGTGGATGGCGATGTTAGGGGCGGAAAACTGGTCGTTAGCCGGGACTGGGAGAGCAAGACGTGGTCGGGGTCGGAAACGAGTTGTAGGCCGGGACGGGAGAGCAGACGTGGTCGGGATCAAAACAGGTCGTAGCGGGAGACAAACAGGAGCAAAAAATCTGTATAGGTGTGAGTCAGGGTCAAAAAAAGGCTGGCCTAGTATACACAGAGATTCGCAGACGGACTGACAACAGGGGATTGACAGGGCAGGGTTCAAATAGTGACACGGAGCCAATCAGAAACCGCGGCGGTTGGCGCCAAATGAGCGGGCACAGGTGAATCGCATCGGTAATCATGACATATCATCATGTCATTATTCACAAAAAGTCTCAAGGGGCTGCACAAACCTCCACTGCACCATCCTCTGTTCTAAAACCTACAAGAGGGTAAAAAAAACTCAAAGATTTCAGGATGAGGAAAATGAAGAAACCCTGAGACGGGGCCACACATGAAATAATCCCCCTTCCAGGATGACCAGGCTATAATGAATGTTGAAAGGGCATCCACAGATAATAAATACACTGACATCAACATAATTTCTAGTTGACAGCTTCCTGTTCCTGTTCCTGATGCGGCACGTTCTCGATGATGGCGTACATCAGGGGCAAGTTCCGTAACGATGGCTCAAAATGTATGGACCGTGCAACAATCAGGCTCATTTTTCTCCCACAAGGACAAGAGGACAAGAGTCTGGAGCCAACTGATGTAGCCCTGGTGTGTTTTACATAACAAGCCCAAGTGGCGTAAAAAAAAAAAACTTCATTCATTCAAAGAAAACACCGTTGATTCAAACAACGAGCAAAAACACCTGTTGTCAAGACCAGAACAGAAGGAGGACCCAGATGCGTAACGTTACTCACAAGTTTCTTTGAAATATAGAGGAAAGTCAGCGCCAGCGATCCGGTGCTCACGGGATCTGAGCGTGTTCTGAATGTGGAAGTGGATCTTTCGGAGCTGGAGATCGTAGCGTAGTTAGACGGAAAAACAGGTCGTGGACGGGAGAGCAGAACGTGGTCGGGGTCAGAAACGGGTCGTTAGCCGGGACGGGAGATCAAAACGTAGTAGGGGTCAAAAAAACAGGTCGTAGCAGGAGACAAACAGGGAAATCAGGAACGGACGAATGGAAAACGGGACCGACGAGAGTCATAGTCAAAAAATGCTTGCCTTGTGAAAATAGAGGTTCACTGATGGACTGACAACAGGCGAGTGAAAGGACTGAGCTTAAATAGGACGGGGAACCAATCAGGTAACCAGCAGCAGCTGGCACCAAACGAGCGGGCATAGGTTAGTGCAATGAGTAATGATGACATATGTACTATCTGACAAACATTATTCTTTTTAATTCTTGTAAGTTTAGAAATCGGTAATTTTATCACACAACTTGAGACAACCTTTAAAGAAGCTGACACGTTTGGCCGCCATCTTACCACTTCAGAAGACCATTTGATGAAGGCAGTGTGTCCCAGTCGTGCTATTAGCATTTAACTGTATGTTAACTTCCACAGCTAAGCCCTGCATGTGATGGTAGCCAAGTACCTTCATTAAGGCATTTTCTCCTATTGTTTCCTTCTTAAGCCAAATATGTTAACAACTTGGTTGCAGGCTGTGGCTCGCCGCTAGCCACTTTTTTTATTGTTAGCTTCTCCACGTAAAGAAAGCTTGCATTGTCAATACTTATTATTCCTTAGCTTTTCATGTTATTCACTTGATTCAAGAGTATGGCTTGCTACAATTACACATTGTGAGCTAAATTGTGTGACAAAGCTTGCATTTTCAACTGCTACCTTCTTTAGCCTTTAACGTTAGCTGCAAGTTATGGGTGGCCACCAACCGCTACTGTTATTGTGAGCTTCTCTATGTAAATGAAGCTTGCATTTTAAACTCGTTTTTTCACTGTTACCTTCTTATCCTCTCAGGTTAGCCAATTGTGTATAACGAAATTGTGAATAAGCTTAATTGCTGTTAAGATTGTCGAGAAAAATTGTTCAAAC